>NC_092371.1:53810194-54130194 GCF_030028105.1 Mobula birostris | reverse complement strand
AACCTTGGCACGGACACGACAATGAATCAAGAAAATGGCAATACTCTTGAGAAAGCAACAGCTGAATATGTTCTTCAGACCTGTAGGTGTGGCTGGACTAAAGTAACATCAACTTGTGGTCTAAAAATTCACCAAGGACGGAAGAAATGCTTGAAAATCTCCATCCCAGGGCCCCACATTGACTAGATTCTGTTAAGAGGAAGGTCAAATCAGTCGGATGAAACTCAGTGGCAGGAAGAAACCCACAGTCCACAGAGTACCAGCACCCTACGGGATGTGGAAGAAGTTTCAGGCACAAGCAGCAGTCCAAGACACAGCCAGACACATTGTAAAGTGGAGAACATGCAAGGACGTAAGCCGTTGGTGAAATGGCCAAAGTCTAACATCAAGGAGTGGGAAACCATCAATGCAGATGTGAGCCTGATATTAAGTGGCATCAAGGGATCAGCAGAAAAGAAGTTGGAGAGGATGGGTGACCTGATCTACAGCTACGGAAGGGAGAAATTTGGAGTGAAGGAACAAGACATCAGGAAAGATATGCCTCCTCCCCCCAAATCCCGTCGTCTCCAGGAGATCAAGAGGACTTAAGACAGAGGCTGTCGAAACTGCGCAGAGCAGAGAATTTAAGGAAACAATGCAAAAAGAAGGAAAAAGCAAGAACAGACTTCTACAAAGATCCCTTTAAATATGTGAAAGGCATTTTCACAAAAGAGAAAAGCAGATACTTGAAAGCATCAAAAGAGGAGTTTGAAAGACATCTCAGAATCATCCACACTGATAAGCGAAAAGTTGAACCGATATTTGTTCCCAGCTGATATCCCACCAATCTCACCCCCACAACATCAATTTAACATTATCCCTCCCAAGCCTGAGCGAGGTGAAAGAGGCAGTGAAGAAGGCAAGATCGGCATCAGCGCCAGGCCCTAACGGTGTTCCGTATTGTGTCTACAAGAACACCCTGGATGTTCTGAAATTCCTTTGGAAAAACATGAGGGTTGCATGGGAAAAGCAAATTATCCCCAAAGCCTGGAGAAGAGCGGGGGGAGTTCTGATCCCAAAAGAAAAGAATTCGTCCACCATCGAGCAGTTTCGCCAAATAAACCTTCTGAACACAAAAGGCAAGATCTTTTTCATCGTGTTAGGGCAAAGACTTACAAAGTATCTGAAACAAAATCATTTCATTGATACGTCAATCCAAAAGGCTGGCATAGCGGCTTCTCGGGATGCCTTGAACATACCAGCGTCATATGGCATCACTCCAGATGGCTAAGAGAGAAAGAAAGGATCTGCATGTCTTGTTCCTCGACCTGGCCAACGCCTATGGATCAGTTCCTCATTCCCTACTGTGGACTGCATTTGAATTCTTTCAGGTGCCTGCAACAATAACAAATCTGGTAAAACACTACTTCCAGGATCTGCAAGTCTGTCTCATAACATCAGACTTCACCACAGTGTGGCAACCACTGGAATTAGACATCATGGCAGGGTGCACCGTCTCCCCATTGGCCTTCACTATGGCAATGGAGCTCATTATCAGAGCCTCAAAATGGGTTGCAGGAGGAAAAGGGCTACAGTTTGGTCACGGTTACCACTGATACGACCCTATATGGACAATGTAACGATACTGACGGCAGCTGTCCCCTGCACCAAGAGACTTCTGGAAAAGCTTCATCAAAACATCACATGGGCGAGGATGAAGATCAAGCCCAGCAAGTGCAGAAGCATCTCCATTGTCAAAGGTCAAGTCACGGATAAAAGATTTTAGATTGACAGGACGCCTGTCCCAACTGTTTCAGAAGTGCCAGTGAAGAGCTTGGGCCAATGGTATGTTGCTAAGCTCAAGGACACTGAGCAGTTTGAACAACTCAAAAAGGATACTATCATGTACATAGCTCGCATCAACAAGACCTTGCTGCCAGGAAAACTCAAGCTGTGGTGCTTCCAGTTCGGCATACTCCCAAGACTCATGTGGCCTTTAACAGTGTATGAAATCCCCATCAGCAAGATTGAAAATCTTGAAAGAATGATCAGCACACATGTAAAACAGTGGCTTGGACGTCCACAATGTTTAAGTCCTGTTGGACTGTACGGGAACGGCAAATTAGAATTACCATTTGCAAGTCTTGTTGAAGAATTCAAATGCACCACAGCAAGGTTGGTCATGACCCTCACTGAATCTGAAGATACTGTTATTCGAACAGTGCCCCCTCCCCCCCACCCCCGTGTGGCAATGGGAAGGAAGTGGACACCATCTGAAGCTGTTCAGAATGCTAAGTCTGCTCTTCGCTTCAGGGATGTGGTTGGCCAAGTCCAACATTGGAGAGCCGGGCTCGGGCTTGTCCCAAAAACTCCTCAATGGCACAAGGCAACATCAGTGCAGAAGAGACGACTCATGGTGGAGGAGTTGAGAAGACAGGAGGAGGCAGAGCAACACACCAGGGCCGTCTCAGTGATCAAGCAGGGCCAATGGACTAATTGGGAGAGCCTGGAAAAGAGTAAACTTAGCTGGCGTGACATCTGGGAGATGGAGGGATCTTGGCTAAGTTTTGTCATCAGAGCCACTTATGACCTCCTACCCACACCCCAGAACCTGAACCAGTGGTAAGGAAAAGACCCCGCTTGCTCTCTTTGTCAAGCACCTGCATCACTGAGGCACATTTTAACATGATGCACCACAAGCCTCACCCAGGGGCGGTACACTTGACGGCATAACCAAGTTCTCAGACAGTTGGCATCAATCTTGGAACAGAGGCGAATCATCACAAATGCTCTTCCACAAACATCGGCAGGAAATGTCCACATTACACGATTTGTACCAGCAGGCTAACCTCCAGAGCAGCATATAACATCAAAAGATGTAAACATTCTGCCGGTTGCTTGGGATTGGAAAATAGATGTGGACTTAGTAAAAAAGCTTGTGTTTCCCCCAGACATTGCAGCTACAACACTCCGGCCAGACATGGTCCTGTGGTCCACAACAGCCAAGCTGGCATATGTTGTGGAATTGACAGTACCATGGGAAGATGGTGTCAAAGAAGCTTATGAGAGGAAAAAGACCAGGTACTCTGAACTGGCAACTGAAGCTGCCCAGAATGGCTGGAAGACCAAGATTTTCCCTGTAGAAGTGGGATGCAGGGGATTTGTTGCTACATCTACAACCAGTCTATTGAAGAAGATGGGGGTGAGGGGTCACTCCCTCCAACAAGCAATCAAATCCTTGTCAAATGCAGCAGAAGAAAGCAGCAATTGGATTTGGATTAAAAGGAAAGACAACAACTGGGCTGCAAGATGAAGACAGGAGGGTATGGAACTGAGGTGGGTGTATCTGGGACGCCAGGTAGCACTGTTGAGCCCTCTGGAGACATCGTGGGCGTATCAGCAAAACATCAAAGAAGGAGGGTGCCCACCTGATGACCCCGATGACGTACCTAACCTTCCTCCTTGTCCCCACTCCAAACCCACTGTGAACATCGAGAGTGCCAACTTACCATAGGGATTGAAACATCAAGTCCTAGTAGCTCTACTGATGTATTATTCACTGCCATAGTTACATACTATGCAATAGTGTGTATAAATTTGAAATCTTTGTCAAATAAAAAATGAAGCATTATTAAGCAGTACAAATGATTTCTCCATCCTCCCTAGTCCTACTGTACCTATGTTTACCTGATCTGGTAATTAACCATGTAATATAATAACTGTTTAGTGTGGCTGATTCTCACAAACCATTCTTGCCTTAAACACATTCATTTTTCACTAGTGGAAATGTCTTGAACAAGGGGATATACAGTAGCTATAAGATAGGGGTCAGTCATTTAAAATTGAGTTACATTGTAATTCCTTTCTTGCCGAGGGTGGTGAAGCTCTGGAATTCCCTGACCCAGAGGATGATGAAAATTCTATCATTAAAAATATTTAACGTGGTGCTGGATAATTATTTGATAATAATGAACAGAGTGATATGGAGAAATGACACAGAAGAGGTGGGTTGAGGTAGATCAGCCATGATCATATTAAATGATGAAGCAGGATTGAATAGCCAGATGGCCCATTCTTGTCCCTCTTCTTGAAATCTTCTGAACACACAGGCGATCATATTAGATATAATGAAGTATCTCACAGCATTAATTCTATTTAGCAGTGTCTGCCTCTTTCCCTAATCTTCCACTGCACCATATCTTGTAAAACTACACACCATTGTACCTAAGAGACAGGACCGGATTTAGTGGGGTCAGGGCCCCTGGGCTGGAGGCCCTGATGGGCCCCTGCCGACACCATAAAATGTTGCTGTACCAAGCAAAAAAAAGGCAAGAACAAGAGGAATGATTGTACTGGTCTAAATATCAGAGCTGTAGACCAAGACATTGGTTTAGTACAATACATAGGCTATAAACTTACAGAGGGAGGACAGAAAGTAATGCAGACTCTTAGTTTGAAGGCCAGCATCTAAAGCACTCAAAAATTGACCTGGGCTTAGTTGGCTTAGTAAAGTTATGAGGGAGATAAAGTATGATGTACCCAATCTTAAATACTTATTTAGCTATTGCTGCACATACTATCGGCCTTATTTCTCAAACAATGCCAACGCATTTTTATCTAGGTATTTTTCTCAACCGTGTGTTCTCAGAAAGTAAAATGGAAATGAGAGACAAAAAGGCCAAGAGAGATAGCATTATGGCAAACTAGGAAACTTGACAATACTCCAACAATCTTTTTGAAAAATGAGATCTAGCACATACTGACCTTTCACTGTGCTGTGTGGCTTGCAGAGTAAAGAACACTTATTACTTACTAGGTTTGTAAACATTCAACTATTAGCCTATTGCCACAAAAACAGGAATAGCACTGACACACAAGCCTAGATATTTACAAAGTCAGATAATTTTTTTTCAAAATTAAAGCCTAGTTTTTCTGGATTTCTTTGCAGCAAGGTCCTTGATCAGATCACTAAAATCCAGTTTCCAAACAAGATCACTTTCAGGTGATAACAGAGTAAGATGATTCAGCTTGTCCTGTCCCATTGTGGACCTGAGCCTATTCTTCACTAGCTTGAGCTTGAAGAAAGATCGCTCACCACTTTCACTTGTGACAGGGAGAGTCAGGTAAAGCCTCAAAGCAATGCTTACATTTGGGAAGATGACCAATGAGGTTTTTTTCTCTGAGGAAGCATAAAAGCTCTGTTGCGGGTGAAATATCTTTGCCACTTACAAATTCCCTGAAATGGACAATCTCCTCCACAAAGTCTAACTCCAGTTCAGCTGAATATCTGCTTTGGAGATCAGATGCCCTCTTGCACAGATCTTGTACAGAGAGAGAAGTAGGGTTGCCAACTTTCTCACTTCCAAATAAGGGAGAAAAGTAGCAGTCAAATACGGGTCACTTGTGAAAGACTACCATGACCATGAAGCCTTGCGTGGGCACCTGTTTGCGCATATGTGATGTGCGCATGCATGTCATGCACGTATGTGACGTGTGCATGTGTGTACATGCCAATTTTTTTTCCCACAAATTGGTTTTGGCTTAATCTTCCCGACTACACTGTACATACATTATTTCTATTTTATATAGGCTGTGTATTTATCATATCATTCCAGCTTTTACTATATGTTAGTGTTATTTGGTATGATTTGGTAGGTTATTTTTTGGGTCTGGGAATGCTCAAAAATTTTCCCATATAAATTAATGGTAATTGCTTCTTCTCCTTACGCCATTTTGGCACGAAAGGTTTCATAGGAACGTTCTACCTTAGCGAGGGAAACACGGGACAAGGGAGGCCCCATATAGGACAAACCAATTTAACCCAATATACGGGATGTCCCGGCAAATACGGGACAGTTGGCAACCCTAGAGAGAAGGGATATTGTTTAGGATGCCAAATGAGTTGTTAAGGTCATTATATGATGCAAATCTGCAATCAATTTCTGCAAGTAACCTATCCATCATGACCAAAAAAAACAGTAGCTGAAAATTTTTCTCTGGCTGACAAACCAACATCAGGTGTTGCGGATTCACCCAGAAAGGCTTTACGTTTTCTTTTTCGTTGGGTGTCTTCTTTGTACACTTGTGAGACTGTTGGAGACATAGTTTTAGCTTGGGTCTCAAAAGAATCAAATTGATCACGCAACCTTGCTATGTATCACCATTGTGATCTCACCAAGTCCACAGCATTATACAGGTCTAGATTTACAGCTTGCAATTCAGCACTTGCACTTTCAAAGCGCTGAAGAATGCAATGCCGGTGGAAGCGGAATATAAGAGTCATTGCCTTGATATGTACTCACCATTTACGAGCTTGCATTTGAAGTGAAATTTGGAGAAAAAATGTCTCTGCTGTTTGTATACTCGTTCCGAAGCTTTGATATCCACATCCTTATTCTGGCAGGACACCGGCCCTTTCTTAGCCCAGTACGCTCGGACTGAATCAACTAAGGTTTCCTTTCCCCAGCAAGCAGGATCAGTGTTGTAAGGATCCTCAGTAGTGGTAACGTTAACATTAATGGCGGCCCGACTTGGTTGTTCGGAGGCCTCTGAGGTCGGGACTCGCAGTCATGCTCTCTGCCTCTTAACGTTAGCTGCTGACTGTGGCAAGGACGGTGGTCCTGTGCTAACACTGGTGCTAGTGCTAGCTGTTGAACAAGCCTCCATTTGTCCACTGGTCTCAGGCTGTGACAAGAGCGATAGGACTGCTGCATCATTGAGAACAGGTTTAAAAAATTCTGTCAATTTCAATGTCTTTTTTAATGCTTCGTCTCACTGTCCTCTTTTTCTTGTTTCTTTTTTCTTTTCTGTGCTCCACTCTCATATTTTTTTTTGTCCGCCGTGATGATAGCTACCTATTTTGGGCCCCTCTGCAGCTCGGGCCCCTGGGCTGCAGCCCAGCCTAGCCCTGCCTGAAGTCCAGCCCTGCTAAGAGAATTGATGCAGTAAAGGGTGGTCACACAAAATATTGATTTGATTTAGTTTTTTTATACTGTTTACTGCCCTTTTTAGTAAATTTTTGATACCTAGAAACTTTCAATTTTTTTTGAAAGCATCTTTACTTTATAGAACTTTTTTACGCATGCCTAAGACTTTCACATGGTACTATATTGTTCCAACTGAAAACATACAATTGCATGCAGAATTTAAGTGGAACATAGTTTTTTCCTTTAATAACTCAGTGATGTGCAAACCTGTACTATTTTTATCTGTAGTCCAATGGTGTCACAATTTCTTTAGTCACCTGCCTAAAACTGACAGAGATCAGGTTTTCTTAATACACGGTGTCACTTTATCTGTTAACTCCGTTCCAGCAAACGGATAGCTGTTCATAGGTGGCTTTTGATCTTGCTTCCCAGCTGCATACTGAATACTGGAAATTTTCCCATTTGATTTCCCCACTTTGATTTTCATCCTGGACCTTTAGAAACAGCAGCGAAACTCACATTTATTCATCTAGGTCAGGGGTTCTCATCCTGGGGTCCATGAACCCTCTGTTAGTGGTAGGGGTCCATGGCATAAAAAGGTTGGGAACCCCTGGCCAAGGTTTTTTTTAGAATTGAAGCTTTACCAAATAATAATTATTTTCCATTTGGGTCTAGTCAAGTGATACAGCATCATAAAAATGTTGGCCATCACCTGCTTTACCTGTGAAAAAAGTCAATGTTTCCTACATTGGCCTCATTATCCAACTTAGAAGAACAAGACTGGAAGTAAGTCATCCTTGATCCTAAGGGACTGTCTGAGAACAAGATAAAATTTTATTACAACACAATTTTCTTATTAACTTTTAAATGCTGTCCTTGCATTTTACAA
The DNA here is from genome assembly GCF_030028105.1 of Mobula birostris. Lineage (NCBI taxonomy): Eukaryota > Metazoa > Chordata > Chondrichthyes > Myliobatiformes > Myliobatidae > Mobula > Mobula birostris. Next base: position 54,122,400 of record NC_092371.1, on the reverse strand, counting down.
GTTCAGAGCAAGTTTTTTAATAGGAACATGGGCATTGTGTTCAAAACACTCATTTTTAGGTAGAGCCTAAAGCAAAAGTATTGACATTAGAGCAAATTGCTTGCAAATTGTAATCACAAATTTTAACCTTCATATCCTCTGTCATCTGTCCTTTCATCAATCAATAAAAAATATTAACAGCTTTTTAAAGTAATTTTTACCTGTTAAATTTAGATTTTTAAAATTTATTCATTTTCAGCATTACTGCCTTGCTGATAAAACTAGAATCCATTGCTTATCTCCACCTGCAGTCTTTCTGCTGATGGGTAGAGTGTTCCAGGATCAAGGGCAAGTGAACAAGTGATGATGAAGGGACTTGCTTCTAATTGTGATATTTAATATGTTTGATTGGAAACAGTCTGCCTCTTTTTCGACTTGATTTGATTAGTAAATAATACTTGAATAATTTTCAAATATTCTGGTTTTCAGGGCACATCTCTATGTTCAACCTCACTTGAAAACCTAACCTACTTCAGTGGTAATTGGATTATTATCATTGCATGCATTGAGATACAATGAAAGATTTTGTTTTGCATGCTATTCATACAGGTTGCTGCAAACCACAAATGTATCAAGGTAGCACTGAGGGAAAACTAATAATAAAATACAGAAGAGTTACATTTACAAAGAAAGTGTGGTGCAGATACTAATATGGTGGCCCATGAGGAGGTACATTGTGAGGTCAAAAGTTCATCTTTATTGTACAAAGGGCCTGTTCAAGAGTCTTATAACACTTGGATAGAGCATCTGATGGAACATATATTTAAGCTTTTGCATCTTCTGCCTGATGGTATGAGGGAAAGAGAGAATGTCTGGGGTGGGAGGAGTCTTTGATTATATTGGCTCCTTTACTAAAGCGGTGGGAGGTGAATCTAAAAAATGAGTGATTTAACCAAAATAGAAAGAAGTACATGACAGCAAAAGCGTTTAGGCACATACTGTATATATAGCTAGAGTGCCTAAGACTTTTGCACAGTACTGCATTTGTCAGTGAACGTGATATGGAAAATGAGTTTCTAAATCTGGCAGGAGCAAAGGATTTTGGGAATGCTGAGGGTGGAGTGCCTTGGGATGGGTGTGGGATACGTGGCAGAGAAGGAATGCCAGGGGCGGGACATTTGATTCCATACAATTGATTTATTGTTAATTACAAAATGTCTCTCTGGTGCATCCTGCTCCCTTCCTTCAGCCTTCCACTTTTCCCAACCACGATTCACCTCTCCCTGCCCCCTTCCCACTTTCAGTCCATAATAGAGACCCATATCAGAATCAGGTTTATCATCACTCACATATGTCATGAAACTTGTTTTTGTTTTTACTTTCCTTCTGAAAAGGAATAGGAATTTCACCAATAAGAAGTGATATTTTTGAATTTTAGAGTAATTGAGAGATATAGCATGTAAACAGGCCCTTTGGCTCATTGGGTACATGGTGACGTTCAAATACCCATTTCCATCAATCCTACCCTGATTTCATTTCTATTTTCCTCATACTTCCATCAACTCTTCTCAGAGTTTAAAATCTATGTGGAAGTTAAACATTGCTGCACTTTGCAAGCCACATCTATTAGTCAGCTAACTGTGGGCCAGCATCCTGTGCTTTGTAAAACGACTGTAAAGCTGTCCCTCTAACCACAGACTGATCATTGCTTTCAATTAATTTATATTAAGAACTGAAGACTGGTTCTTGTTTACAACAGGAAGATGAGCAAGGGTAGTTGGTTAGAAGCTTAATTTTGCTACAAACAAATCTGACCCTTTGAAAAGGTCACACTACTGTGTTACGAAGCTAAGGTTAGCAATAAGCCTCTTGGCCCCTGGGAAGTGAATATCCATCACAATTTCAAAATGTAATTTTGTTGTTTCACATTTTTATTGAAGCTGGTAAATTTATGTTTATATTCAATTCAAAAATGGCATTTCACATAAATAAAAAGCAACAATAAGTCTCTTCCATTATTCAAATACAAAAGAAATTACTGAAAAAAATGGTTCAATTTTAGTTCTATGGTTTTTGAGTAGATATATGAGGTCAATGTTGGAACTGCAAAAGCTTCCAAAGTTCGGGCAGGAGATGCTTATGGGACATTTGAGTTGGTCAGCTTGTATGGTCCCTCTGCAGATTATGTTGTGCTCCTAATGTGTGGATTTGAGGTTCTCAACACCAGTACTTCACCACGTTGAGCATTCATGATGCAGGGATTTTCAAGTGTCAGTGGAAGGATTGCATTGTTTTTCAAGGGCATCCTTGAATCTCTTTCTCCTCTCTGACTGGTAATCTCTTTCCATGATGGAAGATATGTTTCATGAATCAGCAGTCAGGCATATGATCAAAGTAGGTTGTTCCATGGAGACACATAAATGTATCCATGTTGTCAATCCTGTGAATGGAGGCACGGAGTGAGCATTGACATTGGTTCACTTATCTGTCCAGTGAATTTGAAGAGTTTTACAGAGACTTTGACTACACCCAAGGTCACTTGAAATTCTGTTGCCAAACTGTAGTATGAAGATGAGACTTACTGTATATTTCACGTAATCAGAGATTGAGCCTCAAGCCTTCAATGATTCAGTCCCTGAAGCATTTAAGAGGATGGGTTTTACACTCAGTATGTGCAAAACCTGCTGTAGCTGCACAACACTGCCCTCTGACATTAAATTTGTACTCTGTAACTCCGGAAAACAAACCTTTTGTCATATCTTGGGAGACATCTTTCTGTGAACACAGATAGCAATGATGATATTCACCATCATCCTTAAGGTGCCAGCACAGCCTTTGTTTGATTGAGGAGGAAGGTGTTTTCAGATCATGACCACAGAGCTGACACAAAACTCATGACTCACAGGGTAATATTAATTCCTTTCCTCTTTTATTATTCAGAAGCCTGGACTATCTATAAGAGACATGCATGTACACTCAGTGTCCACTTTATTGAATGGAAACCAGTGTGGTCTTCTGCGGCTGTAGCCCATCCACTTCAAGGTTCAATGTGTTGTGTGTTTAGAGATGCTCGCCTGCACACCACTGTTGTAACGCGTAGTTATTTGAGGTACTTTTACCTTCCTGTCAGCTTGAGCCAGTCTAGTCAGTTTCCTCTGACCTCTCTCGTTAACATGGCATTTTTGGCCACAGAATTGCCGTTCAGTGGATTTTCTTTTTTGTTTATCGCGCTATTCTCCATAAAATCTAGAGACTGTCATGCATGAAAATCCCAAGATAATCAGTAGCTTCTGAAATACTCAAACCAATTTCTCTGACACTAACCATCATTCCATGGTCAAATTCACTTAGATCACATTTCTTCCCCATTCTGATGCATGGTCTGAATAACAACTGAATCTCTTGACCACGTCAGCGTGCTTTTGTGCATTGAGTTGCTGCCATATGTTTGACAGATTAGATATGCCCATTAATGAGCAGGAATACAGGGGGGTCTAATAAAGTGGCCACTGAGTGTATGTAATAAAGTTATGAATGCAGGTTTAATGTGGCCATCCATTTAAATAATTTTTTACTCAATAGCAGTAACAATTGTTCTTCCCTTGAGAGAACAGCGACTGTTTCTTTTTCACACTAATGTAGATGAAAGCAAGACCAACGATGATGAATTTTGGAATACGCCATTGATGTTGCTCATATGAGTTTGATATTAGAGAGTGGGGCTGATGGGTACAAAGGTCTCATTATTAAATGAAAGCACTATATTGGTAACTTGTCCTAAAACACCCAGAAATCTGTTCAAAATTGCTGCATTCTATATTAACATGGCTTTCGTTAAATTGTAATGCCCTTTTCTTGATGTGAATCAAGCAGGGTCTAGTCCATTGTATTTACTTTACCATGGACAAGTATTTTGTTAAATGCGGATTTGAAAGTATTCTGCAACAATTCTATGAAAAAGTGACATCTACTCTACATAACTTTTAATGAATGACAATAGTGTAAGGCTAGCAATTACGGTTATTGATTTCAAGGATTTTTTTGTTTCCACGTGTATATAATTAGCATCCAATGGTGATAATACAGTATTTGATATTCATTGTTATGGAAAATGATGTGCAGAGTGTTAAGAGTGCAGCTGACAATGGCAAAAAGCATAGAAAAATGCATTTTAAATGTGGCTACTTCTGTGTACGTTGAAATAATTTCAAGGATCTGATTACAAGGAGTTTGAAATGGAACCAATGGCCCATGACCTAAATACACAGCTTTCAAGAGATGGTGGGACACATGTTGATTTATTAATATTAACACAAAGCTATACAAGATTTTAAAATGCACATCACAATCCAAGTGTAGAATAAACATTCCATATTACAAGGAACATATAATTATTAAGAAAGAAATCTAGATGACCTTTCAAAAACCAAAATGTTGCAAACATTATTTGTTTTTAAGCACTTCCTTTATTTAGCAATCTGAAAAGTCATTTAACTTTCTCTATGTAATTTTTCTCATTATATTTATTCAATCTGATACTGTTTAAAAACATTACTAATAAATCAAGATATATTGTGCCATCCATTAAATGCTTTATCTTTTGACCAGATTTAAAATGTAAGTTTGGTTTTGCTTTTTATCTTTGTGTGAAGCCACCCATACTCAATGTTTTAGGAGCAGTTTCTTCCCATCTGCCATCAGATTTCTGAATGGACAATGAACCAGCTCATGATCACTGCCTCAGTTTTTTTTTTGTACTTTATTTGATTTATTTTAAAAGTTAGATACCGTATATATTTCTTATTGTAATTTATAGTTTTTAATGTATTGCACTGCTGCAAATCAACACATTTTGTGACATATGCCAGTGATATTAAACCTGATTCTAACTCTGATTCTGAAAACCTTTCCTCAGGTATGGAAAATATCTTATCACTCATTAGACAATTTATCAGAATCATTAAGATTTGGGAGTGTGACTGGTGAAGTTATTATATATCACACTGAGAAATATGCAAAATCTGCTGACTGCAAGAAGTAAGTGGTATATATACAATAAAATACTTTGACATTGCTGTTTCCTGCACATTTGGCAGCAGCTACGGGAAGTAACATGTCCTGGCACTAACACTCCCTTGTACCACAACTGTATAAGCCACTGTCAGAAAATTCTGTTTCACTTTGGTTTCTGCATGATATTGAGGCTTGGGAAAGGATGGAAATTCTTAATATTCAATGTTGCTGCTGAAAAAAAATTGTTTTTGTATGTTACTGATAAAGGGAAAAGGTTACATTTGAATTTACTAGTTTTACAAATATGATCAGTTCTATTGAGTTAACAATGATGGTAAGAACATTAATGCATCTCTAGTAAAGTAAAGAAGAGAAGAGATGAAAATTATATCAAAAAGTTATCAACATGGTTTTCAAAAGAAAAGATCTTGCTCAATCAACTTTGAATTTGAGGATGTGACAGTGGTAATAGAGTCAATTCAACAATTAATTTCTAAAAGGCCTTTTGATAAGGTGTTTCTTATAGAGTTAGAGAGAGTGGAGTCGAGCAATAGGTATTTGAAAGAAAAGTTGACCTCAAAATATAGAAATAAATACTGCGAAAGAAGTGGGGGGCTAGTGTTATTCCCCAAAGCTCAATGTGAGAACCACAATTTACACTTGTGTTTAAAAAATATATTTTTTTAAATTTGCAGATTGTAGCAAATAAGGATGATGTGGTGGGAAGAAGCTTGGTGAATAGGAAAAAAATTGGCTAATGGAGTTTAACACATATAATTGGAAGGCACAGCAAATGTTTGATTCACCAGACAGATATTAACTAGCATGCCCTTGTAATTAGTATTATGGCTTTGCTGAGAGAGCTCCCAGACAAACATAAGCCTGGAATGAAGGAAATTCTGGCTGATATTGGACTAACATTGACAGTACCCTTGAATATCCTTGGAGCAGAGTTGAAGGAATGGCCAGGCCAACAATGGGTTAACTATTATAATTTGTTGACTGGCACCTGTTAAGCCCTGTACATAATTTTAGAAGAATAGATTGACCACTTATTTCTTGGAAGGTGCAAGTTTGGGGGGGTGGTGGGGGTTGTAGAGGAAGAAGGAATCTTGGAGTACAAAAATGTTGCATCTCAGGTTAACGAGGCCATAATAAAACGGTAAACTGTGTTCTTGACTTTTCTCTAGCAGGTTTGAATTGAAGTGCGGGAAAATTATGTTAAATCTGTACTGGTGTTTTATTAGACTGGATTTAGAAAGCTAGGTACAGCTCTGTCATATTATAAAAAAGAATATGGGATCTGGAGAGAATGCAGAGAAGGTTTACTAGAATAATACCAGAAAAGTAAGAGCATACAACATCATGGGAGGATGAATGGACTTCACATCCTTTCTCTTAATAAAAGGTCAAGCACTAAGCCAATACTGGTCTTTAAAATAATGAAGAGTTTTGATACATACTTCTTCTTTTGGTAGAGACCCGTTACTAGAGTTTCTAAATATAAAACAGTCATCAAGAAATATAATAGAGAATTCAAAACAATATTTTTATCCAAGGAGTAATGATCTTGTTATCTTGGAGTGCATTTCAAATGAATATTATTGGTATGTTTAAAAGAAGAGTGGGCATGTTTTTGATGGTCAAGAGAATATGGAGTTATGCTGATGGATGTGAATGAAGAAGGGTGGGATTAAAATTGGCGGCCACTTGGAGATCCTGTTTTATCTGCCTGATGGAGCATAGGTGCCTAGTGAAATGGTCTCCCAATTTGCGTTGAGTCTCATTAATATACAGAAGGCCATCCCATTCCAATTCTGACATGTCCATAAGACCATAAAATATAGGAGCAGAAGCAGGCCATTCAGCCCATCGAGTATGATCCACCATTCAATCATGGACTGATACAATTCTTCCAGTCATCCCCACTCCCCTACTTTCGCTCCATACCCTTTGATGCCCTGGCTAATCAAGAACTTATCTATCTCTGCCTTAAATGCATCCAATGACTTGGCCTCCACAGCCACTCATGGCAACAAATTCCACAGATTTACCACCCCCTGGCTAAAGTAATATATCCGCACCTCTGCTCTAAATGGACATCCTTCAATCCTGAAGTCATGCCCTCTTGTCCTATACTCCCCTATCATGGGAAATAACTTTGCCATATCTAATCTGTTCAGGCCTTTTGACGTTCGGAATGCTTCTATGAGACTCTCCCCTCATTCTCCTGAACTCCAAGGAATACAGTCCAAGAGCTGCAAGGTTCCTCCTATGGTAACCCTTTCCTTCCTGGAATCATTCTCATGAATCTTCTCTGAACCCTCTCTAATGTCAATATATTCTTTCTAAAATAAGGAGCCCAAACTGCATACATTACTCCAAGTGTGGTCTCACAAGTGCCTTATAGAGCCTCAACATCACATCCCTGCTCTTATATTCTATACCTCTAGAAATGAATGCTGACATTGCTTTTGCCTTCTTCACCACCAACTCAACCCGGAGGTTAACTTTTAGGGTATCCTGCACAAGGACTCCCAAGTCCCTTTGCATCTCTGTATTTTGAGTTCTCTCCCCATCTAAATAATAGTCTGCCCGTTTATTTCTTCCACCAGAGTTCATGACCATACACTTTCCAACATTGTATTTCATTTGCCACTTCTTTGCCCATTCCCTTAAACTATCTAAGTCTCTCTGCAGGTTCTCTGTTTCCTCAACACTACCCGCTTCTCCAACTACCTCCGTATCATTGGCAAATTTAGCCACAAATCCATTAATCCATAGGCCAAATCATTGACATACATCATAAAAAGTAGCGGTCCCAACACCGACCCCTGTGGAACTCCACTGGTATCTGGCAGCCAGCCAGAATAGGATCCTTTATTCACACTCTCTGTTTTCTGCCGACCAGCCAATGCTCCATGCATGCTAGTAACTCCCCTGTAATTCCATGGGCTCTTATCTTGCTAAGCAGCCTCATGTGCAGCACCTTGTCAAAGGCCTTCTGAAAATCCAAGCACACCACATCTACTGCATCTCCTTCGTCTACCCTGCTTGTAATTTTCTCAATTCTCAGGCAGGATTTTCCTTTTAGGAAACCATGCTGGCTTTGGCCTATCTTGTCATGTGACTCCAGGTATTCCTTAATCTCATCCCTAACAATCGATTCCAACAACTTCCCAACCACTGATAGGTCTATAGTTTCCTTTCTGCTTCCTCCTGCCCTTCTTAAATAGCAGAGTAACATTTGCAATTTTCCAGTCATCCGGTACAATGCCAGAATCTATCGTTTCTTGAATGATCATCGTTAATGCCTCCACAATTTCTCCAGCTACTTCCTTCAGAATCCAAGGATGCACTCCATCAGGTCCAGGAGATTTATCCACCCTCAGACCATTAAGCTTCATGAGCACCTTCTCAGTCATAATTTTCGCTGCACATACTTCACTTCCCTGACACCCTTGAATGTCCAGTATACTGCAGATGTCTTCCACTGTGAAGACTGATGCAAAATACGCATTCAGTTCCTCTGTCATCTCTGTGTCTCTCATTACAATATCTCCAGCATCATTTTCTATTGGTCTTATATCTACCCTCAACTCTCTTTTATCCTTTATACACTTAAAAAAGCTTTTAGTATCTTCTTTAATATGTCGCCAATTTCCTTATATAATTCATCTTTTCCTTCCTAATGACCTTCTTAGTTTCCTTCTGCAAGTTTTTAAAACCTTCCCAATCCTCTATCTTCCCACTAACCTTGGTTTCCTTGTATGCCTTCTCTTTTGCTTTTACTTTGGCTCTGACTTCACTTGTCAGCCACAGTAGTGTCCTTCTTCCATTTGAAAATTTCTTCTTATTTGGAATATATCTGTCTTGCACTTCCCTCATTTTTTGCAGAAACTTCAGCCATTGCTGCTCTGCTGTCCTTCCTGCTGGTGTCTCTTTCCAGTCAACCTTGGCCAATTCCCCTCTCATGGCATTGTAATTTCCTTTATTCCGCTGAAATATCGGCACATTGGAATTTAGTTTCTCCTTCTCAAATTTCAAAGTGAACTCAATCATATTGTGATCACTGTTCCCTAAGGGTTCCTTAACCTTAAGCTCTCTTATCACCTCTGGATCATTGCACAACACCCAATCCAGCACAGCTGATAAATGCCTGACAATTATCATGACATTGCCCTTCTGATGCACTTTACTATCTCCTGCTGTAATTTGTAATTTGTAATGTCAGTCCATAGCCTCCTCTACTGTCACAATGAGGCCACACTCAGGCTGGAGGAGCAACACCTTATATTCCATTTGGGTAGCCTGCAACCTGATGGCATGAACATCAATTTCTCAAACTTCTGGTAATGCCCCACCTTCACCATTTCCATTCCCATTTCCCTCTCACCTTATCTCCTTACCAGTCTATCACCTCCCTCCCTCCGGTGCTCCTCCCCCTTTTCTTTCTTCCATGGCATTCTATCTTCTCCTATCAGATCCCCCTTCTCCAGCCCTGTATCTCTTTCACCAATCAACTACTCAGCTCTTTACTTCACCCATCCCCCCAACTTTCCCTATCACCTTATGGTTCTTCCTCCCCTTCCCCCACTTTCTTACTCCGACTCTTCATCTTTTTTTTAAGTCCTGATGCAGGGTCTCGGCCTGAAACGTCGACTATATTCTTTTCCATAGAAGCTGCCTGGCCTGCTGAGTTCCTCCAGCATTTTGTGTGCATTACTTGGATTTCCAGCATCTGCAGATTTTCTCTAGTTTGTGATTAGGCTAGTGCTGGTGATGTGTTGAGCAGTTTTGACTACCCATTGTAGAGCCTTCTTGTCTGCTGCAGGGAACTTTCTGTACCAGGTAGTGACACAGCTTCTTAGGATGCTCTCTACTTCACATCTGTAGAATGGCATGAGAATGGATATGCAAACACCAGCTCTCTTCGGACTCCTCAAAAAGTAGAGGCATGGATAGGCTTTCTAGACTGTGTATGATGTATTCTGGGCCCCGAGAGGTCGTGTGTGATGTGTGCTCCAGGAGTTTGAAACTGCTTGCATTTCCTACTGTGAGCCGCCGATATACATGAGGGTGTGAGTAGTACAATAACCAGCTCCTTTGTCTTGTTGATATTAAGAAAGAGGTTATTTGCCTGGCACCAAGCCTGGAGTTCTTCCACCTCTTCTCCGCAAGCAATCTCATTGTTTTTGGTGATGAGCCCCACCACCGTCGTCATCAGCAAACTTGACAATGTGATTACTTGGGTATTTGGCTGTGCAGTTATGTGTGAGCAAAGTGTACAGCAATGGGCTCAGCTAACAGCCCTGTTTAGGGAGGACTGTGTTGAGGATGATGGGGAGGAAGGAGAGGTTGTGCATCCTGACTGCCTGGATATGGCACAAAGCTGATGAGCTCCACAGTGACTCAGAAGAATTTCTCCAAATGTTTTTTTTAAATTGGTCTGGATTTTAACAGACAGTTTTTTCAGCCCTCTCTAGAAAATTACCTGACTTTGGGTGAGGTAGGCGGGTATGAATAATTGCAATAAGAACATTGAGTCAAAAAATGCATCTGAAATAGAATTGGTGAGGTCACAGTTGACATTTCTAGAAAAATTCATCTGCATATGAATTAAAGTAATTGATCAAATAATAGGTTCTAACTGCTTATTTTTCCAATCACAACATGCTCACTGTTAAATTATATTTGTGATATTAAGAGACATAACCTTGTGCCTTTTGATTAACAGAGCTTTGACTATTAAAAATATGCATTTTTAATGAACACCTCAGCCTCTAACTAAAAGGAAATGTGTTAAAACTAAACTGAACAGTATTAGCTGTTATGATTTTTTAAAATAACGTATTTTACTAGTGATTATGAAAAATTATTGCAATTTACTTAACCTGTGTGTTTGGCATAATCTTGCTATTTCTCCCTGGAGTATTTTGGATGGGACTTGATTTGGCAGATTAAACCTTAATCCTTCAGAAGTGATTGTTTTGTTAAAAGCTTCTAATTTTTTTGTGTTGGTTAGCTGATTTCACCCAATTTGTAATAATATTACCCATGTAGCAGACTACCTAGCAGACCAAAGTGACTGATAGAACTGTAGGCTATCAGATGATCATATCTCACACAATCTTGGACCTCAGTTCACACATAGTGAAAAGTGAAATTCTGAGAGGGGCTGGAGTTTGGCTTTTGGCAAATATGGCTCTCTGTTCCATTGCTGTCCCTTTACTGAATCAAGCAACGATGCAATGTATAGCTAAGGAGAGGGTGGAGATGGACTTCACATCCACCTCTCAACAAGATGCCAGTGAGGTGTGAAACATGAATATCAACCCTACTCATTTGAATCCGGACCAGAGAGAAAGGATAAATAGAAACAGAAAACGCTAGAAGCACTCAGCAGGTCATGCAGCGTTTATGGAAAGACAAACAGAGTTAACACTTAAGGTGCAAGACCGTTTGTCAGGCAAAATGTTACATCTGTTACACTTCCTACAATGCTTTCCAACCTGCCGGCGTTTCCACATTTTCTTTTTTTTATTTTAGGTTTTCAGTATCTCGACTGTTTCCTATTTTTATAGAGTCATAAAGTTATAGAGCACTACAACACAGAAATAGGCCCTCCAAGTCCATGCCAATTCATTTTTCTGCCATCCTTCATCTGGACCATAGCCCTCTGTACCTATCTCATCCAAGTATCTACCCAAACTTAAATGTTACAATTGAACATGCTCCTACCACTTCCACTGTAGCTCATTCCACAACCGCAACACTGTTCAAGTGAAGATGCTGCCCTTCAGATTTCCTTTAAATATTTCACCTTTTATTCTAAACCTATGACCTCTAGTTCTAGTTTTGCCCAAGCCAAAAAGGCTGCATGTATTTACGATATAGACACCGCTTGCCTCATTCTCCTACGCTCCTAACCAATTCAACCTTTCTCTATAATGCAGGTGCTCAATTCGTGGCAACATCCTCGTAAATGTTCTCTGCATTCTTCTAACTTATTGATATCTTTCCTGTAGGTAGGTGACCAGAACTTTACATAATACTCTAAACTTGTTCTGTCCAATACAACTTCAACATAGCATACCAACTTCTATACTCAATATTTTGATTTATAAAGACTAATGTGCCAAAGGTTCTCTTTATGTTCTATTTGTGATACCACTTTCAAGGAATCATGGATTTGGATTTCCATATCCCTTTGTTTTACTGCATAACTCAATGCCCTGCCGTTCACTGTGTAAGTCCCACACTGGTTTGTCCTGCCAAAGTGCAACACCTCACACTTGTCTGCATTAAATTCCATCTGCCATTTTTAAGCCTATTTTTCAAGCTATCCTGAACTCACCTTAAGCATTGATCATCTTTCTCACTGTTCACTGTGCCCCTAATAAGTGGGGAAAATAAATGTCTGATTTATTCCACCTTACTTTATTTTAATGTTTTTAACTATTTGTTGGTACCTTTGTGTTTGAATCTTTTTTATTAGCTATTTACACTCCTAAAATATTTATATCTGTTTGAACTAGCGCTTCTATCACTAGAAAAAGAGTTTTAAAAGACTTTGGACAACTTGGTTCATCTCAACAGATGCCATGATTCTTCTGGTTTTCATGTCCAGGGAAAGTTAATATGGATGAATGAAGACTGCGGACAGTGAGCCAGGTCCTGGATGATTTGAAAATAAGGCTTTAACTCTGCCTCAGAAGTATATCTGTCAACCTAGCTCAGCTGACACACATAAAGCAGGTGAATGGATTGCAGAGAAATCATTGTAATGGAGTTGGAGGTTTCACAGAATTTAAAGTGCATTTAGAATTCCTAGTTTCTTCCCGAACTAGATTTCAAAATATTGGAGATAGAATGATAATGGGATCATTGCAGAGTGTGTTTTATCAAAGTTCATTATTTAGGTTCTAAAGGGACACCTTAAGTAGATTGGTTGATCTGAGATTAATTATGCTCTTTCTTTCTAATTAGAGTAGAGCATTTGCAATTGACAAACATCAGGAAGACCATTTCTGTTTCAAAAAGATGAATAAGCATGATTCCTCAGAATTCTGGTTCTTTTTAGAAACACCACCAAAATGTCACTTGATCCTTGAAACAACCATCTCTACTTTAACATGTAGGCTAAAGCAGAAAAGAATCAGCTCGATGGCTCTTGCTGCATTTTTGAGTCCTCAAGTAAATACAGGAGCATAGACAACATCTTTATTCTCTCATTCCCTTGAAAGAGTACCATCCAGTTGTGTTTTTTTTTAACTCTAAGATGCTACAGACATCTTGCATCTAGATTCTTATATTGTGTAAATGCATACCGTATGAAATCCAAACCTGTTTCAACATCAACTATTACAAAAAAGGTCTGTCTCCTGTCTTTCCTAATAATTCAAACAAGGTTCATTACTCTATAATGACAATTAAAGCAATTTTATGGGTCATATTTTCATGGTTTGTGCCAATTTAATACAAAATCCAATTGGAATGATGAAGTCCCAGTTGAAACATAAATCTCCTCATAGATCTCAACTCCAATATATGGTCAAGCAAACTGAAATCAGTATTCATCTAACTACTGAGAATTTGATATATCTCTCTTCACCATAGCAATATCAGATTAAACTCTATATAGATTTCTTATCACATAATTGCAACATTTTATATACAAACACTTTAAAACAAAGTATAATGAAACAAGGAATAAATATATTTGTACTCATTTTCTATTCACATTACTTTTGTAAAAGAATTAAATATCTGAGGCCCCATGTTTACTGGGGCCGTCCATGCATATTTCGTCCCAGCTGTCAACATGATACACAAACCAGGGCAATACAATATGGAGAGCAAGCTGTTGGCCATGCGGCAGGCTCCCCCCTCCACACAGCTGACAAATCCAAAGGAATGGCAGAGACCGATATAGTTTGGCACCAGTGGTGTTTCAGGGATTGCCAGTCAGCATTGAACTCAATGTAGGACTGCCTTAGAGATTCCAGTTCTGGATTTTTCCTTGAAACTTACTCCCAAAGTCTTCCTCATGAATGAGTATAGCTGAAAGGCAGTGGAGGTTTGAGATCAGAGTTTTCCTTCTCCTAGATAAGAGGCCAACCATGGCTGATGACCCGCAAATACCTAAAGCGATTGGTTTTAAGGAACCAGTAACCCACCTTTGTCCCTTCTACTGTCAGTAGAAATTGTTCCGCTGGGCTTAGTAGCTAGGCCATATGTGAAGGCCAGGAGTTGGACTTGGATGCCAGAGGCTATTTGTACTTACATACTGCCTGCTATGTCAATGGTGTTTAAGGCTGCAATGAATGTCCTCCATCTCTGGTGGTGTGCAGGGCTTCCATCACCATGTCAGTAGCTTCCTAGAGACCCAGAAGTACCATTGCACTCAGATGTAGAAGTATTCTTCATTGCTTTTTCTGTACCAATTTTGTTTTACCAGTCAGGGTTGTCAGCCCAGAGCTGAACCCCCAAACCTAGAGGACTGGTGGACCACTCTACCATTTGAACTGTTTGGCATGGGTGACCCTCTCAAGAGCCAAAGCATAAAACCCCGACTCCAGCCAGCATTGAACTCCAGGTCATTGAGGCATGTAAACTCCAAACCCCGACAAGATTGTGGTCCTCTTGGAGGGGAGACACACACCATTGACAGCATTTAATAGTGGGAGCTACCTCCCCTTGGCTATGACAACCTTAAAGAACCAAATGCATATACAAATACCATTATACTTAAGGAATTAAGTACAGCACCCTGTATTTTTTAAAAAGATTCATCCACACAGGTAATAACAAGCCACAGCAGCATATTCTATTAATGGCTTTTGAAAACAGCGTCAGGGATTCCCAGTAGTTAAATGTTGCTGGCTATAAATTTCAATCTACAATATAAATCGAAATTTAATGTCTTGTTGAGAATAATATCAATCTCACACAGTGGGGACTGTAGATCATATTTAAAGCAGGGAATTATCCTAGCTCTTTCTTTTATGAGCAGTCGGTCAATCAGCATAGGTAGGGAGTCTGACAATTACAGATTTGCAAAATGACATTCTGTACACTGAGGACAAACTGTTGCAGCAGATTTAAGGATTATGTGCCTGATTGTCCTGACACTACAGTTACAGCTCCTTCTCCGTCTTGAAATCATTTTAGCACATGCCAAAAACTGGTCATTTTTTTAAGTAAGTCTTTATTTGCACTGTTTTATCTCTTAGCTCTGCTTTAGAAAAGCTTTTCCACAAATCATCTTCAGATTTGTTTAAAGTATCCTGCAACATAAATCTTTAAGAGCCTCTAACCATCTGCAACCAACATATACAACAAATGTGTACATTTAATTGAAACCAAAAATTGCCATATGTTCATATTTTGTTCTCATTTGAAATATGAATATAGATTTATATTCGTAATATAAAATCTGAGATAAAATTATAGATTACTTTTGGTTTTGGATTGTAGATCTTCCTGTGCAGCATGAATTGAGCCAATTTTTGTGCCGTTCAGAATATCCCTTATTTTTAAACTAAGTAATTTACTTAAATGTTTTTTTACTTCCCTCCCTCCTTCTGAAGGTGAGACCAATGACTTTGCTTGAATAGTGTGAGCAGCAAGAACAGACCAATAGTGGTCATTCTTCATGTGTGCTTGAAGACAGGGACAGTGAGCAGCATATAAACTATGCAGGCATTGTAGTGAAGCTCCATACTGCATTTTACAGAGGTGGCAGTGAAAGGAATGGGGGTAGGAAGAGGGTTGTCATTGACCAAAGGAGAAGAGCCTTGACTAACTTCCTTCTCTCCCTCATATAAAAATGTTTCCAATACCTTAAATACTTATCTAACAGTAAGAGAGTATCTAACCCCAGAGAGCAGGAAATAGCAAGAAATTAACTTAAAAAGTATTTTTAAAGCCAGGTTCACTAGCCTGGTGCTGGAGGGTCTGATTGCTATATCCATCACAATAGATTAATAAATGTATGATTTTATTAGTGCAATCAAAACACATTTAGAAATTAGACACAATGCCATGGTGCAGTTCTGAAGTAGGACTTTATTTTATGGCATCCTTTCCTGATCTAGAAATGTCCTAAAGTGCTTCCACAAATTGCATTGTTTTCAAAGTGCAGTTACCAATAGGTAAGCAAATGTAGCAACCAAAAGATTAGACCTGAGAAAAATGTTTTGTTAACCTGTTTACTTAGGTGACATTTGAGTGCTCTTGTGACCTTTCATATCCATCAGTACAGATAGACTTTGATTTAATGGTTTACCTGAAGGACAGTGCAATTATCTGTGAATGCTCTGATTTCGAGGTGATAATGCTGCTGCGTGTATTGTTCATGACAGAGGGTGCTTAGTCTCTTGGTGAAGCTTGAATTTTCAACAGTCTTGGTCCACAAAATGGGGAACATAGTCGCAGCACTATTCAGACTACCCAACAACATTTTCTCAAGCAAAATTTAAAGTGGGCAATAATCGCTACTCTTGCCAGTTATGTCCTCAGCATATCAAAGAACAGCGAAACAGATTTTAAGCCTCTCGCAGTTAGTTAAAGAGATTGATATTCTATGACTGAAAATAGTTCACCAGTTACGGAGATGTATTTCCGCTCAAACTAAATTTCAAACCTTGATTGATAAGCAGCAATTGAATACAAAAGTGGAAAGATATCAATTGTTCCTCTGCCTGCAATTCTGGTGAAATGAGGCACAGCAATAAAACAAAAGTAAAATATTTTATCTGCTGTTTATCAGTTACTTACTTTCAGTCACATTCTTTTAAGGATTAGACCTTATTAAAATTCAGAAATCCCTGAAAAATAGTAACATTTTAAGTGGATCCTGAGTTTCAGTATGGTTATAAAGGACAGAACACCTTATTTTACATTATTCTTTATGGAACGGAATATTTACCGCTCAGCATGGAGAAAAGCAACACATGTAAATTACCATTATATGTCTCTTCACATTATTACATTTGTTCATTCCTCTCCTCATGAGACTAAAATATATAGCAATACTTTTGTTCCCTGTCCCAATTTCTGTATTATATGAGGAGTGTGCAGTCCCTGCCATAAATAGTGGTTAGCATATACTGCAGGCACTTATTTATCTGGGGACTGAGAAGATGGTTTCGTAACAAGACGCCAGAGGCAGAGTTTTAAGTGAAGCCAGCTGAGTGTTCCCTTGAGGATTGACTGAAAAGATGGAGGACAGCAATTTATCACAGTCTTTGTTCTGCCCCACATTTAATGGCAGAGCACCAAATTCTAATAAAAAGTACTTTAAAAAAACATTAAAATGTTTTTTCTAACAATATACAGTATAGAATCTCTTGCATGATGTTGATTCAAGATTTTCTAAGTAGCTAACACATGCAAGCAGCCTTTAAAATCACCTTCAGCCATCAGTAGCTGTAGGTTGGATCTTCCATAGGCAGCAATCAGTTGAAGATACAACAGCTAAGTTTAATTAGATTGATAGACAAGGAGACCCATTTTCCCGAATCTTGCTGCCTGTTTAATTCTGCATTCTAAAAGGACAATTCAAGTTGTTTTCATTGTACCACAATGTGACTCTTTTTACTTTAGACCTAATTATATTGCCATGGATAGTGGCACATTTGTCACAGCTTCCTGTGCACTTACACCACTGGCTAGGTAACCCTGACACGAATTTGGGGAAAAAAATGACCAATAGCATGAGTAAACCTGGAAAAGGGACTCTGCCTTGAGAAAAAGAAAGACTCTACATTTCACAAGCTCAGCATGTCCCAAAGTTCTCTCTGGGCAACTATGTACTTTCCAAAGTGTGGTCACTGTCACAATGTGAGAACCGGCAAATTTGTGTACTTTAAATTCCACACCACGATGAGTGTCCTGACAAGATAATCAGATTTTAGAGCTTTCGGTTGAAAAACATATATTACTCAGAGAAATAGCTTGCAGTATAAAATAATCTGTATTTGTCTCCTAAATATTAACACTGTTAAATGCTGTGCTGAAAATCTGTTGCTGTTTCAGCATCTAACAGTGTAAATGTTTAGGATGCAAATACAGATTATGTTATACCATGTGTTCTTTTGTCCCCATTGCCTCTCATTTTAAATATTGTTTGGTTGCTTTAATCAGAATTAGTATCTGCAATAGCATTTCACCCACCGAAAGGTGTGTGATTGTTTTAGAATATAAAACATAGAGCAGCACAGCACAGAAACTGGCCTGTTGGCCCACAGTGTTGTACTGAACCAATTAAATTAGCAATCAAATGACAGATCAAACTAATCCTTTCTGCCTACACAATGTCCATATCCTTCCATTTCCCTCACATTCATGTGTCTATCTCAACATTTGGAGGGCTATGATCCAGGTGCAGGTCGATGGGACTAGGCAGATTAATGGTTTGGCACAGCCTAGATGGGCCAGAGGGCCTATTTTATGCTGTAGTGTTCTATGACTTTATGACTCTTAAAAATTCCTAATGTATCTGTCTCTACTACCTACTCAAGCAGCGTATTCCAGGTATAAAAACTTGTTCCTCACATCTCCTTGGATGCATGCTCTCTCACCTTAAATCCAGGTGCTTTGGTATTAGGTACTTCAACACTGGGAAAAAGATACTGTTTCCCTATTCTACCTACGTCATTTATAATTTTATAAACCTCTATCAGATCTTCTCTCAGCCTTCACCGCTCCAGTTAAAAAAAACAGTTTGTCCAACTTCTCGTTATATCGAGAACATAAGATGAAGGTTCCTTGAAAGAGAGTCCATAGGTTGTGGGAATATTTCAATGTTGGGACAAGTGAAGTTGAGTGAAGTTATCCTTTTTGGTTCAAGAGCATGATAGTTGAGGGGCAATAAATCTTCCTGAACCTGGTGGTGAGAGTCCTGAGGCTCCTGTACCTACTTACTGATGGCAGCAGTGAGAAGAGAGCATGCCTGGGTGGTGGAGTCTCTGATGATGGATGCTGCATTCCTTCGACAATGTTTCATGTAAATGTGCTCAACGGTGCGGAGGGCTTTACCGGTGATGGACTGTGCTCTATACACTACTTTTTGTAGGATTTTCCATTCAAGGGCATACCAGGGTGTGATGCAAACAGTTAACTTACTCCCCACCACACGTTTATGGAAGTTTGTTGAAGTTTATATAGGTATAAACCGAATATATATAGGTTTTTTTCTTTCTCCCATTTGCAAGATGGGAGAAAGAAACGAAATGTTTAATGACTATCAGGAACATGAAGAAAATGGCAAGGAGAGCTATAAAGATGAAGGGACCTGGAGAATCTTTGGAAGATCAGTCTAAGTAGAAGTAGAGATGGAATTAGGCATGCAGTTCTGCAATGTTTGGAACATTAAGGAGTATATTTTGAAAGAGGAGCAAAAGGCAGACTTGGGCTGGTGATGGTTCTTGAGGTGAGTAGCATCAATTCAGAGATCATAGAAGAAAATGGATAAGATATCCTGGCAGCATAAAGATGTTGAACATATTCCATTGTCATTAAAAAACAGATGGGAATTATTGAAGTATGAATACAGAAAAAAACAAAAAGAATTCATGAGACAATTAACAGTCTAGTTGGTTTTTGACATCTTGATTGAAAATGAAGTTGATCTTTTTTACTGCTGAAATCAAAATCAAAGGTGATTATCTCTTGCATGGTTATTGCAACACACATGCCAACAAACTTTCAGTTGCTGCAAAGATACCCACAATTACAGAGTTTGCACTAAAATGAATAGAATGGGTTTTAGTGCAATTCAGATTCACAGAGATCAATGATACCACGACATTGTATTCAGACATGCTCAATCATGCCTTTAATTGTCCCAGCACACTTTATATCCATATTAACACAGTGCATTCATTTTCAGAAGCTCACTGAAGCAGTTGGGATTTTCGAAAGCAAAGCATTACAGTGAACCTGTCAATTGTCTAACGGACACCCCATATACCTTCCCTGAATCCAGCACTTTCCTTCTGTATATCCTCTATCATGGGTCATTATTCTCAGTTGTCTATGCTTCTCTCCTTGTTTTTTTTTATTATTGTGGTAGTTATTCCTTATGAGGATAACAATTTTGGGTACAGATGCTGGCCTTACAAAAAATATTTACATTCCCTGAAGGTAAATACCATCAAACTACAGAAATCCCATCAGTTGAATTCTGCTGACTTTAAGATTTAGCTTTAAAAATTGGTAACAAAATTTAAAAACCAAAAATAAAGTTGTTTTTCCACACTTCCTACAAGTTTAGAAACATAGAAAACCTACAGCACAATACAGGCCCTTTGGCCCACAAAGCTGTGCCGAACATGTCCTTACCTTAGAACTACCTAGGCTTACACATAGTCCTCTATTTTTCTAAGTTCCATGTACCTATCCAGGAGTCTCTTAAAAGACCCTATCATTTCTGCCTCCACCACCGTCCCCGGCAGCCCATTCCACGCACTCACCGCTCTCTGCATAAAAAACTTACCCCTGACATCTACTCTGTACCAACAGCCAAGCACCTTAAATCTATGCCCTCTCGTGCTAGCCATTTCAGCCCTGGGAAAAAGCCTCTGACTATCCACACAATCAATGCCTCTCATCATCTTGTACACCTCTATCAGGTCACCGCTCATCCTCTGTCGCTCCAAGGAGAAAAAGGCCGAGTTCACTTAACCTATTCTCATAAGGCACACTCCCCAGTCCAGGCAACATTAGAGTTTGAGATATTAGAGATGCATTTTCTCAGGACTTTCTAAGGGGCAGAACTTTCATCTGTAACTTTCCCTCTGGGGTAGCACACATTCAAAGTCTGTTAAAGCAGCAGAAATGCTCTTCCAAAGGACTAAAGTAAGTCTGTCAGAATTTCACCTTGGACTGATAGATTCAAAGCCTGGCTACTGATGCTAGATTTTTATATCAGATTTATTTAACTGTGTTTAAATAACAAATATCAAATATCAAACTGGGGTTTGATTTGAAATCTAATTTGTTGTTGATAGCTACTATTGCTAGTAAGTTATTTTGGATTAAGAATTTGGAAGCTCCAATTATACAGGTATTTATAAACAAGAGAAATTCTGCTGATGCTGGAAATCCAAAGCAACACAAACAACATACTGGAGGAACTCAGAAAGTCAGACAGCATCTTTGGAAATAAATAAACAGTCGACATTTCAAGCCGAGAATTATATCTTCAGATTTTTGTGCCAACTTTCTATCAAGTTATATCGCATTATTATTACATTTCATGATATCCCAAAGTTTATTTCACCTGCATCTACTCTTCTAAATCTGTAAAAAAATATAGACTTTTCAATTGACCATCAGGGTTGCCTAGAATTAGGGGTTATACTCCCAAAATATGAGGTGACTGAGAAGAGAGAGAGAGCAAAAAAAAAACAAGCTGCTGCAGGTGGAGCAGCACCTGTGGAGAGACAGGAACTGTTGACATGCAACTGATAGTTTTTCAGTATTGTTACTGTATAAAAATACATTTCCTCCTGTGGAAACTTGGAACTTAGCTGGTTTCCTGAATTTATCATCCATACCCCTAAGCAATTAAGTTACAGTTAGAAACAAGAGAAAATCTGCAGATGCTAGAAATCGGAGCAACACGCCCAAAATGCTGGAGGAACTCAGCAGGCCAGGCACCATCTATGGGAAAGAGTACAGTTGACGTTTTGGGCCGAGACCATTCGGTAAGTCTGAAGGGTCACAATTACAGTTAGAGTTTGCTTCAGGTATATAAAGCAAAAGCGCTTTGTGATCTTAATGGAAAATTTCAAGAGTGCCAACCAAAAATTTGCTCAGTAAAATGTAAACTGTTGTCACATACTGAGCCTTATCAAAATTATACCATGTTAATCTTCACTATGTTCTCAAGGTCAGGGTAAGTGTGGGGTGGGAGGATTGAGTAAATGGGTCTATTTCATTTGTCTCGGAGGTGATAAGTGAATCAGAGGTAATAGGAGATTGAAAGGGTCAGCCTGGTCTGATCAAGCTTGGTTGGGGGAAGGGGTTGAGAAGATGAGTGAAGTGATTACAAAAGGGGTGAACTCAGAAAGCTGAAGGTAAGTATAGAACTTGCCATAGAGGAAATATGTTTCTGGTTATTGTTCTCAGTAGAATCTTAGTCTGATGATTGTCCTGTGTGTGATCTATAATGGTTGGTTCTGGAACAAAGTGTGCCAATTTTCCCAGCAGTGCTCTTAAAGGAGGAATGAATGAAAAATTGCCTAACTAAATTTCTGCTGTGAAGTGAAATGACATTGAAATCATTTTGATTCACTCTGTTCAAAATTTATTTTCCATTATGTATCACCTGAAATATACCATGGCACACCAAATAATTTATTTGTCAGAAAGTTTAATGAGGAAAACTGATATTCCCAGGATCAATCCCTGTATGAGGCTAAGGTACAGGGAATAGTTTTTTTCTGTTAATAACATAACAAAAATAAAAGTTTGAATTCCATAACAATTTTCAGCAGCTAATTATATGGCCTTGAATTAGTCAATTTCATAAAGCAAATATTGCAACAGAAGAGATATAACTGCCCTTTATTAAAGGTGGACATCAGCCTGAACCCTCTCATTATTCTGTATCATTGTTTTTCCTTTATAAAAGCTGTTTCACAATAGGGTGCTCTTAAAGTGATTTTTTTTATTATTGAAGGACAAAACATCATGATAAATTCTTGCAAAATGCTTATTATATTCCCACACCAAGTGGAAAACGTCTTAAAGACTTAATCAATCCGAGATGTTTAAAACACCTGAATGATGTTAATTTGTTCTGTCAGGATGAATAATTTTCTATAAGTACAAAAGGATGGAAGATGGAGGGATCTCATTCTTGTAAACTATATGTAATTTCTACAGCAATGAAGAGCAATAGATCATTAGTTTTCTGCTTGACATAATTGCTAATCTTCAATAAGGATAGGTTACATCTGTGAGAGATGTGAGAGTGAGAGTTCGGCACGGACTAGAAGGGCCGAGATGGCCTGTTTCCATACTGTAATTGTTATATAGTTATATGGTTATATGCGATATGGTTATATCTAAAATACCATTATTGATGCTAACCTACATTATCCAGGTAAGCCTTCAACTAACTGTTTTATAATCCAAGTTTTTATTTGACATCATTTTCTTTTCTGGTCTATTTTCTGAGCTCAGCTGTTGCAAATCACAGGGTCTCAGTTTAGTTTTAACTGTTACGGGTGAAAGGAGTTAAAAAAAACTTAGACCATTTTTCTTGCTTGTCTCTCCTGATTTCTCTAGCAATTCAAATAGCCTCTGGCCTCTCTCAGGTTTTTCCTTCTACACATTCCTTTTCTTTAAGTCTAATTTGTGTCACTTTTTTTTCTTCTCACGTTATGTCTGTGGCCTTCACTCACCTGTTACGCATATCAGATAAAATATTCCCGTTTAACACATACAAAATGCTTGAGGGTCCTGGAGAAGTGTCTCGGCCTGAAACATTGACTTTTATGCTTTTCCATTGATGCTGCCTGATCTGCTTAGTTCCTCCAGCATTTTCTCTGTCTGTTGCTTTGGATTTTCACCATCTGCAGATTTTCTTGTGTTTGTGAAATATTCCTATTTGCTTATTTTATCAACAACTTATATGGTAAGTTTAAATTCATCCCACCCAAGTTGGACAGGGTGGCAGGGTAATATCTGCAGTATTTTTCACCACCATTTTTTAACTCAAGTCAAGTCAAGTCAAGTCACTTTTCATTGTCATTTCAACCATAACTGCTGGTACAGAACATAGTAAAAATGAGACGTTTTCCAGGACCATGGTTCTACATGAAACAATACAAAAACTACACTGAACTACATAAGAAAAAACACAAAAACTACACTAGACTACAGACCTATCCAGGACTACATAAAGTGCCCAAAACAGTGCAGGCACTACAATAAATAATAATAAATAGTAAACAAGACAGTAGGCATAGTAGAGGGTATAGTAGGTTGCTGTCAGTCCAGGCTCTGGATATTGAGGAGTCTGACGGCTTGGGGGAAGAAACTGTTACATAGTCTGGTCGTGGGAGCCCGAATGCTTTGGTGCCTTTCTCCAGATGGCAGGAGGGAGAAGAGTTTATATGAGGGGTGTGTGGGGTCCTTCATAATAGTGTTTGCTTTACAGATGCAGTGCATGGTGTAAATGTCTGTGCTGGTGGGAAGAGAGACCCCGATGATCTTCTCAGCTGAAGGTTACATAGGATGTCATGTCGCTGACAATATTGCTAATGTGGATTTATCCTTGGACAGAATGGAGTACAAATATTAGCCACCAAATAAAGCTTCGTTTGAAGTTGCACTTAGATCCTAGTTATGCGTAACGTCTGGCAACAAAGACATTCTTCATCGTGTGGTTTGCATGCTTTCATTGGGTTACTGAAGATAAATTCATGCTGTTCATTGGGAGGCTCACTTTTGTTTCGATGAAGTAGGAGAAGGAAAAGCTGAAGAGGGAAGTATGGCATTGTCAGAGAACAAGATGAACAGTATGGGAACCATTAGAAGCCAATTACTGAGGGTTTATTTACATCTTAACCCTGATGCTTGTGACAGTAGGGCTCACTTTTCTGGATGCGATATGAGAAGTGGTGCTTAATGAGAATGAGTATCACCAAGCAGTTTATCACTAATGAACAAAATGCAGGAAATTTGCAATTATTTTGGCCAAAGGGCCTATTCCTGTGCTGTACTGCTCTATGTTCAAATAAATGTTTGCCAATCTCAGCTTTCATGTTGTATGCTAACCCAGGTGTACATACTTCTCCAGTAAAGTTCAAGGTTTACCATTGCCTTTAGTTTCTTTTCCAGTTTGCCAGAGGTTTGCTGTGTTCCTCGCTATCAAGCAGGTTAGCAATGACCACAGCCTTTCACTGGCAATATTATTCAATGTGAGGGCACTGGGGTGCACCCCATGAGTGGCTTCATTTGCACCCTAGAAATTCTAAGCAGATATCAGACAATAGGGACCTATTATTCACTGCAAGCCGAAAGATCACTATAGGATTTGTTGTGTGTTGTCAATATGGTTTGTCCACTTGCCTCCAACTCAAGAATTGCAATATTGTAGCTCAGAGAGTAGTACTGTGCTTTCCATGAGTGACTGATGTCACAGCTCAGATAAAATCATCAAGTGTAATCTGACTACATTGGAGACAAAAGTTATAATGCTGTGCGTGTATGGTATGGATCAAGTGCAGAACAATATCCTGGATATTACAAAACAGGGCAATATAGGGACAATCGTTGTTAGGGGAATTAAAACAACAGGAAGAGATGGGTACAACGGAGGAGTGAGAAAGTTGACAGAATGTAACCAGAGGGGCTGAGACTGCTCTTCTCCTTCACTATTCCCTAAAAACTGCATTAAGGGAGATTGAAACCTATGGGGCAATGGCATATTGAAACTGCAATGAGATCTTCTAGATAAAATTGCAAAATATGATATTGATATTAAGTACAAAAACTTACTATGAATTTATCACTCAAATCTATAGTGACTCTCCAAACTGAAGACCTTTCATCTTTTGCCTCTCCTGCTAGATGCTCTCTCAATGGCTTTGACTGCTCCCATGGAGGGCATTTTGAAACACTCATAGTCTGCGATGCCTGGATGTTAAGAGTGAGACATTCAGTTAAAAAAATGGTGCAAGTATTCAACAAGAGAAGAAAGGACTATATGTGCCTTGCAGATTGGGGTATGTTTGTAAGTTGAATAGATCATAAATTCCAATTTTAGTTATTTTATTTCTGATTATAAGATCATAAAACAAACAAAAGAAACAGAATTAGGCAATTAGGCAATTCAGCCCATCAAGTCTGCTCTTCCATTCCATCATGGCTGATTTATTATCCCTTTCAAACCCATGCTCCTCCCACCCCCCCCATAACTTTTGACATCCTGACTAATCAAGAACCTATCAACCTCTGCTTTAAGTATATCCAATGTCTTGTCCTCTACAGCCGTCTGTGGCAATAAATTCCACAGAGTTACAACCCTCGGGCTACAGAAATTGTTCCTCATCTCTGCTTGAAATTGACGTCCCTCTATCTATTCTGAGCGTGTCCCCTCTGGACCTAGACTTCCCCACCGAGGCTTTGGGCCTACTCTGAGCTGCTCCACCGATTTAGATCGAAGGACTCAATTTGGTCTGGAATGCTTTTGTTGTTGCTCACTTCTATTGTGTGCATGGTTTAGTTTTTTTCTGCCTTTCTCTCTGGGGCACTGGGGGCTGATCTTTTTTTTAAATTGGGTTCTTTTGGGTTCTTTGCTTTGTGAATACCTGTTAAGCAAACAAATCCCAAGGTTGTATAATTTATACATTCATAGATAATAAATGCACTTTGAATCTTGAATCTATAAGAAACATTCTCTCGATATCCACTCTATCTCAACCTTTTAATATTCAACAGGTTTCAATGAGATTCCCCCCTCATTCTTCTAAATTCCAGTGAGTGCAAGCCCAGAGCTATCAAGCGCTCCTCATATTTTAATATTTCAATTCCTGGAATCATTTTTGTGAATACCCTATGGACCCTCTCTAATGCCAACACATCTTTTCTTAGATAAGAGCCCAAAACTGGTCACAATACGCTCAGTGGGGTCTGACTAATGCTTTGTAAAGCCTCAGCATTACATTCTTCTTTTATATTTTAGTCCTCCAGAAATCAATGTTGACATTTGCCTTCCTCACCACTGACTCAACCTTCAGGGAATCCTGCACAAGGACTCCCAAATCTCTTTGACATGATTTTTGAAATTTTTTCCCATTTAGAAAATAGTCTATGCCTTTACGCCTTCAACCATAGTGCATGGACGTGCACTTCCCTACACTATATTCCATCTCCCGCTTCTTTGACCATTCTCCTAATCTGCTCACTTCCTTCTGCAGACTCCCTACTTCCTCAGCAGTACCTGCTCCCCCCAGTTATCTTTTGATTGTCCGCAAAATTGATCTCAAAGCCATCAATTCCATCATCCAAATCATTAACGTACAATGTGAAAAGAAGCAGCCCCAACATTGACCCCGGTGGAACACTTCTAGTCACCAGCAACCGACCAGAAAAGACCTTTTTATTCCCACTCTTTACCTCCTGCCAGTCAGCCAATCTTCGATCCATGCTAGTAACCTTCCTGTAAAACTAAAGGCTTTCATCTTGTTAAGCAGCCTTATGTGTGGCACTTTGTCAAAGGCCTTCTGAAAATCCAAGAATACAACATCTACTGACTCTCCTTTGTCTACCCTGCTTGTTATTCCCTCAAAGAATTCCAAGAGATTTGTCAGGCAAGATATCCCCTTAAGGAAACCATCCCTGAATTTGGCCTCCTTTATCATGTGCTTCCAAGTACCTGGAAACCTCATCCTTAAAAATGGACTGTAGCATCTTCCCAACCACTGAAGTTAGACTACCTAGCCTATTATTCCTTTCTTCCGCCTCCCTCTTTTCTTAAAGAGTGGAGTGATGTTTGGAATTTTCCATTCTTCTGAAACCTTCCAGAACCTAGTGATTCTTAAAAGATCATTACTAATACCTCCACAATCTTTTCAGCTACTTCTTTCAGAACCCTGGGGTGTAGTTCATCTTGTCCAGGTGACTAATTTACCTTCTTTCAGTTTAGTACCTTTTCCTTAGTAATAGCAATTACACTCATTTCTGCACCCTGACACTCTCAAATCTCTTGTGTACTGCTGGTGTCTTCCACAGTGAAGAGTGGCGCAAAATATTTATTTCATCCACCATTACTTTGCCCCTTATTATTTCCTCTCCAGTGTTATTTTCCAGGCTATATCACCAGCATTATTTTTCAGTGGTTCAATATTCTCTCTCATCTGTCTCTTTCTCTTTATATGTCTGAAAAATGTTTTGGTATCCTCATTGATATTATTGGATAACTTACCTTCATATATCATCTTCTCTCACTTTATGTTTTATTCAGTTGCCTTCTGTTGTTTTTGTGCTACACGATCATCTACCCCATCCCATAAACTACAAACATTCAAATATAACACCTTCAATCATGTATTTGTCACCCTTTTTGATTTTTCTCCAATGCTGCGCTTCACCTCATCCCACTAACTGCAACTTTACCTTAGCTTCTCCCTGTTCTTCCTCACAGTCTCACTACACATTGCATTGACTTGTATACCAGCTCCTCAGTCCTCAGCCCTATCACTCTGTTTGCCATTAGCCTGCCAAATTAGTTTGAACCCTCCCCAATAACTGAAACAAACATTCTCCATCCCCTGCAAGAATATTGGGTTCAAGTGAAACCCTTCCTTTATGTACAAGGTCATACATTCTCCAGAAGGAATCCCAAAGATTCAGAAATCTGAAATCCTGCCCTCTGCACCAATTCCTTAGCCATGCGTTCATCTGCCAAATCATCTAATCCTTACCTTCACTGGCACAGGCAGCAACTCAGAGATTACCACTGTGAAGGTCCTGCTTTTCAGCTTTCAACCTAACTCTCTGTATTCCCTCATCAGGTCCTCCTCCCTTTTCCTACTGTTGTTGGTATCAATATGTACCATGACCTCTGGTTGCTCACTCCCCCACCCCCCTGCAGAATGCTGTGGACCTGATTCGAGGCATCCCTGACACTGACACCTGGGAGGCAACATAACATCTGGTGTCTCTTTTATGTCTACAGAATGTCTTAACTGTTTCTCTAACTATGGAATCTCCTATCACTACCGTACTCCTCTCCTCCCACCTCCTACTCTGAGCCACAGAGCCAGACTCAGAGCCCACGACCTGACCGCTGTGGCTTTCCTCTGCTAGGCCATCCCCTCAACAGTATTCAAAACTCTAATTTCTTAATACAGTCTGAAAGAAGCTATAACTGGATGCACTTCTTGCCGGTGTAGTCATCAGGGACATTGGAAATCTCCCTGCCTTCTCACATCTGCAAGAGAAACATTCCATTATCCTGCCTGGCATCCCCACTGCTCTAACTGTTCAATAAGAAAGAAGGAAAAATTAAATAAAAGAATCTACTTGCAGCCTTTGCCTCTGCGAGCCAAAGCCTGAGCTCTCACTTTGACACTGGTCCGCTCCCATGATGGATGCTCCACTTAAACCTAACTTCTTTGTATTGGCTCTTGCCAAGCACCTAATTATGCACAATCTAACGTGTCTTTGGGAACTGTGGTGTGCAGAATGTCCTAACTGTCTCCGCTTGCTTCTTTTGAAATCTCTCTCCCGCTATGCAATCCAACGTCTCCTTAGGAACTGTGGTGTACAGAATACAGAATGTATCTGAATCCTGTTGATCTGACTGATGTTTAATGTACTACTAGCTTGTACAGAACAAAATTTCTAAATGCTTTAATAATTAATACTTTTAGCATCAAACTCTCAGATTAGATTTCTGTGGCTATTTTTATTGTTTAATAGTTTCAGGGTTGGTTTCTATAAAACTGAAGGTAATTATTTAACTTTGCAGTAATTACATATGTCACTTATTAACTGTGATTATTCTGGATGTAACCTTATCCTCCATGCTCCTCTCCGAATATGACAATCATTTTCACGCAGCTTGATCATCACTAATAAATACAAACAAGGCTTCCAAGTGATAATTGTGAAATTATTTTAGATGGTGTAATTGAAAGCAATATGCAGTAAAATCTCCACAGCAGCATTTTGCAATTTCCATTGAAAATCCTTCGTATTATTATTCTAGAGCTCTCCAGAGCCATGTGTTTGCAAATGAGACAAATGCAACTGGTGTGGTGATATAAAGACCATTTTCTGAATGCACCCTTGACTTCCTGACCAGTAGACCACAACCTGTGTGGATCAGAGACAACATCTCCAACTCGCTGACAATCACTGAGACACAACTCAAGGATGGTCTACTTTCTCTACACCCGTGACTGTATGGCTAGGTGCAGCTCAAATGCCATCTATAAATTTGCCAATGATACCAACCGTTGTTGGCAGAATTTCAGATGGTGATAAGACAGTGTACAGGAGCGAGATATATCAGCTAGTTGAGTGGTGCCAGAGCAACAACTTTGCACTCAACATCAGTAAAACTAAAGAACTTATTGTGGACTTCAGAAAGGGTAAGATAAGGGAACACACACACCAGTCCTCATAGAGGGATCAGAAGTGGAAAGAATGAGCAATTTCAAGCTTCTGGGTGTCAATATCTCTGAGGCTCTAACCTGAACCCAACATACAGTACTGATACAGCTACAAAGAAGGCACAACAGTAGTTATATTTCTTTAGGAATTTGAGAAGATTTGGTATGTTACCAAAAACACTCGAAAATTTCTGCAAATGTACAATGGAGAGAATTCTAACTGGCTGCATCACTGTCTGGTGGGGGGTGAGGAGTTACTGCACAAAATCAAAGTAAGCTGCAGAGAGTTGTAAACTTAGTCAGCTCCATCATAAGCACTAGCCTCTGTAATATCCAGCATATCTTTAACGAGCGAGGCCTCAGAAAGGTAATGTCCATCATTAAGAACCCCAATCACTCAATTCATGCCTTGTTCTCATTGCTACCATCAGGAAGGAGGTATGGAAGCCTGAAGGTACATACTCAGTGATTCAGGAACAGTTTCTTCCTGAATGGACATTGAACCCATGAACACTGCCTCACTATTTTTTTTATTTCTGTTTTTGCACTGCTTATTTAATTTAACTATTATATATACGCACTGTATATACTTACAGTAATTTACAGCTTTTTCTCTATTATTATTTATTGCATTGTACTGCTGCTGCAAAGTCAACAAATTTCACGACATATGCCAATGATATTAAACCTGATTCTGAATGTGATGCTTGTTCTTGTTCCCACCCGTGATTAGATTAGATTATGAGGACACTCAGTCCTCGTTTATTGTCATAATGGAACCACATAATGGGAATCAAAAGTCATCCTTGCAATGCCTATGTCCTTGACATCCCTTCCTGTGGGCCCCAATCTTCTTCTAAGGATTTGGATGCTGAATATTTCATCAATATTGTCATTCAGTGAAACAAAAGTACATACCACCAGAATCTGGAAGCATTACTACTATCTGTTATGAGGCATGCATGCCTTTTATACAGCATTGCCATCTGTGTAAATGAAAATCTCCTTTTTCCTTAAGTTTTAATGAAGAAACCTGAAATGCAAAGTTCCACAAAAGCCCTGCATGCTTCGGACATGTGAAAGGCAATCATAAGCAAAGAACCAAAAGCTTGACTGGAGATTTGTGGGTATTTGAGAAATAAATGAACAGAAATAAATATCAAAAATTCATACCCAAATAATAGACTGAAAATTATGTGGTGTAGTGCAACATAATTCTGAAGGCAGGATGATGAACCATGGCTGCCAGGAGAAGTCAAAGCCAACATAAAAGCCAAAGAGAGGGCATATTATAGAGCAAAAATCAATGGGAATTTAGAGGATTAGGAAGCTTTTAAAAACCAACAGAAGGCAACTAAAAAAAGTAATTCAGAAGGAAAAGATGGAACACAAAAATAAGTCAGCCATGAATATCAAAGAGAATACCAGAAGTTTCTTCAGATATATAGACTGTAAAAGACAGACAAGAGTAGATATTGGACTACTGGAAAATGATGCTGAAGAGGTAGTAATGGGAGAGAAGGATATGGTAAATGAACTGCATAAATATTTTCCAACAGTCTTCACTGAGAAAGACACTGGCAATATGCCAGAAGTTTAAGAGTGTCAAGGGGCAGAAGTGAATGAAGTTGCCATTACTAGAGAGGAGGTGGTTGGAAAACAGAAAGGTCTGAAAGTAGATAAGTCACCTAGACCAGATGGTCTACACCGCAGGTTTCGAAAGGAGGTGGCTGAAGTGACTGTAGAGGCATTAGTAATGATATTCCAAGAATCAATGGATTTTGCCATGGTTCCAGAGGACTGGAAAACTGCAAATGGATCTGTAGAAGGCCTTTGAAAAGGTGCCACACATGAGGCTGCTTAACAAATTCAGACTCCATGGTATTACAGGAAAGATACATGCATGGATAGAGCACAAGCTGGTTGGCAGGAGGCAAAGAATGCAAATAATGGGAGCCTATTCTGGTTGGCTGCCAGTGACGAGTGGTGTTACATAGGGGCTGGTGTTAGATCCGCCTCTTTTTACGTTATACGTAAATTATTTGGATCATAAAATTAATGTATTTCTTGTAAAGTTGCAGATGACATGAAGATAAGTGGAGGGGCAGGTAGTTTTGAGAAAATAGAGAGGCTACAGAAGGACTTATACAGTTTAGGAGAATAGGCAAAAAAGTGGCAGATGGGAAGTGTATTGTCATGCACTATAGTAGAAGAAATAAAATGGTAGATTATTTTCTAAATGGAGAGAAAATTCAAAAATCTGAGGTACAAAGGGACTTGGGATTCTTTGTGCAGGATTCCCTCAAGGTTAACTTGCAGCTTGAGTCAGAGGTGGAAGGCAAATGCAATATAAGCATTCGAGAGACCTAGAACATAGAAATGTAATACTGAGGCTTTATAAGATTTGTCAGACCACACTTGGAGTACTGTGAACACAAACAAGAGAAAATCTGTAGATGCTGGAAATCAAAGTAATACACACAAAATGCTAGAGAAATTCAGCAGGCCAGGCAGCATCTATGGAAAAGAGTAAACAGCGACAATTCAGGCCAAAATCCTTCATCAGGACTGGAAAAAGAGATGAGAAATCAGAGTAGGAAGGTAGGAGGAAGGGAGGAAGAAGTACAAGGTCGTAGGTGATAGGTGAAACAGGGAGAGGAGGAGGAGTGAAATGAAGAGCTGGGAAGTTGATTGGTGAAAGAAATAAAGGGCTGGGAAAGGAGGAATCTGGTAGAAGATGACAAAACATGGAAGAAAGGGAAGGGGGAGGTGCATCAGAGGGAGGTGATAGGTAGGTAAGGAGATAAAGTGAGAGAGGGAAATGGGAATGGGGTATGATGAAGGGTGGGGGGGGTTGGTCATTTACCAGAACTTCAAGAAATCAATGTTCATGCCATCTGGTTGGAGCTACCAAGACAGAACCTAAGTTGTTGCACCTCCAACCTGAGTGTGTCCTCATTGTGGCAGTAGAAGTGGCCATGAATTGACATGTCGGAATGGGAATGGGAAGTAGAATTGAAAAGGGTAGTCACTGGGAGATCGCACTTTTTCTAGCAGATGGAGCACAGGTGCTCGACAAAGCGGTCTCCCAATTTGTGTCGTGTCTCATTGATATACAGAAGGCAACTCCGTGAGCACCGGATACAGTAGATGTCCACAACAGACTCACAGATGAAGTGTCACCTCACCTGGATGGACTGTTTGGGACCCTGAATAGTAGAGTATTGTGAACAGTTTCAGGTATCCTCTAAAAGATATCCTGGCAATGGAGACGGTTCAGACGAGGTTCATAAGAATGATTATGGGAATGAAAGAGTTAACATATGAGGAAAGTTTGATGTCTCTGTGCCTGTATTCGCTGGAGTTTAGAAAAATGAGGGGGGGAATCTCATTGAAACATATCAAATATTGAAAAGCCTACAGAGAGTGGATATGGAGAGGATGTTCCCTTTAAGGGGTGAGTCTAGGACTAGGGGGCACTGACTCAGAATAGGGCAATATTCATTGGAACAGAGATGAGGAAGAACTTCTTTAACCAGAGGGTGGTGAATCTGAGAAACTCATTGCCACTGTTGGCTGTGGAGGCCAAGTCTTTGAGTATATCTAAAGCGGAATTTGATAGTTTCTTGATTAGAAAAGGCGCCAAAGGTTACAGGGAGAAGGCAGGAGAATGAGGTTGAGAGGGATAATAGGTGTATAAGATGATGAGAGGCATTGATCATGTGGGTAGTCAGAGGCTTTTTCCCAGGGCTGAAATGGCTAACACGAGAAGGCACAGTTTAAGGTGCTTGGAAGCAGGTACAACAAGCAAAAATTAGCAGGAAAATAGAGGATTGAGAAGGATCTAGGACAAGAGGGCACAGCTTCAGAATAGAGGGGCAACCATTTAAAACAGAGATACAGATAAATTTCTTTAGCCAGAGGGTGGTGAGTCTGTTGAATTTGTCACCACAGGCAGCCGTGGAGGCCAGGTCATTGGAAGTATTTGCCTCGGCATCAAAGGTTATGAGAAGAAGCCCATGAAGTGGGGCTGAGGAGGGGAGAAAGGGATCAGCTATGACTGAATGGCAGAGCAGACTTGATGGGACAAATGGCCTAATTCTGCTCCAATGTCTTATGCTCTTATTCCAAAAGATGTACTGGTTAGGGTTAACAAGTTGTTGGCATGCCATGTTGGCGCCAAAGACTCGCAGGCTGCCCACAGCGCATTTTTGGGTTGTGTTGTCATTGACACAAATGACACATTTGATGGTATGCTTTGATGTACGTGTGACAAATAGATCCAATCTTTCCTTTAAAAATTATCATTAGTAAAGTAATGATAAAAGGTAATTTATTCCAGGATCTTTTAAAGCAGAATTAATTTGCTAATTTTATAACATTCATATATTGCAATCCAACTTAGTTCAAACAGTTTGAAGAAATGTGCACTAGTGCAGCAAGCTATCTGTTGCTCTTTCAAAGGGTATGTGTGCTGATCCAAAGACAGAAGCAAATTTGCATGTATAATGCCAGCAAACTGGCAGGACTAAATAGATCTGTTCTTTTGTTTGCCTTTGCAGATTTACTCTAGTGTTTGTGTTAATCAAGGGCCTCCTGAAGCCACTTGCATGTGGCTCAACAATGCCAGACTTGTGTATGACAACACTCACTATTTATTACTTGTCAGACTTTAAACATCTCTGCTTGTGCCGCAATTCCTAGCACAGACCCCTGCAACAGTACCCTCATTTGCTGAATGCGATAAATCAACAGTGAAAGAATGCATGCGGTGGTAATGTAATGGAGAGTGCAGATGCCAACAATGCAAGTAATACTGATTTCTCAAAGCTGCAAAGCCTAGAATCCTTTGCGAACACTGAGCAGCTCATCCACCTTTGCCACAGGCATCATCCATTGCCGCAGATGACTGTGGACAACAAGAGCTTGCTAATAGATTCTTGATTAGTAAAGCGTCAATAGTTAGGGGAGAAGGCAGAAGAGTGGAGTTGAGAGGTATGATAAATCGGCCATGATGGAATGGCAGAGCAGACCCAACGGGCCAACTGGCCAACTGGCCTCATTCTGCTCCACTGTCTTCTGGTCTTCTGGTCACTTCTCAAATTTTAAGGATGTGTGGAAAATTCAGTGTTGTACTATACCAATTAATATTAGACCGTGCTGTTGATAGGTTGTTGTCCATTGTGTCCGACAATGACAGGAAACCTGTGAGGAAGAGTTTTTAAAGTGGAAAAGCTGTTGCATTATGGTTGTTCCACTCTCTCAGAACTCTGGGACCAGTGGTATGAACAAGCGTCACAGACTGGGGTCTTCCATGGTTGCAGTGGATGACCATGATATTTTCGGTGCCCTATCATGAGCTTCACTCTCCATGGAGCGTCGCAGTATCCCCATTCCTGGTCATTGAATCTCTCTGTAGATCTCATCTGCCCAGTCTGCCAGAGCTGACTTTGCATGCTAAGACAGGTAGGTCCTTATTTCACCTGTGTACAAGGACACTAGCTACCATCACCTGGTTTAGACTGCTGGTTGAGGTGATGTACCGGGGTGTGGACAATGTTGCATGCAAACAGCTACTTGGAGCCACAGGTGAGAGCTGGGTGTCGAGTGGGGACTAAAGGTGAGTGAGCTGCCCCAGAATGGACATGACAAGCCACTTCCCCAGAGGTGCTACCCCTCCCTGGACACCCCAAACACCCCTGTTGAGTACAAGAAGGAAATAGAGGCATCTTTCGTAAAGCTGCTTAAACATAGAAGATTCAGAGAAGATTTGATGGAGGTATACAAAATTATGAGAGGTATAGATAGGGTAAACGCAAGCAGGCTTTTTCCAATGATGTTGCATGAGACTGTTACCTTCAAGTTAAGGGTGGAAGTTTAGAAGTGTAAGGGGAATATGAGTGAAAACTTCTTCACTTGGAGGGTAGTGAGAGTGTGGAATGAGCTGCCAGCACAAGTGGTGCGTGGAGGCTCGATTTCAACGTTAAGGAGAAGTTTGAATTGGTACATAAATAATAGGGAAATAGAGGGCTATGGCTATGGTTCTGGTGTAGGTCGATGGAGTAGGCAGTTTAAATGGTTTTGGCATGGATTACATGGGCCAACAGGCCTGCTTCTGTGTTGTACTTCTCTATGACTCTGTTAATTTTTACTTGTTTCCATTATTTCTTACTTTCTTAGTGCTGATAATACAGTTCCCTTTTATCATTTATGTACTTCATATCATCTAAGTCTTGCTATCAGCACACTCTCTCTCTCTTCCATCAGTAACATATCTTACTATTCTTTGCCCCTCATCTACTTACCTGGCCTTCCCCATAAATATGCTTAGCATCACATCAAACTTTACCACTTGCTGTGGTACCTCTTTCCCACACTTCTTTGAAAATTCATGATTGAATGTAGTTGAGAACAGATTATATATCTGACCACAATTCTGAACTCTCACAGAATATTGTACACATGGTGAATACTATTACTGAAGCATTCTTAGCAGTCAAATCAATAATGTAGGATTTGGCATTTATTAAGCCCCAAACAATGTTTTCCATCTGTAGTGGACAGGGAATTATATCAGGTGATCCCTGTGGAAAGCAGAGAATGGGGGACAGATAAAGATGTGTTTGGTGCTAATGTCCCATTGAAAATGGCAGATGTCGCAGATAATAATGTGTTGGATGTGGAGGCTTATGAGGACAAGAGGAATTCTATCCCTCTTAAGGTGGCAGGAAGATGGGGTGAGTATGGATGTTAAGGAAATGGGGGAGATAGAGGCAAAGGCAGCATCAATGGTGGAGGAAGGGAAACTCCACTATTTGAAGAAGGAAGACATCTCTGATGTCCTGGAAAGGGAAGCCTCACCCAGGGAACAGATCTGGTGAAGATGAAAAGTAATGGCATTTTTACATGAGACAGGGTGGGAAGAAGTATATTCAAGATAGTTGTGGGAATTGGTAGTTTTATAAAAAAATTGGTAGGCAGTTTGTCTTCAGAGATGGAGACAGACAGATTAAGAAAGAGGAGACAGGTGCCAGAAATGAATCAAGTGAACTTAAGGGCAGGGCAGAAGTTGGAGGCAACGTTGACAATATTGATGAGCTCAGTGTGGGTGCATGAAGCAGCACCGATGCAGTTGTCAATTTAGCACAGAAAGAGTTGAGGAACATATAGCAAATGAAAATGCAGGCATAGAGTTTGACTACATGTTTGGCAATATGTTTTGGCTATCAGTTCAGCTACATAGAACAGTTCACATTCCAAACCCTGCCTGGTAATATTCCCCAACTTTTTCTGCGCTACATCGATGACTACCTTGATATTGCTTCATGCACCCCTGCTGAGCTCATCAATTTCAACTTTGCCTCCAACTTCCACTCTGCCCTTAAATTCACTTAATCCATTTCTGACATCTCTTTCCCTTTTCATGATCTCCCTGCTCCACCTCTGGAGACCAAAAGTTGACCAATACCTTTTATAAGCCTACTGATTCCCACAGATATCTTGAATATACTTCTTCTCTGTCTCCTGTAAAAATGCCATTCCTTTTTCTCAGTGCATTTGTCTCCACCACATCTGTTTCCAGGATGAAGCTTTCCTTTCTAGGACATCAGAGATGTTCTTCTTCTTCAAATAAGGGCTTTCCCTTACTCCACCGTTGATACTTCCTTTGACCACATCTTCTCCATTTCCCAGACAGCCACACTCGTACCATCTTCTTGCCCCCTTAACAGGGATAAATTTCCTTTTGTCCTTACATACCACTCTGAGCCTTCGCATCCAACACATCACTCTCAGCAACTTCCGCCATCTTCAATAGGACACTGCCACCAACCACATCTTTAACTCCCACTCTCCCACTTTCCACATTCTGCAGGGATCACTCCCTTTCTGATTTCCTTGTCCATTCATTCTTCCTCATTAATCTCCCTCCTGGTACTTATCCCTGCAAGTTGAAAAAGTGCTATGCTACCCATTCACTTCCTCCCTCACCTTCATTCAGGGCCCTAGAAAGCTCTTCCAGGTAAGCCAATCTGTTGGGGTCATCAACTGTATCTGGTACTCCCAATGCAGCTTTCTTTACTTGATAAGACCCACTGTAGATTCGGGGACCATTTTGTCAAGAACCTTTATTCAATCCGCAAAAATCTCTATTTCCTGGTAGCTAGCCAGTTTGATTCCAATCCCCATTCCCATTCTGACATTTGGGCATGGCTCCTCTTCTGCCATGATGAGACCACTCTCAGGTTGGAGAAGCAACACTTATATTCTGTCTAGGTAGCCTCCAACCTGATGGCATGAGCATTGATTTCTCTTTACAGTACTTTTTTTCTCTTCCCCTTCCCTCTTTTTGAATTCTCCATTCTGGCTTCCCTCTTACCTCTTCTCCTCACCTGCCTATCAACTTCTCCTGTTGCGCCTCCTCCTTCCCTTTCTCCTATGATCCTCCATTCTCTCCTATCAGATTCCCTCTTGACCAGCCCTTAACTTTTCCACCCAGCATCACCCAGCTTCTTACTTCATCCCTCTCCATCACTCACTAGGCTTCACTTAGCACCTTCTTGCTTGTACTCCTTCCCCTTCCCTCAGCTTCTTCTTTTGGCTTCTACTCCCTTGCTTTCTAGCCCTGACGAAAGCTCTCAGCCTGAAATATTGACTGTTTATTCATTCCCATAGATGCTGCCTGACCTGCTGAGTTCCTCCAGCATTTTTTGCGCGTTGGTCTGGATTTCCAGCATCTGCAGAATCTCTTGTGTTTATGACTTTAAGGTCTTGACTGTGACTTCATTTCCAGATATTTCTTGATTTAGATACCACCTGACAATTTTTCTTTTCCTGCAGCTCTTCCTCTTCTCATTTTAATGGTTAACGTTTGCTGCTTCTTACTGCATCATTACCTTTCTGGACTCACAGCTTCCTACACCCCACACTCGTGTTTTGGCTTTTTACACACACAGCCATCGGGTATATATAAAAAAAAACAGCAAGTCTAATCGTCTTATCTTATTGTTGTAGTGTATTACCCATCTGCTCCAATATCTAAGAATTGTCTTTCT
Organism: Mobula birostris; assembly: GCF_030028105.1. NCBI lineage: Eukaryota > Metazoa > Chordata > Chondrichthyes > Myliobatiformes > Myliobatidae > Mobula > Mobula birostris. The sequence goes on along the minus strand of NC_092371.1, from coordinate 54,083,213 downwards.
TTTTGTCCCTTTCATCAGTCTTCCCAACTCGTCTCCACTATTATCCAATGATCATCCACTTTAACTCTTGGAAACAAAATGCTCCACGTCTGAAACTCAACCCAAATTCGTCACCAATAATGATTTCTTCTTTATCCAAGATGATCCAATTCAATTAAACATTCCATTGCATTTCCTGGCAGTACTAACATTGAAGAAACATGTTTTTATTTTGCCAGAGCTTCATGTGGATCAGTATCCCTACTCCACTGGAAAGTTCTCCTCCACTGAACACAATTTCATCTATGATCCACTTGACTTCACTTTTTATGAATAGTCTAAAAAAATTGTCTTTAAAGTTAACTCTGACACCCATTTCTGAGATGAAATAGCATTCCACAATATCTAACATTAGAAACTGACCACCAGATTTATAAACCTATCTGGCTTGAATTTATGCCATGTTATGATCTCCCAAATATTGTTCCTAAATCTTGGTTCCATTTAGATTGTTTCAGATCTTGACTTTGAAGCAAATCTTAACTGAAAATTTCACCATTTTGCTTGTCTGAATCACAGAAATTTTCTTCGTGGAGCATTAATTCCTTTCAGGAGGCAGAAGCAGAGGAAACTGGCTCTCAGTACCATGATGTGAACTGCAGAGCTCCTGGACTCAAATTACTAACCATCCGATTAGGAATAGAGATTCACAGATAATGTTAGGATACAAATGAATGTGCACACCAAAGAGACGCTGAAATTCTTACATTTGACATTACAAAAATGTTATCAAGCATAAGCAAAAGAAAAGGCCCAAAATGCAATGTGTCCATTTTTTATCATGTTAGGTATGCTAACTACAATCTTTAGAGTCATTGTGTTATAAATGCTGACCTCACTCCCTACCTGAGTTGGTGTTAATTGCCTGCATGTGATCCATAGCCCTCTAAATTAAATAAGTATGGGGAGCATGATTTATAAGAGACTGGATAGGTTAGGGATCCTTCCATGTACTGTAGATGTCTGAGGGATGACCTTTGTACTGTTAGACAAAATGACAAAGGGCATAGGTAAGGAGAATAATGACAGTCTATTTCCAGAGTAGGGGAGTCTAAAACCCAAAGGCATAAATTTAAGGTGAGGGGAGATATTGAAAGAAGACCTGAGGGCCAAACTTTTCATACATCCCAAAGATGTAGATTAATTGGTCATTGTAAATTGTCCTGCAATTTGGGTTTAATAGGTGGGTTACTGGGTGGATGTGGCTCATTGGGCTGGAAGGGCCTGTTCTGTACCCAGGCCATGCCCTTTTCTCGCTGCTGCCATCAGGTAGAAGGTACAAGTGCCTCAGGACTTGCACCGCCAGGTTCAAGAACAGTTACAGGTACTACCTCTCTACCACCAGGCTCTTGAAAAAAAAGGAATAGCTACACTTGTTTCAGGACTCATTTAAGGACTCTGTTATATTGTTATTTCATGCTTGTTATTTATTGCTATTTGTTTATATCTGCATTTGCACAGTTTACAGTTTACTCTTCCTTATGTTTACAGTTACTGTTCTATAGATTTGCCAAGTATGCCCACAGAAAAAACAATCTCAGGGTTGTATGTCGTGACATGTATGTACTCTGATTATAATTTTGATTTTGATTTTGCATCCTTAAATAAATTTAGAAACGTTTCCAATTTATGTACCTGTCCAAATGACTTCGAAATGCTGCCGTCGTCATTCACCATCATCATCCATCCAGTTTCTTATAAGTCATGCTCTCTATATCCTGTTATTATTTTTTTTACTGCACTCATTTTACTGCACTGCATTTTTCAAAACTGGTTAGATTCTGGACTAGTTCCTGAGGATTGGAGGGTGGCTAATGTAACCCCGCTTTTTAAAAAAGGAGGGAGAGACAAACCAGGGAATTATAGACCGGTTAGCCTAACATCGGTGGTGGGGAAACTGCTGGAGTCAGTTATCAAAGGTGTGATAACAGCACATTTGGAAAGCGGTGAAATCATCGGACAAAGTCAGCATGGATTTGTGAAAGGAAAATCATGTCTGACGAATCTCATAGAATTTTTTGAGGATGTAACTAGTAGAGTGGATAGGGGAGAACCAATGGATGTGGTATATTTGGATTTTCAAAAGGCTTTTGACAAGGTCCCACACAGGAGATTAGTGTGCAAACTTAAAGCACACGGTATTGGGGCTATGGTATTGATGTGGATAGAGAATTGGTTGGCAGACAGGAAGCAAAGAGTGGGAATAAACGGGACCTTTTCAGAATGGCAGGCAGTGACTAGTGGGGTACCGCAAGGCTCAGTGCTGGGACCCCAGTTGTTTACAATATATATTAATGACTTGGATGAGGGAATTAAATGCAGCATCTCCAAGTTTGCGGATGACACGAAGCTGGGTGGCAGTGTTAGCTGTGAGGAGGATGCTAAGAGGATGCAGGGTGACTTGGATAGGTTGGGTGAGTGGGCAAATTCATGGCAGATGCAATTTAATGTGGATAAATGTGAAGTTATCCACTTTGGTGGCAAAAATAGGAAAACAGATTATTATCTGAATGCTGGCCGATTAGGAAAAGGGGAGGTGCAACGAGACCTGGGTGTCATTATACACCAGTCATTGAAAGTGAGCATGCAGGTACAGCAGGCAGTGAAAAAGGCGAATGGTATGCTGGCATTTATAGCGAGAAGATTCGAGTACAGGAGCAGGGAGGTACTACTGCAGTTGTACAAGGCCTTAGTGAGACCACACCTGGAGTATTGTGTGCAGTTTTGGTCCCCTAATCTGAGGAAAGACATCCTTGCCATAGAGGGAGTACAAAGAAGGTTCACCAGATTGATTCCTGGGATGGCAGGACTTTCATATGAAGAAAGACTGGATGAACTGGGCTTGTACTCGTTGGAATTTAGAAGATTGAGGGGGGATCTGATTGAAACGTATAAAATCCTAAAGGGATTGGACAGGCTAGATGCAGGAAGATTGTTCCCGATGCTGGGGAAGTTCAGAACGAGGGGTCACAGTTTGAGGATAAGGGGGAAGCCTTTTAGGACTGAGATTAGGAAAAACTTCTTCACACAGAGAGTGGTGAATCTGTGGAATTCTCTGCCACAGGAAACAGTTGAGGCCAGTTCATTGGCTATATTTAAGAGGGAGTTAGATATGGCCCTTGTGTCTACGGGGATCAGGGGGTATGGAGGGAAGGCTGGTGCAGGGTTCTGAGTTGGATGATCAGCCATGATCATAATAAATGGCAGTGCAGGCTCGAAGGGCCGAATGGCCTACTCCTGCACCTATTTTCTATGTTTCTATGTTTCTATTCCAGCTTAGTGTTATCCTTCCTCTAGCTAGGCCACCAGAATTGCATGTAATACTCCAAATGTGATCTCATCAACATCTTGTACAGTTGTAACAACACTTCCCCATTCCTGTACTCAATGCCATTGAGGTAAGCATGCTGAACACCCTTTTCACCACGCTATCTACCTATGTTGCCATTCAGGGAAATATGTACTTGCATTCCTATCTGTCTACAAAACTCTTCAGGGACCCACCATTTACTTTGCAGGTTCTGCATAATTTTAGCTAACCAAAATGCAACACATAACATGTCCTTTCTGCTCAGGCAGTTGGTGAAGTTCCTTCTGTTTTAAAGAAAAATCTTCCCTCTTATACTTCCAACCACCTCATTGTGTTTTATTTGTACTTTCTCAAGTTAAACACATTGTCAACCAATCATGTAATATCTAGCCCAGATCTATCTTCACTGGAATAATTAGTCTAATAATTTCAAAGGGCCTGTAAAAGCAGATCAAAAGTTGAATGTTCAAATTTCAAAGCAGTATAAATTATACAACCTTGCAATTCGTCTGCTCACAGGCAACCACAAAACAAGAAACCCAAAAAAATGATTAAGAAAAAGATCAATAAACACCCAGTGCAGAAATAGGAGAAGAGAACACACCCACACATTGTGCAAACAAGCAGCAGCGTTCAGAATGAAAGTGAGTCTGTGAACACAAAGCCTGCAACAGCCAGAACAGGCCAGTAGCCTCAGCCTCAGTTCATCACCTGGTGGGATATGGCAGGCTGCAGTGAAGAGGCGTAGTCCAGATTTTTCGAAAACCAAATCTATGTGAGTAGATCAGAATGTATTATGGGGAAAATACATTGGGAAGGCATTTGGGAGGGGTTGGCAGATCAGTTGGGAAAAGAATCCGATTGCTGGGTACACAATCAATGGGGAAAGCCTGAAAACATAGTAAAAAAATAGAAGAAATAACTGAAAAAAAATTAAAACAGAAGCCACATAGAGGAATATGGATGACGAAGAACCAGTTGCAGTGCTCCCTGTAAGAGCTGATTATCTCTAGATACAATTGATGCAAATCTCACACTCAGAGGTATTACTACAGTTCAAGACGTTAGTGTGAAGTCCTCATTCTTGCAGAATCACTTACATAGATCACGTTAAACATCAATAGTATCCTGTTGAACATCACCCTTGTACATATTGAGGAACCAGAAAAAAAAAACTTCAGAATTGTATTTGGCAATAAGGTTTTTAGATTACATTCCAATATGTAGTGTACAGATATAAGGCCATAAGACCATAAGCTATAGGAGCAGATATAGGCCATTTGGCCCATTGAGTCTGCTCCACCATTTCATCATGTCTGATCCATTTCCCACTCAACCTCAGTCTCCTGCCTTCTCCCCCTATTACTTCATGCCCTGACTAATCAACAATCTATCAATCTCTGCCTTAAATATACCCAATGACTTGGCCTTCACAGCCTCCATTTCTCCTCCTCTGCATTCTAAATGACTGTCCCTCTATTCTGAGGCTGTGTCCTCTGGTCTTAGATTCCCCCACAATAGGAAACATCCTTTTCACATCCACTCTATCTGGGCCTTTCAACATTTGCTAGGTTTCAATGAGATCCCCTCCTCATTGAATTCCAGTCAGTTCAGGCACAGAGGAATCAAACGCTCTTCATGTGATAAGCCTTTCAATGCTGGGATAATTTTTGTGAACCTGCTTTGAATCCTCTCCAATGTTAGCACACCCTTTCTTAGACAAGAGGTCCAAATCTGCTCACAATACGGCAAATGAGGCCTCACCAGTGCTTTATAAAGCCTAAACATTGCATCCTTGTTTCTATATTTTGGTCCTCTTGAAATGAATGCTAACATCATATTTGTCTTCCTCACCACAGAGTCAACCTGCAAATTAACTTTTAGGGAATCTTTCATGAGGACTCCCAAGACCCTTTGCACCTTCAATTCTTGAATTTTCTCTCCATTTAGAAAACAGTCCACATTTTCATTTCTTTTACCAAAGTACATGACCATACACTTCCTGCCACTGTATTCCATCTACCACTTCACTGTCCATTCTCCCAATCTCTCTAAGTTCTTCTCTAGACTCCCTGGTTCCTCAACACTACCTGCCCTCTACTTATTTATGTGTCATCCATCAACTTGGCAAAAAAACCCCACCAAATTCATCATCCAAATCACTGACAAATAACGTTAGCAAAACAGGCCCAATACCAACCCCTGCAGAACACCACTAGTCATCGGCAGCCAACCAGTTGAGGCTCCCTTTAGTCTCACTCTTTCCTTTCTGTCAGTCAGCCAATCTTCTATATATGCTAGTGTCTTTCCGATATTACCATGGGCTGTTATCTTGTTAAGCAGTCTTATGTACAGCACCTTAACAAAGGCATTCTGAAAATCCAATTAAACAACATCTACTGTTATTTCCTCAAAGAATACCAACAGATTTCTCAAGCACAATTTTCCCTTCAAGAAACCATGTTGACTTTGGCCTCCATTATCATGGGCCTCCAAGTACCCTAAAACCTCATCCTGAATAATGGACTCCAACATCCTCCCAACCACTGAAGACAGGGTAACTGGTTATAATTTTCTTTCTTCTGCTTCTCTGCCTTCTTAAAAAGTGGAGTGACATTTACATTTTTCCAGTTCTCTGAAAGCATTCCAGAATTTACTGAGTCTTGGGAGATAATTACTAATGCCTCCACAGTCTCTGCGGCTACCTCTTTCATAACCCTGGGATGTAGTCCATCTGGTCCAAGTGACTTATCTACTTTGAGACCTTTCAGTTTCCCAAGGAGCATCTACTTAATAATAACACTACATTCACTTCTGCCCCTGACACTTGAAATTCTGGCAAATTGCTAATGTCTCTACAGTGGAGACTGACGCATAATATGCAAGTTCATCTGTCATTTTTTGTCCCCCAAAACGACCTTTCCAGCACCATTTTCCAGTGGTCTAATATCCACTCTCGTCTGTCTTTATCTCTTTATATATCTGAAAAATCTTTTAGTATTTTCTTTGATATTATTGGATAGTTTATCTTTATATTTAATCTTTTCTCTCCTTATGTTTATTTTAGTTGCCCTCTGTTGGTTTGCAAAAGCTTCCCAATATTCTAGCTTCCCACTAATTTTTGCTATATTATATTCTCTCTCTTTTGGTTTTATGCTGTCTTTGACTTCCCTTTGTCAGCCATGGTTGCCTCATTCGCCCTTTAGAATACTTCTTCACTGTTGGGATGCATCCATCCTGAACCTTCAGAATTGCTTCCAGAAACTCCTGCCATCGCTGTTCTGCCAACATCCCTGCAGGCAACCCCTCCAAATCAACTTTGACCAGCTGCTCTCGCACGTCTAGGTAATTTCCTTTATTCCACTGATACATCTGACTTTATCTTCTCCCTCTCAAACTGCAGGATGAATTTTATCATTTAAGATCATGGTCTCCTAGAGATTCCTTTACCTTAAACTTCCTAATCAAGTCTAGTTGATTACACAATATCCAATCCAGAAATAACTTTCACCCAATGGGCTCAACCAAAAGCTGCTCTAAAAAGCCATCTTGTAGGCATTGTACAAATTCCCTTTCTTGGGATCCAGCTCCAACCTAACATTCCCAACCTACCTGCATATTGAAATCCTCCATCACTGTCATAATGTTGCCCTTATTACATGCCTTCTTTCTCTCACATTGTAATTCATATCCCCCATCCTGAAACTATTTGAGGGCTGTATATTACTCCCATCAGGGTCTATATACCCAGTGATCCCTGAGGACCTCTTTTCTTAAGTGAGAGAATTATCAGAATTATCTTCTGAGACCTTTGCAGAATCCAAAAAAAAAATTTCTGGCAGAAGTTACAAAAAATTATGTGCTGGATGTGAAGGCTAGTGGGGTGGTAGGTGAGGACAAGTGGAACCCTATCCCTGGTGTAACGGTGAGAGGACTAGGTGAGGGCAGATATGTGCAAAATGGAAAAGATGCAGGTGAGGGCAGCGTTGGTGGTGGAGGAAGGGAAGCCCCTTTCTTCTCTTTCATCTCATTTGTTCTGAAATATTTCTTCAACATCCCTGTCATTTTTTATTTATTCCCCACTGATTCTCTGAGGTGCCAATGTTTATATTAGCTACACTCTATTTTATTTGCAGAAATTCTTTCTGTCTGATTTCATATTCTTTGTTAGCTTGATCTCACAATTGACTTCCCCCCCCCCATTTTTTACTTTTAACGTAGATATCCATATAAAGGCCAGATTCGTAAGATGTCATTAAAGTCTTTGCGCCCATAAACTCTTTGTGCAGCTGTTCACAAAGGCAGGGAAGAATGATAAAACTGCCAGCAAAATATCCTTTATTGAAACTTGTCAACATTCATCTAACAGCAGGTATAAAACGTGGTACAAAGGTATACTCCTGTTCATTTATATTTTGCTTTTGAACTCCAATAAGGTTTTACATCCAAAGATGAAAAATTCTGAGTGAAAATTAAGGTCACAAAGGACAATTTGAAGAAACCGGGTCAGAGTATCCCTGTCTACAAGCACTGAAATCATAAATTTCTGGGAACATTCACAAAATGTTGGAGGAACTCAACAGGCCAGGCAGCATCTATGAAAAAGAGTAAATAGTCAACATTTTGTGCTGAGACCCTTCAGCAGGAAGGGTGCTGATGAAGGGTCTGAGCCCAAAACATCGACTGTTTCCTCTTTTCCATAGATGCTGTCTGACCTGGTGAGTCCCTCTAGCATTTTGTGATGTGTTGCTTTGGATTTCCAGCAGCTGCAGACTTTCTCATGTTAATCATAACTTTCTGTTTTTAAACATTTTGTTTTGGATTCTCATAGCTGTGTTAGGCTTACAGATTTGTTTTTCTTTTTACACTTCTTCTACTCACACACCTTCAGCCAGCCAGCTCATGGCTTACTCTGGGTTGCAAATACATCATTTTTCTTTGATTGTTTAAAGAGGAGGAATATGAAGCATTGCATCAATAACCTGCCATAAGAAGGGAACATATGAAGGAGGGTGTGAAGCCTGCACCCAGCCCAATGTGGGTTTCCAGGAGCTGTTTAGGAGTAGAGACCATACAGCATAGAAAGTGAACCTTTGTTCCCTCAGTCCATGTCAATCATCAAACACCTGCACTATTCCCGTTGTATTCTCCCCATCCCCTCACCAACTCCTGCAGATTCACCAAAAGCACCAAGTTGCAGTACATTGTGCCATGGGTGAAAAAGTGGCACAACTCCAGTGACCCTACTTCAGTCCTAATGTCCATTTTCATCTGTAGGGAGTTTGCATATTCTCCCTGTAACTTCATGAGTTTTCTTTTAGATTAGATTATGAGGACACGCAGTCCTCTTTTATTGTCATTTAGTAATGCATTTAGATGACTAAATGTCATTTAGTTTCCTTCAGGTTCTCCAGTTCCTTCCACACCCCAAAGATAGATGAGTTCGAAGGTTAACTAACCCTTAGTGTGCAAGTGAATGGTAAAATCTGCAAAGGGGGTGGCGTATTTATTGCAATTAAAGGAAAATTGGAATGGATTTGGGCAGAAGTAGTGTAAAACCTGGCACTTGAAGATTGGTGTAGACCAGGGGTTCCCAACCTTTTTATGCCATGGACCCCTTCCTTTAACAGCGTGGCCCATGGACCCCAGATTGGGAACCCCTGATGTAGACTCAGTGGGCCAAAGGACCTGCTACTCTTTTGTATCTATTTCTGACTCTGAGATTCTATTCTGCTGCCCACGGACATGTTCGGTGCGATTTACGGTGGTGAGTTAAATTACTAACCTGCATGTCTGTAGGATGTGGGAGGTAACCCATGCAGTCACACATGGAGCATGCAAACTGAACTCCAGCAGCACCACAGATCAGGACTGGATGGGGTTACCGAAGCTATGAGGCAGCAACTTACCGGCTGCACCACTGCAATACAGTTCAAGAGGAAGATGCTTTTCTCTCAGTTATGCTGTTGCAGCCCTCTTCAGGTTGTGAAAAGAGACACTCAGTTGAATGGGTCAAAGGTCCATGCTTTACCCGGGCGATGAATGTCACTGTTGCTTTTAAGTGCTTGCTTCAGATGGTTCAGTGTTGCTTCAGGAACATGTCTTGCATTTTTCTGCCTTTAGTTCGTAAAAACATCAACGGCTCACCAGTGTGGTCTTTGCCAACAATTACATGGCCATCTCTATGGACACCAGCTGATAGAATAAAAGGGCACCAGGACTAGCTGCAGTAGCTGGCCTCTCTTCTGTGCAGGGCGGATGGGTCATAGACTGAACACATGTAGATATCAAGGCACAAGAAACCTTGCCAAAAGCATTTGTTAACAGGAAATGATTTAATTTCAGCAAAGTGCAGCTGTTCATCGATCATTGCCACAGATTAATGTAGATTTTGAGGCAGCAGTTGCAATCCTAGATTTCTTTGCCAGTTGCTGGCTGTGGCAGAACCGTAGTGCCTTGACCTAATGCTTTGATTGTAGGATTGCTTGCTGCTGTTATTTCCACTGGTTAACACGCGAGCACTCGGATTCTCCAGCCTGGAGTTTCCAAGGCTGCCTAGCAATAGGCTCCTTGAAATAGACTGATCATCTGCTCTTATGGTAAGGAGAAGCAAAGGATGTGGCAGTCCATATGTTGGATTATTAAAGTATTGCTGCTGCTGCTGACGGCTTGCACTCTGAATCCCTAATTCTGAGTCCTTTGTTCTGTTCTCAATCTGTCCTTTTAACAGAGAGGTTAAATAAAGAGGAAGACAAAGTGTGCTAATGTGATGTCTCCTCGAGGTTTGTGTGCCTGTTTCCTAGCAATACTGTTATTCACATATTCACCTGTGACAGGAAACTTGTAAAGAACATGGTCATGTGGTTTTCCCTCTCACTCACATTCGCTCACTTCCCTTGTTCTTCAGCATTTCTTTTCAACTTTCTTGTCTCCTATAAAGCTTACTGCCTACAAGTACATTCAAATTGTTAATATATATTAAAAACAACAAGGGCCCCAGCTAAAACAACAGGAATTCTGCAGATGCTGGAAATTCAAGCAACAACCCCAGCTACAATCCTTGTTTTACCATACTGGTCACAGCACTCAGAGAAACATCCTTCTTCCAGTACCCTCTGTCTCTTGTCACCAAGTCAATTACTGATATAATTTGTTTGGATTTCACTTGTCTTAACCTCTGCAACTTCTGGACAAGGCTATCATGCGGGACCTTGTTAAATCTCTTAGTAAAGTCCATATAGGCAGCATTTATCACTTTGGCTTCATCAATCATCTTAGTTACCTCCCAGAAAATTCCTCCCATACAGCCCTGCTACCTATCCAAAATCAGCACCCAATTTGTATTTGTTCATAGATTCTATTTTCTAATAATTTTCCTATCAGTGATGTAAGGTTTTCTGGCCTGAAGTTACCTGGCTAATATCCTTTTTAAATAAAGAAAAATAAAAGATATCCTCCAGTCAACTGGTACCTCACCTGCGGCTACTAAAGATACAAGCATCTCCATCAGAGGGCCCCTACTATCAGCTCCCTTGCTTCCCATAGCGACCTGGGATGGATTTAATACAGCCTTGGGGAAACCAGCCAGCCCTTTGCATCCTAAGCCATCTAACACCTCCTTATTCTTAATAGTGACCTGTTCTGTGTCCTTTTCTTTAGTAAAGACAGATGGGCCATATTCATATAGGACACCACCCACACTGCCTGGCTCTACACATATATCACCCTTTAAGTCTCAAAGGGGGCTCACTCTTTCCCTGGCTACACTGTTGCTCCTGCTATACCTCGAGAATGTCTTGAGATTCTCCTTAATCTTACTTGTCAAGAATATCTTGTGATCCCTTTTCTTCCTCCTAATTGCTTTCATAGGTGCTCTTCTACATTATCCCTTAAGAAATGCCATTAATAGCAGTTACCTATACCTGCCATCTGTATCCTTTTTCTTTCAGATCCTATCTTTAATATCCTTTGTCATGTAATCTTGCCATCTTTGCCTTTCACCCTTATCCAAACATGCTGGCCCTGAACTCTAACTGTTTTTTTAAAAGACTCCCACTTGTCAGATGTTGTTTTATCCACAAGCATCTGCTTCCAAATTACTTTTGCCAGGTCCTCTCTCTTATTTGTTAAATCAGTCTTCCAAATTGAAGACCTCAGATTGAGGGCCAACCTTATTCCTTTCCATAGCTGACTTAAAACTTTCAGAATCCTTATCATTGTTCCCAACATGCTCCTCAGGCAACTCCTCCACCCTCTTCTTCATTTCCTCAGGTAAGGATGAGCAATAACCTCTCTCAAAAAGGACTTTACATATTGTTTCAAAGTCATTCATGAATACACTTAATTTAAGCCTCTTATGCTAAGGCAATCTCAGGCAATATTGGAAAGTTTAAATTCCCCATGACTATAACACTAATGTTCTTACATCTTTCTATGATTGGCTTACATATTGTGTCCTCTAATTCCAATTGATTGAGAGGCTATTGTATAACTCCAAAAAGTGATTTTTTTTTTTATTCCTAAATTCTATCCATATGGTATCATTGGACAATCCCCATCATATACCGTCATTAGGTTTCCCCTGATCAGTAGTGTAACTTCCTATCTTCTTCTGCATTTCCCCTATCACATCTGAACCTTCGAGCTAGAAGGTGGCATCTATCATTAAGGACCCTCCCCTTCCAGGACATGCCCTGTTCTTGTTACTACCATCACGGAAGAGGTACATGACCTTGAACTCAATGATTTAGCAATAGCTTCTTCCCTTCTGCAATCAGATTTTTGAACAGTCCAGGAACTCATGTTATTTCTTTTTATTTGCACTATTTATTTTTGTAATTTATAGATTTTATGTCTTTGCACGCTATACATTTAAAGATTTAATGATTAGCTTTATTTGTCACATGTACATCAACACATCGAAACATATAGTGAAATGTTTTGTTTTAAGTTGAAAACTAACACCATCCAAAAATATTCTGGGGGCAGCCCACAAGCCTCTCCACGCTTCTGGTGCTAACTTAACATGCCCACAACTTTACAAACACTAACCAGAACATCATGTGGAATGTGGGGAGGAAACCCGAGCAGTCAGAGGAAACCCAGAGGTCACAGGGAGAACCTACAAACTCCTTACAGACACTAGTGGAAATTGAGCCTGGATCATAATGCTGGCACTGCAATGTTTTATGCTAATTGCTTTGTGACCATACCCTCCCTCCACTATGCTACCATGACCCCCATGTCAAATTTCATGTCACCCATCAGTGATAATAAGTCTGAACTTGATTCCTTATGTTGTCAGTCCTACTCTTCCCTCAGCTATGTTTCTGTGATTGAATTAACATCATCGTTCCAATCATCTGATCCAGGCTATATGCTTATGACTTACCCGTGATTCCCTTTGAATTAAAGTAAATGCTGTTGAGCCCACCAGCCCTCCTATGCTCTGTCTGCTCTTCCTACTGGCTAGCTTGATAATCCTTCAATATCTGCTGTACTGCTGCGTGCTTACCACCCTTCCTGCCAAATTAATTTAAATCCTACTGAGCAATGTAAGCAAGGATGTTCGTGTTTCCCCCATTTAAGGCACAACTTGTCCTACTTGTACACCAGAAGTGATCCTAATAGTCTAATTACCTGAAGCCCTCCCTCCCGAATCAGCTCTTTAACCACTCATTCATCAGTTCTGTCCTGCTTTCTCAACTTTCACTAGTACTTGTCACAGGCAGTAATCCTGAGTTTACAACCCTAGAGGTCCTGCTTTTTAACCTTCTGTTTAATACTCTAAACTCACTTTGCAGGACCTCATCGATCTTTCTACCTAAGCCATTAATACTACACCTACCTTTCTGGAATCTAGTTCTCAGCTAGAGCATGCCTATCTGTTCCCCTAACTAATGAATCCCTCATTATTACTGTTCACTTAGAACTCCTCATTAGGCATCAGAGCTAACTCTTCAGCCAGAAATTCAACGGCTGCTGCTGTTCTCCTCTGAGAGATTACCATCCTCCTCCCCCGCTACAGTATCCAAAGAGATATACCTACTTAATCGAATAGACTGTGCCTGTCTGCATTGGCTTTTATTCAATGTCCTGATCATAAGCACATCTATCTTTCCAATGCTTTATTGCAAAAATATTTAACCACATTGGAGCAACATGTGGATTTCAGTTAGCAAAGACAAGAATTTTCTTTCCCTTAAAGGTCAGCAGTGTTTTACCACGAATTGACAAGTTCACGGTCACTTTTACTGACCATGGTCAGTTTTTTTTTAATTACTGAAATATACATAGCAAGTGGAAACCTAGATCACTGTACCATTAGTTTTTTTTGTGGCCTTTCGCTTTGGACTGGTGATCTCCAGGAGTGACTGTACCATCTTATTCACGCTTTTGATTTAATTGGTCCTTTTCTAGTCTTGCTTCTCTGCATTTTGTGATTGTCATTGTTTCCCAATGAAAAAGGGAGAATCAGAATCAGGTTTAACATCACCAACGTATGTTGTGAATTTTGTTAACTTTGCAGCAGCTGTACAATGCAATACATGATAAATATAGAAAAATAAATATAATTACAGTAGTTGTATATATGCATATTAAATGGTTAAGTTAAAATACTAAATAAAAAAAAGTAGAGAGGTAGCGTTCATGGGTTTAATGTCCTTCAACGTCCACTTAGAAATAGGATAGCAGTGGGGAAGAAGCTGATCCTGAATCACTGAGTGTGTGACTTCAGGGGTCTGTATCTCCTTCCTAAGAGTAACAATGAGAAGGCAGCATATCCTGTATGATGGGGGTCCTTAATGGCAGATACCACCTTCCTGAAGCACTGCTCCTTGACGATACCTTGAAAACGACAAAGTTCAACGAATATTCGTGGCAAAAGCAAATTCTTTATATAGGACACCACCGTAAAATGCTATGCAAGAGAAGAAATAGTTGTAATCAACATAAAGAAAATAATTACTAATTAATTGCTAATTAAAATTACTGTTTAGTAATATAGACATCACTTGAAATGGAGAAATAGGAAGCAATAATCTATAGTGAGATACCAGATGTAGTGGAATTAAATAAAACATTGCTGTAATATAAAAAAGGACAAGCAATTAAATATTACAGGTTACGACATAATCAGGGAGGAACAGAATGAAGTAGCTCAACTAATTAGAGTAATTAAAGATAACATAATGACAATAGAAGAAAGGAACATAGTTAACAGAAGGCTAGAAACAAAATCCATATGGATTGAAGTAAAAGAAGGGATCAATCACATTAATAAGAGTATATTATAAACTATCTCATAACAGAAAGGAGAGAGAAGAAGAATGTTAGAAAATAAGTGAAATGAGTAAAGGACATACAGTAATTATAACGCTAGATTTTAACTACCACCATAAATAGATCTAGAATTAAAAAAAAACAGTCTTGTTAATGTTCACCTTGAAATTACCCGAATTACCATATATGTCCATCTGGTTCACTAATGCTCTTCAGGGAAGGAAATCTGCTGCTCTTACACAATCTGGCCCATAAACTTACACCAATGAAACTGATTCTCTTCTACTTGAAAAGGCCTAAGGGGCAATAAAATGTATGTATAAATAAAGCAGATGTATGTATAAGAGGCAAAAATGTCAATGAAACCACTCGTGATCAGCTTAGGGGCTAGACAAAATCGAAGGCATTCTGGCTCAGTCACCAGTGCTTGGTCCTGCTCACTGAATGTTCCAGAAAAGAGTTGAGATGAATGGTACATTCAGAGGGAACTGATGGCAATATGGGAAAAAATAGAGTGGGCTTTGCATAACTGAGTGCTTGATGATTGTCAGTGGGCTGTAGGCCTTCAAATGTACAGTAAGGCTCGTTGACTCTATGCTTCTGTAACAACTGGAGGAGTGTGTGGGGATAAACATGATTAAGCTATAGTAATTACTGCAAAATGCAAGAAATACTAAGTACTTACTTTGCCTTGTTATTCATCACAGAAACACAAATAGTGAACATAAAATCAAACAATTTTTTCAGAAATTATGTAAAAAGCTTCAAGATAAAAGTGAAGAAGATCGTTGATCATTTATTCATTCTTAGTGAAGGTAAAACTCTTGATCCACATAGATCACATTGTGCACAAAAACGCATATCATTATATTCTAATAACTGGTTAATCTCTTTTAAGCAATGTTGGTTGAGATAGATATTGGCCAGAATACTAGATATACGTACTCTAATCTTCTGAATAGTGATACAAGATAATTGATGTTAACTTGAGAGTGAAGATAGGGGCCATAGTTTAATGACTCATCCAAAAGGGTCCACCTCTGATGGTATAGCAGATCCTGAAGTGTTAGTCCAGGTATCAATGCTTGTTTCTGGATGGGATTTGAGCCAGAAACCTTCTCAATCAGGTACAAAAATACTACAGATGAGTTACAGCTGACAAAACAAATGGTGGATAGTTCAGGTGAAATGTTGCCATTCAGAGTGGTGAAGACTTAATAAACTCGAAGACTGCAATTGGTGAAGTATTTCAGAATGGTTATACTTTTTTGAGCAATAATAGTAAGACAGGATATTCCTTGGAAAGTAGAAGCTTAAATACATTGAGAAGCTGCATGATCTGTTGGTGGATGGCCGAAGGGAGGTGGGTGGTTGAGCAGAGGATTGGTGAAGCTCAGAAGCTTTTGGTGCTATGAATTGTACGGCCACAGGAAGATGAGAAAATGCACTGTGGTTGATTTTTTTATGAATTGGAAAGCAAAGGAGGGATGTTAATCTTGAAGGTACCTTGGTAAGAAATAGTTAGGATGTGACAAACAGTTGTAGCCTTCATGTTGTATAAAAATCGAGATAAAGCCATTGGAAGAGAAATGATGGCAGGATTGAAATGCTATGCCACTCATGAAATTTGAACAAGCTAGAACTCATTAGAAAATAGATCATGCAATGATATGTAGATGCCTTCAGAACAGTGAAAGAATTTGATCTGGTAGATGAATAGAAAGCGTTTCCACTCAGAGTCACTTTCAAAATTATGACCTCTAAGTAAATCCAATTGAGAATTCAGAAGATGTTACTTAGAGAGTCATGAGAATATATAGTTTATACTAAAGAGAGGATTTGAAGCAAATAACACAGATACACCAAAGATATGCTTCAGTAAACAGCATGATGGAGAAAGTAATTTTTCTGGCACTATATAAAGTAAATTGGGCTGGGACATAAGCAAAGCGTAAACATGGCTCTCTTTGGCTGTGCTCTATTTTTTGTGATTTCATGTTTCTCCATTTCATTTTCGTTTCTGTGATTTTTACAGATTTGCCAAAATGTGAAGTTATACACTGTTTTATTTCTGTTGCAGGTGAAAACAGAATATAAAGTCAACAAACAAGAAATTAGTTGGCCTTTGGACTTTGCATTCAAAGTGCATTGTCAGGCAAAATTATCAGAATCACAAACATGAGAAAATCTGCTGATGCTCGAAACCCAAGGCTACAGAATGCTGGAGGAACTCCACGAGTCAGGTACCATCTATGGAATGGAATAAACAGTCAATGTTTCAGGCCGAGACCCTTCATCAGGACTGGAAAACAAATGAGAAGCCAGAGTAAGAAATAGTGGGGAAGAAAAGAAGTAGTACAAGCTGGTAGGTGATAGCTGAAACCAGGAGAGGGGGATGGGGGTGAACTAAAGAGCTAGGAAGTTGATTGGTGAAAAAGGGCCAGAGGAGGGGGAGTCTGATAGGAGAAGGTAGGAGACCATGGTAGAAAGGGAAGGAGGAGGAGCACCACAGGGAGGTGATGGTAAGGAACAAAATGAGAGAGGGAAACAGGGATGTGGAATGGTGGTGGTGGGGGGCAATTATTGGAAGCTTGAGAAATCGATGTTCATGCCATCAGGTTGGAGGCTACGAAGATGGAATTTAAGGCATTGCTCCTCTAACCTGAGTGTGGCCTCTTTGCAACCATAGAGGAGGCCATGGACGGACCTGTTGGAATGGGAATGGGAAGCAGAACTAAAATGGGTGGCTACCAGGACATCCCACTTTTTCTGATGGACGGAGTGTAAGTGCTCAGTAAAGTAGTCTCGCAGATATAATAGGAAGTCCAGCCAGGAGCCCCAGATACAGTAGATGACTCCAACAGACTCACAGATGAAGTGTTGCCTCACCTGGAAGGACTGTGTGGGACTTTGAATAGTATTGAGGGAGGAGGTGTAGCAGCAGGTGTGGCTCTTATTCCACTTTCAAGAATGTACCAGGAGGAAGATCAATGGAGAGGGACGAGTGGACAAGGGAATCAAATTGGGAGCAATCCTTACAGAAAGTGGATAGTAGCAAGAGGTAGAGAAAGATGTGCTTGATACTGGGATCCTGTTGGAGATGGTAGAAGTTACAAAGAATTATCTGCTGGATCTGGAGGCTAATGGTGTGGTAGCTGAAGACAAGAAGAGGCAGGAAGATAGGGTGAGGACAGGCATGTAAAAAATGGAAGAGATGCAGGTGAGGGCAGCATTGATGGTGGAGGTTGGAAAGTCCCTTTCTTTGAAGAAGGAGGGCATCTCATTAGTCCTGGAATGAAAAGCCTCCTCCTGAGAGTAGATACCGTGGAGACAGAGGAATTAAGAGATGGGGATGGGATTTTTACAAGTGACCTGGTGTGAAGCTGAATAGTCCAGGTAGCTATGAGAATCAGTGGATTTATAAAAGATATTGTTGGATAGACTGTCTCCAGACTGTCTCCAGAGATGAAGGTAGAGAGATCAAAAAAGGTGAGGGAGGTGTCAGAAATGGACCAAGAAAATTTGAGGACAGGTGGAAGTTGGAAGCAAAGTTGATGAAGTTGACAAGCTCAGCATAAGTGCTAGGAGCAGCACCAATGCAGTCATTGATGTAGGAACAGGTATGGTACTTGTTCTGCTTGCAAAGATAAGTACCAGGAGAGAAATCAGTGTAGAAGGCTGAGTTACAAGGGAATCGTGTAGGAAGTGATCCCTGCAGAAAGTCGATAGTGGGTGAGGGAAAGGTGTGTTTGATGGTGGGATCCCTTGGAGATGGCAGAAGTTACAGAGAATTGGGGAATTAGGAACAGTTGGGGAGTGGTACTGGTGCAGACGTGGAAGATGGACTGTTCCATGTAGCCGACAAAAATGGAAGCAAAAGAAAAAAATTATGGAGAGTGAGGACCTGTTCCACCAGATGGAGGAGAATAGTGCTGGAGTGGAACTGGTTGGGTCCGTTGAGAAAGAAGCAGAAAGCTGAAAGGCCCTCCTGATGGGGGAGGGAGGTGTATAGGGACTGGACATCCACAGTGAAAATGAGATGATCGTGGCCAATTTACTTGAAGTTATTGAAAGGATCAAGAGCATGTGAAGAAGTGTCATGGATGTAGGCATGAAGGGACTCAATCAGGGGGATAATCTTATCAGAATGATGGATCTAAGATAGTGCTATTGTCAAGTATGATGCAGTGATTGGAAATCTGCTTTACAATTTACTGAGATTTTTCAGGTTTGAATGCAGGTTTGATAAGTGATTAGCAATGGCCATCTCTTTTAATGGTTTCCTCACCATGATAGTTACTTGTCAGTTAAAACTAGCCTTGTATACAATTCTATTGTAACGTCTTTCTCTCAGTAAATTGAATCATTTAGTGGGAATGTCTTCCAACAAAATAACAATTATCAAGGAAAAGGTGACATAGAATCAGATAAATTTGACTTTAATAGAATAGATCTGGATACTTCAGAACAGTATTAAGAAAACAAGTAAATTGGAGAATTGTTGAAAACTAAGACAAAGACACAAACTAGTCAATTAGGAGGTTGCCTTTGTGACTGCATGTGTTCATCTTTTGTTTCTATCAGTGGAGCTAAAATTACTTTAAGTGTGGGTGGAAAACACCAAATTTTCCTTTTCATTTGTTTCAAAAGAAAAGAAAATTGTTAAGGCTGTGTAGCGGGCAGTCACTGTCCACCTGGCAGTTCTCTACCCACACTCAAAGTGAACATTATCCTAGGTCTAGATCTTTTGACTTCACCTCATACAAATTCCAAGGGGTCTATTAAATGTATCACAACTTGCATGAGCTTTCAAAGTTTCATGTGTGAACTTTTATAATTTCTGACAATGGAACTGTGATGTTCTGAAGTCTCCGATATAAATGATACCTTAAAAAAGATTTAGAAAGCATTTCTAATGATGAATTTCAAAGTGATAGATTGCTTATACTAACACTTAGCCAGAAGTTAAACTGTAGTCACCCTACCAGAAAGATACTGTATGGCAGAACTTTACCAGAAAATGTAAAATATAGAGAATGCTGGAATTCCATATAAAAAACAGGAAAGTGCAGGAATTATTCTGCTGAGAGGCTGTTGACCTGATGTATTAACTGTTTCTTTTCTCACAGAAGCTGGCTGACCTGCTGAGTGTTTTCACTATTCTCCCTTTTTATTTCCTTTAACTGGCAGTTCACTTTAAAATTTAAAAAAAAATGTTGGCGTTAGTACCCTCCTTTTCAGCCAAAGACAATCTCTACTGTTGCCAATCACAAAGACAGGAACTGGGAAAAAAAAATCATCACACATACATAGGGGAATTCTTCTGCCAATTTGTGTGCCAGTTTTTTTTCAAGGAAGAGGTGTATCTGAATAACGCAGCTTTTGCCAACTTAGTTCAACCAATCACCTCTGAACATTTACATTTTGATTCAATTCTTGTTGTACAATATCTGAACTTTAATTCAATAGTGATAGCACATTATGGTTCAAAGGCCCCTCATTTCCTCCTTTTGTTGGCATTCTTTTCGGTAATGAACTTCTGCAGGGAAATTCTTTTTGCTTCGTTAATGGGTCAACAAGATCAGCAAGAATCATAAGTAGTTACAGCACAGACCTGCTAAACCTATGTAAGGGCAATGCAGCTAATTCCACAAACCTGCTTCCTCTCTGTAGCCCTATACGTTCTTTCCATTCAGGAACATAGCCAGCCTCCCTTCAATGCCACAACTGAATTTGCCTCCACTACCACACTGTCAATGTGTTGAATCATATGCTGCTTGAGAAGGTTTTTGCTTGTTGGTTATTTTGCAGATCACCCCCCTTTCAAGCTTACAAAACACTATATTTTCACCAAAGGGAACAGTTTATCTATTCTACCTATACATTTTATAACTTAAAATATCTCTATCCGATCCTATTGCAAATTCTTCTATTCAAAGAAGAATAACCTCCAATCTATCCAGTCTGTTCACATGACCAAAGCCATTTCAGTAAATCATTTCCATACTCTCTCTGAAGCATTTGCATCTTTCATAAAAAAATATGTGACCCAGAACTGGAAAAAGCACAGCTGAGTCCAAACCAATGTTTAATAAAATTCATTATGACTTTCTTGTTCATGATTGTTGCATGATTTAATACTGGATGGTGGATACTCACAGATTCAGCATGTTATCTAAAACTTTGATAGACTTCTGTAGATGCACAGTGGAGAGTATCCTGACTGGTTTCATCACAGACTAGTGTGCAAATGGCAATGCCCAAGATGGAAAAACCTACAAAAAAGTAGTGGATTCAGCCCCGACCATCACAGGCAAAGCCCTCCACAGCTTTGAGCACATCCACAAGGAGCACTGCTACAAGAAAGCAGCAACCGTCATCAAGGATGTCACCATCCAGGCCATACTCCCTTCTCCACACTGGAGCCTTAGGTCCCACACCACCAGGTTCAGGAACAATTCTTACTCTTCAATTATAAGGCTCCTGAACCAGTCTGGACAAGTTCACTCACCTCAACTGTGAAATGACTCCATAACCTATGGACTCAATTTCAAGGACTCCTCAACTCATGTTCTCTGCCTTATTTATTTACAATACTGTGCAAAAGTCTTAGGGACATACATATGGCTAGGGAATTGTATTTGCCAATGCGGAGCAGAAAGTGAACTTGTAAATCTGGCGGGAGCAAGGGATGTTGTGAATGCAGAGGGTGGAGCAGTGTATGAGGATTGTGGGACGGGGAGTGTTGGGGCGGTGGGGGGATGGGGGTGGGGTGAAATGGCACAGGTGCAGACACACCCAGCCCTGAGACACCAGGCAAGATTATTTGATTCCAAACAAATAGTTTATTGATCATTACAGAATGTCCCTCTGTTTCTTCCTGCTCTCTTCCTTCTCCCTGCCCCATTCCCATTTTCAGTCCTTATTAGAGACCCATAATAGAATCGGGTTTATCATCACTCACAGATGTAATGAAATATGATTTTTGCAGCAGCAGCAATACATAAAATTACTACAGTGCTGTTCAAAAGTCTTAGGCCTACCTATATATATACGTGCCTAAGACTTTTGCACAGTATTGTTTTGATTTATTTATGTTTGTTTTTTAGTATTTCCACTATTTGTCTTCTTTTAGACCATAAGACCACCTAAGACAAAGGAGCAGAAGTCGGCCATTCAGCCCATCGAGTCTGTTCCACCATTTTATCATGAGCTGATCCATTATCCCATTTAGTCCCACTCCCCCGCCTTCTCACCATAACCTTTGATGCCCTGGCTACTCAGATACCTATCAATCTCTGCCTTAAATACACCCAATGACTTGGCCTCCATTGCTACTCGTGGCAACAAATTCCATAGATTCACCACCCTCTGACTAAAAAAATTTCTTTGCATTTCTGTTCTGAATGGGCGCCCTTCAATCCTTAAGTCATGCCCTCTCGTACTAGACTCCCCCATCATGGGAAACAACTTTGCCACATCCACTCTGTCCATGCCTTTCAACATTCGAAATGTTTCTATGAGGTCTCCCTTCATCCTTCTAAGTTCCAAAGAATACAGTCCAAGAGTGGACAAACGTTCCTCATATGTTAACGCACTCATTCCCGGAATCATTCTAGTGAACCTTCTCTGTACCCTCTCCAATGTCAGC
Source organism: Mobula birostris (assembly GCF_030028105.1). Classification (NCBI taxonomy): domain Eukaryota; kingdom Metazoa; phylum Chordata; class Chondrichthyes; order Myliobatiformes; family Myliobatidae; genus Mobula; species Mobula birostris. The sequence goes on along the minus strand of NC_092371.1, from coordinate 54,060,930 downwards.
ACATCCTTTCTTAAATAAGGAGATCAAAACTGCCCACAGTACTCCAAGTGAGGTCTCACCAGTGCCTTAAAGAGCCTCAAAAACACATCCCTGCTCCTATACTCTATTCCTCCAGAAATGAATGCCAACATTGCATTCGCCTACTTCACTACCGACTCAACCTGGAGGTTAAACTTTAAGGTATCCTGTACGAGGACTCCCAAGTCCCATTGCATCTCAGAACTTTGAATTCTTTCCCCATTTAAAAATAATCTGCCCGTTTATTTCTTCTGCCAAAGTGCATAACCATACACTTTCCAACATTGTATTTCATTTGCCACTTCTTTGCCCATTCTTCCAATCTATCCAAGTCTCTCTGCAGACTCTCCCTTTCCTCAGCACTACCAGCCCCTCCACCTATCTTCATATCGTCAGCAAACTTAGCCACAAAGCCATCTATTCCATAATCCAAATCGTTGATGTACAATGTAAAAAGAAGCGGCCCCAACACGGACCCCTGTGGAACACCACTGGTAGCCGGCAGCCAACCAGAATAGGATCCCTTTATTTCCACTCTCTGTCTCCTGCCAATCAGCCAACGCTCTATCCACATATGTAACTTTCCCATAATTCCATGGGCTCTTATCTTGTTAAGTAACCTCATGTGTGGCACCTTGTCAAAGGCCTTCTGAAAATCCAAATATACAACATCCACTGCATCTCCCTTGTCTAGCCTACTGGCAATTTCCTCAAAAAATTGTAATAGGTTTGTCAGGCAGGATTTTCCTTTAAGGAATCCATGCTGAGTTCTGCTGATCTTCTGCCTCCAGGGACTCTGTAACTTCATCCTTGACAATCAACTCCAACAACTTCCCAACCACTGATGTCAAGCTAACAGGTCGATAATTTCCTTTTTGCTTCCTTGCCCCCTTCTTAAATAGCCGAGTGACATTTGCAATCTTCCAGTCCTCCAGAACCATGCCAGAATCTATCAACTTTTGCAAGATCATTGCTAATGCCTCCGCAGTCTCCACAGCTACTTCCTTCAGAACACGAGGGTGCATTCAAACTGGTCCGGGAGATTTATCTACCTTTTGACTATTCAGCTTCCTGAGTACTTTCTCTGTCGTAATTGTGACTGCGCAAACTTCTCTTCCCTGCCACCCTTGAGTGTCCAGTATACTGCTGATGTCTTCCTCAGAGAAGACTGATGCAAAATAATCGTTCAGTTCCTCTGCCATCTCCTTATCTCCCATTACAATTTCTCCAGCATCATTTTCTATCGGTCCTATATCTACTCTCACCTGTCTTTTACTCTTTATATACTTGAAAAAGCTTTTAGTATCCTCTTTGATGTTATTTGCTAGCTTCCTTTCATAGTTCAAACAACAGGAGTTCTGCAGATGCTGGAAATTCAAGCAACACACATCAAAGTTGCTGGTGAATGCAGCAGGCCAGGCAGCATCTGTAGGAAGAGGTGCAGTCGACGTTTCAGGCCGAGACCCTTCGTCAGGACTAACTGAAGGAAGAGTGAGTAAGGGATTTGAAAGTTGGAGGGGGTGGGGGAGATTCAAAATGATAGGAGAAGACAGGAGGAGGAGGGATAGAGCCAAGAGCTGGACAGGTGATAGGCAAAAGGGGATACAAGACGATCATGGGACAGGAGGTCCGGAAAGAAAGACAGGGGGGGCGGGGGGACCCAAAGGGTGGGCAAGAGGTATATTCAGAGGGACAGAGGGAGAAAAAGGAGAGTGAGAGAAAGAATGTGTGCATAAAAATAAGTAACAGATGGGGTACGAGGGGGAGGTGGGACCTTAGCGGAAGTTAGAGAAGTCGATGTTCATGCCATCAGGTTGGAGGCTACCCAGACGGAATATAAGGTGTTGTTCCTCCAACCTGAGTGTGGCTTCATCTTTACAGTAGAGGAGGCCGTGGATAGACATGTCAGAATGGGAATGGGATGTGGAATTAAAATGTGTGGCCACTGGGAGACCCTGCTTTCTCTGGCGGACAGAGCGTAGATGTTCAGCAAAGCGGTCTCCCAGTCTGCGTCGGGTCTCGCCAATATATAAAAGGCCACATCGGGAGCACCAGACGCAGTATATCACCCCAGTCGACTCACAGCTGAAGTGTTGCCTCACCTGGAAGGACTGTTTGGGGCCCTGAATGGTGGTAAGGGAGGAAGTGTAAGGGCATGTGTAGCACTTGTTCCGCTTACACGGATAAGTGCCAGGAGGGAGATCAGTGGGGAGGGATGGGGGGGACGAATGGACAAGGGAGTTGCGTAGAAAGCGATCCCTGCGGAATGCAGAGAGAGGGGGGGAGGGAAAGATGTGCTTAGTGGTGGGATCCCGTTGGAGGTGGCGGAAGTTACGGAGAATAATATGTTGGACCCGGAGGCTGGTGGAGTGGTAGGTGAGGACCGGGGAACCCTATTCCTAGTGGGGTGGTGGGAGGATGGAGTGAGAGCAGATGTACGTGAAATGGGGGAGATGCGTTTAAGAGCAGAGTTGATAGTGGAGGAAGGGAAGCCCCTTTCTTTAAAAAAGGAAGACATCTCCCTCGTCCTAGAATGAAAAGCCTCATCCTGAGAGCAGATGCGGCGGAGATGGAGGAATTGCGAGAAGGGGATGACGTTTTTGCAAGAGACAGGGTGAGAAGAGGGATAGTCCAGATAGCTGTGAGAGTCAGTAGGCTTATAGTAGACATCAGTGGATAAGCTGTCTCCAGAGACAGAGACAGAAAGATCTAGAAAGGGGAGGGAGGTGTCGGAAATGGACCAGGTAAACTTGAGGGCAGGGTGAAAGTTGGAGGCAAAGTTAATAAAGTCAACGAGTTCTGCATGCGTGCAGGAAGCAGCGCCAATGCAGTCGTCGATGTAGCGAAGGAAAAGTGGGGGACAGATACCAGAATAGGCATGGAACATAGATTGTTCCACAAACCCAACAAAAAGGCAGGCATAGCTCGGACCCATACAGGTGCCCATAGCTACACTTTTAGTTTGGAGGAAGTGGGAGGAGCCAAAGGAGAAATTATTAAGAGTAAGGACTAATTCCGCTAGACGGAGCAGAGTGGTGGTAGAGGGGAACTGATTAGGTCTGGAACCCAAAAAGAAGCGTAGAGCTTTGAGACCTTCCTGATGGGGGATGGAAGTATATAAGGACTGGACATCCATGGTGAAAATAAAGCGGTGGGGGCCAGGGAACTTAAAATCATCAAAAAGTTTAAGAGCGTGAGAAGTGTCACGAACATAGGTCGGAAGAGATTGAACAAGGGGTGATAAAACCGTGTCCAGGTATGCAGAAATGAGTTCGGTGGGGCAGGAGCAAGCTGAGACAATAGGTCTGCCAGGACAGGCAGGTTTGTGGATCTTGGGTAGGAGGTAGAAACGGGAAGTGCGAGGTGTGGGAACTATAAGGTTGGTAGCAGTGGATGGGAGATCCCCTGAGCGGATAAAGTCGGTGATGGTGTGGGAGACAATGGCCTGGTGCTCCTTAGTGGGGTCACGATCGAGGGGTAAATAAGAGGAGGTATCCACGAGTTGTCGCTGTGGCTCGGCAAGGTAGAGGTCAATACGCCAGACTACAACAGCACCCCCCTTATCGGCGGGTTTAATAATAAGGTTAGGATTAGTGCGGAGGGAGTGGAGAGCAGAGCGTTCCGAAGGAGTGAGGTTGGAATGGGGACAAGGTGCGGTGATGTCGAGACGGTTGATGTCCCGTCGGCAGTTAGCAATAAAGAGATCCAGAGCAGGCAGAAGACCAGAGCGGGGTGTCCATGAAGAGGAGGAGGGTTGAAGACGGGAGAAGGGGTCATCGGTGGGGGTGGAAGAGTCCTTGCCGAAGAAGCAAGCTCGGAGACGGAGACGGCGGAAGAAAAGTTCCGCATCATGGCGAACACGGAACTCGCTGAGGTGTGGGCGAAGGGGGACAAACGTGAGGCCCTTACTGAGAACAGAGCATTCTGCCTCCGACAGTTGAAGGTCGGAGGGGATGGTAAAGACCCGGCACGGATGAGAGCTGCGATCAGAGGGGGGAGGGGGAGGCTGGGGGTGTCAATGGAGAGGGGAGGGTTGGGGTGAGAGGAAGATGGAGCCTCTGAGGGCCCAGGAGTTGACGGTGGGATCTGAGGAAGACGGGGCTGCGGAGTGGTGGTGGGTCCTCTCGTATCCCCTTTTGCCTATCACCTGTCCAGCTCTTGGCTCTATCCCTCCCCCTCCTGTCTTCTCCTATCATTTTGGATCTCCCCCTCCCCCTCCAACTTTCAAATCCCTTACTCATTCTTCCTTCAGTTAGTCCTGACAAAGGGTCTTGGCCTGAAACATCGACTGCACCTCTTCCTACAGATGCTGCCTGGCCTGCTGCGTTCACCAGCAACTTTGATGTGTGTTCCTTTCATAGTTAATCTTTTCCCTCTTAATGACCTTCTTAGTTTCCTTTTGTAAGGTTTTAAGAACTTCCCAATCCTCTGTCTTCCCACTAATTTTTGGTTCCTTGTATGCCCTCACCTTTGCTTTAACTTTGGCTTTGACCTCTCTTGTCAATCATGGTTGTATCTTTTTTCCATTCGAAAATTTCTTCTTTTTTGGAATATACCTGTCTTGCACCTTCCTCACTTCTCGCATAAACTCCAGCCACTGCTGCTCTGCCGTCTTTCCCGCCAGTGTCCCTTTCCAGTCAACTTTGGCCGGTTCCTCTCTCATGCCACTGTAATTTCCTTTACTCCACTGAAATACCGACACATCAGATTTCGGCTTCTCTTTTTCAAACTTCACAGTGAACTCAATCGTGTTATGATCACTGCCTCCTAAGGGTTCCTTAAACTAATCTCTCTAATCACCTCTGGTTCATTACACAATACCCAATCCAGTACAGCCGATCCCCTAGTGGGCTCAACAACAAGCTGTTCTAAAAAGCCATCTCGCAGACATTCTACAAATTCTCTCTCTTGAGATCCAGTGCTGACCTGATTTTCCCAATCCACTTGCATGTTAAAATCCCCCACAATTATCATAACACTGCTCGTCTGACAAGCCTTTTCTATTTCCTGTTGTAATTTGTAGTCCACATCACTGCAGCTGTTTGGAGGCCTATAAGTAACTGCCTTCAGGGTCCTTTTACCCCTGCGGTTCCTTAGCCCAACCTATAAAGATTCTGCACCTTCTGATCCCATATCACCTCTTTCTAATGATTTAATATCATTTCTTACCAATAAAGCCACGCCTCCCCCTCTGCCTACCTTCCTATCCTTCCGATACACCGTGTATCCTTGGACATGCATCCTTTAGCCACTTCTCAGTGATGGCCACAATATCATACCTGCCAATCTGTAGCTGTACGACAAGATCATCCAACTTATTCCTTATGTTGCGTGCATTTAAGTATAACACCTTAAGACCAGTATTTGATACTTTTCGCTTTGATTTCACTGCAACTTTATTGCACTGCAACTCATCCCAATGGCTACAAATTTGCCCCATCACCTGCCTGTCTTACCTGACATCTTTACTGCTCACTATCTTAGATTTATTTCTGTTTTCCCCTTCCTCCGCTCTGTCATTCCGGTTCCCATCCCCCTGCCAAATGAGTTTAAATCCTCCCTAACAGCTCTATTAAACTTTCCCGCCAGGATATTGGTCCCCTTTGGGTTCAGGTGTAACCTGTCCTTTTTGAACAGGCCATACTTCCCCCAGAAGAGATCCCAATTATCCAAGAATCTGAAGCCCTGCCCCCACACCAGTCTCTCAGCCACACATTCATCTGCCTGATCCTACTATTCTTGCCCTCGCTAGCACGTGGCACAGTTAGCAATCCCGAGATTACTACTCTGGAGGTCCTGCTTCTCAACTTCCTTCCTAACTCCTGGAAATCTCTCTTCAGGACCTCCTCCTTTGTCCTATCTATGTCATTGGTACCAACATGTACCAAGACAACAGGCTGCTCACCCTCCCCCTTCAGAATATTCAGGAGCCGATCCGAGACATCCTGTACCCTGGCACCTGGGAGGCAACACACCATGTGGGTATCACAGAATCTCCTGTCCGTTCCCCTGACTATGGAATCCCCTATGACTACCGCATTCCTTTTCTCCCTCCTTCTCTCCTGCACGACAGTGCCAGGCTCAGTGCCAGAGACCCGTTCACCGTGGGCATCCCCTGTTGGGTCATCCCCCTCAACAGCATCCAGAACAAGATATTTGTTGCTGAGGGGGACGGCCACAGGTGTGCTCTCCACTATCCGGGCATTTCCCTTCCCTCTCTCAACAGTGACCCAGTTTTCTGACCCCTGTAGCCTAGGGATGACTACCTCTCTGTAGCTCCTGTCTATCACCTCTTCACTTTCCCTGATAAGCAGTAGGTCATCAAGCTGCAGCTCCAGATCCCTAACACGGTCTCTGAGGAGCTGCATCTTTTGCACATCAGTCGCTTATTTTTCTGTGCTTGCGTGTATTTTCATTGATTCTATTGTATTTCTTTGTTCTACTGTAAATGCCAGAAAGAAAAGCAATCTCTGGGTAGTAATATTGTGGCATATACGCACTTTGATAAGAAATTTACCTTGGACTTTTTAAACATGTTGCATTTGATTCCCAGTTTGTCGTGAGTTTGCCAGCTTGACAAAAAAAAGAAAATCAAGATGGCACCAGTGTACATTGTGGGCAACTCTCTGTGGCCTACAGGAAATTGTACCAGTTTTCCTCTTAAATATACTGTTTTTGAACTACTTTCACTGCAACCTGCAGCACGTAAATTTCCTCAGAACAGCGGATGACGAAATTACATCAATGATCATCAGATCTCACGTTCAATGGTTAAATGCGGAGTAGTTAAGCATGGAGGCTTGAAGGGTCAACGCCATGGCCGAAAACAGGGCAGGAGAGGTGGAACTCAAACCATGCTGAATCAGAGAGGGATGAGGTCTCATCCACTTAGCATGGTCATCTTGTTGACGAATATACAGTCACTGGAAAATAAGATTGACAATCTCAGGTCAAGGCTGCTGTATCAGAGTCAGATGAGGTCGATCTCAATTGTCTGTTTCATTGAATCTTGGTTAAGTAAGGATACACTAGATACAGTGATATGACTGGAAGGTTTAACGATTTTTGGAATGGATAGAACCTCAAACTCTGGTAAGGAAAAAGGTGGCAGTGTATGCTTTTTAGTTAATTCTCGTTGGTGCACAGATGTTGAGATTATGTCACCTTCTTGTTCCCCTGACTTAGAACAACCAACAATTAAATGTAGGCCATTCTATTTGCCTCAGGAGTTCTCATTTGTGACTGCAGTTTACATATCACCAATAGCTGATTACAAGCAAGCATTCATGAAACTGCACAATGTTGTCTGTAAACAAGAAACAACTCATCCCAATGCATTTCAAATTATAGTTGGCGACTTTAACCAGCCTGTTTGAAGGAAATCCTGCCCAATTATCACCAGCATGTAACCTGTTGCACCAGAGGTCCCAATACACTAGATCACTGCCACACTATGATAAGGAATGCCTATTGTACCATCCTGATTCTGCAGTTTGACAAGTTGGATCATTTGGCTGTACTCCTGCTACCTGCGTACAAACAGAGCCTAAAGATCAAAGCTCCAGAGATCAAGATAACCAAAAGGTTGTCTTGGGAGGCAGAGGAATGGTTACAGGATTACTTTGAGCCAGTGGGCTGGACCTTGTTCAAGGACCCATCTGAGGACCCAAATGACTACACCAAGGTCATTAAAGACTTCATTAAGGCAGCTGTGGAAGATTGTGTATCCACAAAATCGTTCAGGGTTTTCCCCAATCAGAAGCTCTGGATGAACAATGAAATCCAGAACCTGCTGAGAGCCAGATCAGAGGCATTCAAGTCTGGAGATCAAGAATGCTACAAAAGATTCAAGTATGACCTCCAGAAAGACATCTCTCAGGCAAAATGGAGATCCTGGACGACACTGGAATCAATGAGGGATGCTCGGCAGCTGTGGCAGGATTTGAATGCCACAACCACCTACAAAGTTAAATTTTGCGACATAGGAGACAGCAGAGCTTCACTTCCAGATGAGCTCCATGTCTTCTATGCTCACTTTGATCACCAGAAAGGGGAGGAACCATCGTGCACCCCCATGTCGCCTGATGATCCTTTGGTCTCAGTATCTGAAGATGACTTGCAGGCTGCTTTCAAGGGATTGAATCCAAGGAAAGCATCCTGTCTGGATGCAATACCTGGCTGAATTCTGAAGACTTGGCTGGTATATTCACAGATATCTTCAACCTCTCACTGTGGCAGTGTGTGGTACCCACCTGCTTCAAGCAGGCTTCAATCTTACCAGTGTCCAAGAAGATCATGGTAACCTGTCTCAATAAGTATCACCAACTGACACTTGCATCTACAGTGCTAAAGTGTTTTGAGAGGATGGTGTTGAAGCATATCAGCTCCTGTTTGAGTGGCGACTTGGATCCACTCCAGTTGGTCTGCTGAAGCAACAGGTCTACAACAGATGCTATCTCATTGGCTCTTCACACAACCCTGGAATATCTGGACAGAGAAGATGCATACAGCAGGATGGTCTTTATCGATTACAGCTCGGAATTTAACGTTATCATCCTTGCAAAACTAATCAGTAAACTCCAAGACTGGGGCCTCAATAGCCCATTGTGCAACTGGATTCTGAATTTCCTCACTTGTAGACCAGAGCCAGTTTGAATTGGCAAAAACATCGCCTCAGCAATCTCCATCAGCACAGGAGCACCGCAGAGATGTGTACTTAGCCCCCTGCTTTAGTCACCTTACACCTATGACTGTGTGGCTAAGTACAGCTTCAACACCATGGTCGAGATTGCTGACCATACAGAGGAAAACCGGAGGTCCATGAGTCAGTAATCATTGGAGGATCAGAGGTGGAGAGGATCAGTAACTTTAAATTAATGGGTGTTACTATCTCAGAGGACCTGTCCTGAATCCATCATATTTGCAAGGAAAACACGTCAGTGCCTCTAATTCCTAGGGTGTCTGCGGAGGTTAGGCATGTCATTGAAAACCTTGGCAAACTTCTATAGATGTGTGGTGGAAAGTGTGCTGACTGACTGCATTACGGCCTGGTATGAGAATACCAATACCTTTGAGTGGAACATCCTACAAAAGGTAGTGGATTTGGCCCAGTACGTCATTGGTAAGACCCTCCCTACCATTCTGCACATCTACATGAAATGTTGCTGTAGAAAAGCAGCATCCATTAACAAATATACTCACCACCTAGGCCATGCTCTTTTCTCACTGCTGCCATCAGTTAGAAGGTACAAGAGCCTCAGGACTTCACCACCATGTTCAAAAGCAGTTACTACCACTCAACCATTAGGGTCTTGAACAAAATGGGAGAACTACACTCATTTAAGAACTTTTCTATCTTGTTATTTACGCTTGTTATTTATTGCTATTTATTAATTATCTGCATTTGTATAGTCTGTTGCAGTTTAAAGTTCCTGTTCACAGGTACTGTTCTATAGATTTGCCCACAGAAAAAGAATTTCAGGGTTGTATATAGTGACATGTATGTACTCTCATAATAAAGTTTACTTTGAACTTTAAACTTTGAATTTTATGTGTCAAGCTTAAAAAGGTCAAGGTTGCTCAGAATGACTGCAGTGTCTTTAAGACAAGGAAACTCCATCTGCAGAAGCTGTTGAACATGATCTTGGATATAGTGATTGAAGCAGTTAATACTGTCAACATTAGAGAATAGATTGTGAGAATATTTGATGGAATTGGTCAAAAGGATTGTAAAAGAGGACAGAAGCAAGGAGAGAACTTTTATATTTCCCTGCTTCCAACTGCATTGCACCATCTTTCATTGCAATAATTGTAGGATAGACTATCTGTAAATCACTGTATAGCAATATAGCATCATGGAATCAGCCCCGTCCGCTTGCTGCTGACATTCAGTTCCACTGCTAAACTGTCATCATATTCTTCTTCTATAGTTCTTTGTGATTGAGAATGGCTTGCTTCCACTCCAGTTATGTGCATTTTGAGATGACCGATGGGAGCAATAAAGGAACTGCAGACTATTCTACAGGTGGGGCAGTAGAGTTCTGATGAGGCTAGCAGATGGATAGCATAGATTGTTTTCCCCCTTCTGCCACTAAAGTTTAGCTTCTGTGTGATCCAGACTGCATGGATCTGAGGATTTCAATGACATCCTGAAGACTTTTCTTCACTTTGAGTGGTCACGGGCTGGGGATTCTCAATAGTCGGGGCTACAATGGTGTTTGTCTTGAAGAAGGCTTTGAGCACATCCTTAACGCTGTTACTCTGGCTGTATTAGAACTTGGTAAGGAAGGCAAATACAAAATTAGCATTCATTTTGAGAGTACTAGAATTTAAAAACAAGGATGTAATGCTGAGGTATTATAAGGCATTGGTCAGACTGCACTTGGAATATTGTGAGCAGTTTTGGCCACCTTAGATAAGAAAGGATGTGCTGGTATGGCAAGGATCCAGAGGTGGTTCAAGAGAAGATTCCAGAAATGGAAGTCTTAACATATGAGGAGGGTGTGATGGCTCTGGGCCTACACTTGCTGGAGTTTAGAAAAATGGGGGGAGAATCTTATTGAAACTTATTAAATATGGAAAGGCCAAGAAAAAGTGGACACAGAGAGGATGTTTCCTATACTGGAGAGTCTACAACTGGAGGGCACAGCCTCAATAGAAGAATGTCTCTTTAGGAGAGAGAAGAGGAGGAATTTACATAGCCAGAGGGTGGTGAATCTGTGGAATTCATTGCCACAGATAGCCATTGAGGTCAAGCCATTGGATGTATTTAAAGTGGAGATTGTTGGGTTCTAGCCTTGTAAGGGTATCAAAGGTTATGGGGAGAGGACAGGAGAATGGGGTTGAAAGAGATAATAAATTGGTCAGGACAGAATGGCGGAGCAGACTCAAGTTGCTGGTGGCCTAATTCTATTCCTACGACTTATGGTCTGATGGTCTCATGGAACAGTTTGTTTTTGGAAAGTGGTGCTAGAGTGAACAAAGTGGTCTGCCTAGAAGAGTCAACTGAATGTAAATGGGAGCTTAACACTGGGAACTTTGGTCTGAAAGAGGACGTTGACATTGGTATGTTTATGGTTCCAGTCGACATAAGGATTTTGCAGAAACAGCATTGGTGATATCTTTTCAGTACCTGATGCAAATGGTCTATAACTCAAGCCACATGGAAGACAGGGAACACTGTTTCCAGACTTCTGTGCCAGTTCTGAGATCTTGATCTTCCAAAACCATTTTTCTCAATAGGCCGAAGGCTATATTGGCACGTTGAAGTCAAAAGGAATTGCATTGCATCATTGACGTCTACCTTCACTGAGACATGGCTCCCAAGAGGTAATAAGAAGTCCGCATTTCCCGAGGTTTTGGCATGATTCTTTACGGTTAGAGAGGGTGTATTACAGCTCTAGTTAGGTTGGTAGAGGGCTGCTGTCATGCAGATGTTGAATGAAAGACACATCCCCCTTATGTTTAATTGAATAAATTGATTATGACTTGGAGATTAACTGTTAAGTACGTGAGGTAAAGAGGAGAAATGAGAAAGCAAGAACCAGAACTCTCATAGGAGGAAAGGACTTTGGTTTTCCAGGATTACTAGATGTCAAAACCAGAGAATTCATGAGAGATGACCAGAAGCTAGAAAGAAGATATGGGTCTTGAGAATTTAAACAAAAGAGTGGCAGTTGAAGAAGTCTAGAAATAGAAGCCTGAGTGGCTGAAGGTTGAGTTAACTAATGACGAGGTGAATAACTTGCACGGATCCGCTGACTGTGAGGGATATAAGAGCCTTGTATCTTCAACGCAAGATACAACCTTGATGGAAGGTAACAACATGATACAACTTAAAGATAACAATGAGGATTTAAAATACTATTTTATCAGAGTTTAGGGATTCAGTTTGGAATGAAGGGCAGGACTGCAGAGCAGCAAGTATAATATGGACAAAAAGGCAAATTTAGGCCTGGATGAATATTCTGTTTGGATTAATTGTTGCATGCTCCCCATTTCAATCACCAATCAAGAAAATGGAAAAAAGGAATGGTTTTCTGCAACAACTGGCTCAACGTAATTTTACTACCTCTTTGACTTATGATTCAACTATTGGAAACACTGAGGATGGGGATTTCTCTCCTGAAAAGGTAGTACATTATGCCTTGAAAACTGAATGGTACATTTTGTGTGCCTGAACATGTACAGATTAGACCTTTCATTTTATTGTATATTGTGGGTGCACAAGTGCAGAGTTTTTGTTGGGTTAGGTCATTTGCTCCACGTACCTTCAGGGTAGATCATCTGCCTCATTATTCTTACAGATGCTGTGAAGAACAGACCAAACTGAGGAGCCCAAATGTGCGGATAATTTGAAAATATAATTGAAAAGATTTTAAAACTAAAAAAAAAATCAATAGCACATTATGAACTGCAACATTCATGTTCATTTTGTAGTTTAATATGAAGACACAAGCAGATTGGGGATTTTGGGACAATCTGCGTGGACTAATTATTAGATCATAAAGAGGGCAAAATTTAAATTCATTTTGATCACAATATATATAGCCCCTTGGAGGTTTTCTAAAGAAAATTAACATTTAAATGATTTTCTATATACATTCGAGAGCCTAGCAGTAAAAGCATTAATGAAATAGCGTTGATTTTGAAAGAGAAAGAAATTTGTGCCTGTTAAACCAAAATGCTCAGAATTTGCAGCAGTTGGAGTAACCTGAAGAAGCTTCGTTTTTTATTAACCCGTATTTATTTTGGTTGGCTATCCATAATTTCTATTTAAATTTTGAAATAGTAATCTTTTCAATGTTTAAGCATTCTTAATTCTGTATACTTCCAGCTTGTCTTTTTATTTCATTGCCCTTCTCTATCGCATTTTCACCCACTCTGGAAAAGCACCAAGAATTAAGACTGTGTAGTCTCAATTTATCCTGGGCCTTCATTTATTGGTTGCGTGTTGCCTTAGAGTTGATTGCATTGAAAGCTATAATGAAGAACTGTGTACTTTTTTATGTCAGCTCCTCAATTTTTAATTAAATCATGATGTCGTTTTAAACTTCAAACTTTTCAATGTTGGTAAAGGTGTATTAGACAAGTAATGTTTGGTTAGCCAAAGAAAAATAGCACGAGGACTCCCTGTTGCAATTGTCTATTTTGTACAATAGTCCAGGGTTTACAAGTTTAACATGGTTCACTTCTGCTCTGGGATCAGGACATGTGTGCATCATTAATATTGTAAGACAATTACATGCATTTGCATTCATAATCTCATGCTGTATTCTTTCCTGGATGTTAATAGGGATGGAGGACATGCCCCTACAGGCTCCCACTTATTGCATGTTCTTCCTTTCAATTGTTTCACCATCAAGCCATGTACATAAATAATAGGATATTTCTGGATTTTTTTCGGGGGCTCAGAAATGGAGGTTTGTTAGGATTTGCATAAAGGCGCCCAGATTATGGTTGGTCAGTCAAGTGGTGTGTTGTGTTAGTCAAAGTTGTTTAAAAGGGAACTATCACAAACTGATGCTGGGATACGTTGAAGCTTATGATATAGTGATGGTGGTCATGTCACAGATGGAGTTACAACAGTGAAGGGCCTGAGAAAGACGTGCCCTAGACTAGGCAGGAGGTGTACAGGAGTGAGATAGATCAGCTGGCTGAGTGGTGTTGCAACAACAACCTTGTACTCATAATCAGATCAACAGACCAAGGAATTCATTGTGAAATCTGGAAAGGGTAAGTTGGGAGAACAACCATCAGTCCTCACTCAGGGGTTGAGCGAGACTCAGCAGGTTTATATTCCTGGCATCAACATTTCAGGGAATCTATCCTCAACACATTTATTCCAACACATTGATGCAATTATGAAGAAGATATACCAGTGACTCTAGTTCATCAGGAGTTTCAGGAGATTTGGTCTGTCACCAGAGTCTTTCAAATTTCTATAGATGTAGAGGGGAGAGCATTCGGACTGGTTGTGTCACAGTCTGTAATGGAACCTCCAGTGCAGAAGATCACCAATGGCTGCAGAGGGTTGTAGAGTAAGCCCGCTCGATCACGGGCACAAGCCTCTCCATATCTTCAAGATGCAGTTCCTCAAGAAGGTAGCATCAATCATTAAGGACCTTCACCATCCAGAATATGCCCTTTTGCTTTACTACCGTCAGGGAAGAGGTACAGGAGCCTAAAAGCCCACTCTCAATGATTCTGAAACAGCTTCTTCACCTATACCATCAGATTTCTGAACTCTCCATGAATCCATTCAATTTATAGTAATTCTATCTTCTTGCACTGTACTGCTGTCACAAAACAACAAATTTCATATCATATAAGACAAAGATAATAAATTTGATACCAATTCTAATTTTCTTCTGGAATTTTTGAAAAAGACCTCACATTTATGAGAAAGTAATTCCTGTCTAAGGGATCTGTGCCATTTGCAAGTCACATATGCAATTGATTTTCTCAGAAGTGACATCTGAACTTGATAAGAACACCATTGTGCTTAATAAAGTACCCCGCACATCAAAGGCTAGCAATTTTGTGTGCTACACTGAAAATACATTTAGCAAGATGTTTTGGAATCAATTTGTTGATAAAATTTTATTGACTAGTGTGCAGACACAAATGACCATGAAAATAGGGGCTGCTGGGAATGTATAGGTTATTGTTTGAAAAGGCATGCATGACTAACACTTGTGTTAATTTTTGGAAGTTAAGATGCGGGTCAGATAGCATCTATGCATAGGGATAAACAGTCAATATTTCAGGCCGAGACCCTTCATCAGGATAGGAGATCTTCTCTTTAAAAAACAGTTTAAAGTCATTTCCCATGTTTTGTGAAGTGCCTGTTCACAAAGGATATGCTCTATTCTTCCAGGATAGAATTATTTTCAGGTATGTTCATCTTCTCTCTTGATATAGTCTTTGATTATTTCCAAGTAGCAGTCCATCATCGTCATTTCTTCATTCTGTTGTTGTAATGTGCTCTATGGCTCCTTAGACTTCTTTCTAATCTCCTCTCCTGATCTTTTACTTACAATTCTCCAGGGATTCAACAGTGAATAGGAGAGAGAATCACCAATGGCATATTGTAGATGCCCCAAAAATCATCATTGCATGAAGAGTCTGCATGACTGTATAATGAGTAGGCAGCTGTCGATTCTAGGGGATCATGGGTTTGTTCCACTGGTGGACTGTGTCCGCTCCAGGACGCAAGCCTGGGTGGAAGATTTGAAGAACTGGCTGTTGCCCATGCAGCGGGTTCCCCCTCTCCACGTCACTGAAGTAGTCCAAGGGAAGGGAAGGCAACAATATAGCTTGGCACCAGTTTCTTCACAGAGGTTGCCAGAGTGAAGTTGTCAACAATATCAAACTGCCTATGGATCCTGGCCTCTGATTTCTTCCTTGGGATTTACTCCCGAAACCTTTCCCATGAGTGGGTATGGCCACAAGGCAGCAAAGGTTTCAAGTCAGAGTTTTCCTTCTCTTAGGTGGGCTGCCGTCCAAGGCTGACGAGCCCCACCTCCCCACCTGTATATATGAATGTAATATGCATATGCTTAAAGTGGCCAGATTCAAATTATTGCCTACGCACTTGCTTCCAGCCCCTCGATCACCTCTCCACACTCTCCCCATGATCTTTTCCTTGGTGTCTTTTCACTGACACCCTGGTCTTCTCCCCTTTCCCCTTCACAACCTTTACCACTCTACTTCCAGTTTCATCCTTAATCTGCCATTATCTTCCCCACCCACACTCTTCTCCCCAAGTGTCTCCAGTCTTTTCCCTCCCTATTTTGATCTTCTCCTCTTATCTTTCCCTTATCCTAGAGATCTTCAAATCCCCACATTCTTTCCACAATCATCTCCCTTCTACACATCCTCCCCTGACATGATCCATTCACAAATCTGCTGATCTTTTGCAACAAAACAAAAAGTACTGGAGGATCTGAACATTTCAAGCAGAATCTGTGGGGGAAATGGAATTGTTGACAATTGGGCTGAAGGTATCATGAACGGTGAGTCCTAATGTGGGTCTCAACCAAATTGTTGATGAATCCATTCTCCCCAACAAATGCTGCTGAACCCAATGAGTTCCTCCAGTTGTTGGCGTTTTGCTGCAGATCCCTGTGTCGTTGCTGATTAACCAAACTCAGAGCACACACACATTTAATCCCCAGTCACACTTTATTTTACTTGTGCACAAGGAGAACAGTATGGCCCCTGTCACCCACACTGATTTGAGGACAAGACCGAAAAGTGCTACTTTTATACAGAATTGGCTTATCAGTTATAGACATTTGAAAAATTCTATGTTTGAATTTGAGGTCAATCACCATTCGTATAGAGTTGTTAAAAGTCAATTGAAACTACAGGCGGACAACAGATGATACCTTGAAGTTAGTAAAGGAATTGCCCCTTAGTTGTTGGGTGTGTTTCACTTCCTTCTGTCTGTCTCTGGCACCCCCTACTAGGTGAAGGGGAGCTATGTTCTTCAAATATCTTTCAAGAAAAGATCTCACTTCAGAGGCCCCACTTGTCTGGGTTGAACACACATACTGCTCCAGTCTATCCTTGGCTAGAAAGTTGTTATTAACCCTTGCCTTACCACAACTCCTACACCAGCATCCATACTCTCCTGTCCCTTTCTCATGATCTTCTCTATGATTTTCTGTTCCTCAGTCATTTCCAGGTTGCCCCTCAGGTTTCTTTCTATTCTGCGACCTTGTGATGTCAGACTCGGAGGCTAACATTAAAGCATCTTTCACATGATGAATCCCCACAAGGCATCAGGTCCTGACAGTGTACCTGGTCAAGTACTAAAAATCTGTTCATAATGCCCATCTTCTACCTCTCACTTCTGTGGTCTGAGGCTCCCATCTGCTTCCAGGTGGCATTAATGGTATCATTCTGAAGCATCTACATCCTTTGTAATGAAGGGCTTTGAGAAGTTGGTTATAGCTTGAATCATCTCCTCTCTCAGCCAGGACCTGGACCTGCAAAAATTTGCCTATCACTACAATAAGTCAACAGATGACACTATCTCATTGGCTCTCCACTTTGCTTGAGACTACCTGGACAGTGGAATACAATTGTCAAATTGATGTTTATTGACTGCAGCTCAGCCTTTAACACTTTTTTTCCTTCAAAGCTTATCATCAAATTCCAAGACTTGGGTCTTTGTACTTTTTCAATCTCAGTTTAATGCACTTAAGGTCCAGTTTTCTTGTTGTTTGTAGTACTTGAGCCAAACAAACCAAACATGGCCAATCTTCCCAGCTATGATTATATTCTTATATACCCTATGTAGTCATTGACATATAAAAAAATCTTTTGTATAGATTTGAGAGGGAAGCTTGCAAATCTTACATAGTTTGTCATTTATGCAGGTTAGTTAAGCTAAAGTGGCAGGGATACTAAATACCTTTTGGCGGAGTGGCCAAGCTCTGCATTATTACAGAACAAAATGAGGACAATCAACCTATGAACTCCATGACAACTTCCCATTAGTCCTACTACCTTTCCTTATTTCCCTTTAATCATGCAACATGTTCTGTCACACATTAATCCTCATTTATTCTTTGCGGATTTCGGGATGAAAGTTCCCAAGTTCGAATCCAGCCGGCTCCCCTGCACGCTTTCCATCCGTGCTGGGTTACGAGCTGGTGATCTCTTTGGAAACTCACCCGGCAGAAGGCAATGGCAAACCACTGCTGTAACTTGCCTCGTACACGGTTCTCCACTACGTCAGAGAGGCGTGGAGGGAAATTGTCCGCTAACCGGAGAAACCTTTCCTTTTCCATTCCTTTGCCACTTACCTACACTGAAGGGTATTTTACTGCAGAACAACACTAACCAGATATGGGAGGAAGTGGAAGCACCTGGGGAAAACCTGAGCAGTTCTTAATATTAAACTTAAGGGTAGTTTAATGCATTTGTTAGATTTCAAATTGATCACAGAAAAATGCTACATAATTTATAAAATAGTCTAACAAAAATATCCACATAATGATATAAAGCCCTGGTGAAAGTGACCTGTTTTCTGTGAAGCTTGTCCCACACCTCATCCCACATCCAACTCACTTTCTGACTAAATGTTAATAGACACTCTGCTTTATTTCAGTGGTTGACAATTTGCAGATACAGTTGGGTATTTTAAGAGACTCTTAGATAGGTTGATGGAGCTTAGAAAAATAGAGGTCTATGTGGTACAGAATTTCTAGGCAGGTTCTAGAGTAGGTTACATGGTCAGCACAACATTGTGGGCTGAAGGGGCTGTAATGTGTTGTAGATTTCTATGTTTCCCCGTAACTACTTGTGCTTCACTTCTTTGGACCAATTAACAATACAAAATATATAAATCTAACAGTTGTAATGTAGAAAACACCCCCATTGACTTACAGAGGCAAAAATTAAAATAAAAGCACTCAGGCAAAGAAGGAAATATTGGAACTGGTGAAGAACAGCTTGGTCAAAGTGATCATAGTATTAGTCTATAGTATTAGTAATAGTCTACTGGCTTGATATACTACAAGTGCAATTGCTGAAAGTAAAGTCATTGTTACAAATTGTTTTGAGTATTTAGAGAGGTATATGTATTTTCCCAGCATGGTCAGAACTTCCTTTTAATTCGTAGGAGTTTTAACCAGCTAAGTTTTATTTTATACCAGGCTTACTTATATTTCTCTCTAGCTTCTCCCCACCCAGCATCTATTTTTTCTTGTTCTATCTCCCTGACAGGTTTCCCTTTGGGTTAATGATTGCTGCTGTTCTATTTACAATTTCTGAATATTTCCTTATAACATTGATGGAGGTCATTCACTCCATTGAGTCTAGAACAATTCTTTAATCCCATTCCTCCATTTATTTTCCTGTTGCCTGTTCTCCTTCAAATGCCCATCTGCTCCTTCCTGACTCTGCAACACCCACCCATACTAGGGTAACATGCAGTAGTCAATTAACCCACCAGCCAGTGCAATTTTAGGAAGTGGGAGGAAACGGGAAAACCCAAAGGGAAATCCACACAATGACAGGGAGTACATGCAGCTCCATATTGCAGAGATTTTAAAAAGATAAATTATCCGTAGTTTTGTTTATCCCTTCTGAAACTGCATCATCGAAAACCCTGAAGCTCGTACTTGTTATCCTGGTTTCAGATTTAAAAGACTTTTTGCTCTAATTTTTCAATTAACATGGACGTTCATTACACGAGAATGTCCTAAAACATGATAAAATCAATGAGATAATACTTACTTTCATCAGTCAGGGTTTTGGGTGCAAAAGTTGGGAAGTCATATTGCAGCTATATAAACTTAGATTAGATCATGTTTGGAGTATTAGTTTTGATTATCATATTACTGGAATTATATGGAGGCTTTGGAGAGGGTGTAGAAGAGGATGTTGCCTGAATTGGAGAGCTTTAGCTGTAAGGAGAGGTTAAACAGATTTGAATTGTTTTCTTTGGAGCATTGAAGGATGGGGTACAATCCGATGGAAGCATAGAAAATTATGAGAGATAGATACGTTAGACAATCTGAGTGTTTTTGTCAGAATGGAAATATCAAATACCACAGGGTATAGGTTAAAAGTACAAGGAGAAAAGCTTAAAGAAAATGTGTGAGGCAAATATTTTACACAGAGAGTTGTGGGTGACTGGAATGCTGGAAAGTTGAGAAGGTAATCAGACAGACACATGAAGACGCAGGGAATAGAGGTCTGGACCACGTGCAGGCGGATGAAGCAATCAGATTGGAATTATGATAGGCTGAAGGGCCTTTCCTATGCTGTTCTGTTCAATGTTCTATTTTGAAGTGGTGTACTTGTGTAAGGTAAGAAATGCAGCAGCCAATTTACAATCAGAATCAGAATCAGGTTTAATATCATTGGCATATGTGATGAAAGTTGATGTCTTGTGGTGGCAGGGTAGTGCAATGCATAATAAAAACACTATAAATTACAAACTACTCATTGATAGCTGGGAAGAAATAAGCAGTAACACAATTCAGAAATGCTTTCCTTATTGCAGTTTCAAGCATTCAGACCCAGCCGTCTGATTCCTAAATGGACATTGAATCTTTGGACACTACCTCACTTTATTTCAATATACAGTATTTCTGTTTTTGCACATTTTTTAAATCTATTCAATATATGTATACTGTTATTGATTTACTTGTTTATTTATTATTATTATTTTTCTCTCTGCTAGATTATGTATTGCATTGAACTGCTGTTGCTGTTAACAAATTTCATGTCACATGCTGGTGATAATAAACCTGATTCTGATTCTGAAACAGCTGGGATTGAAAATGAAATGATTTCACGACTTCAACAAGTTAGGATCTACAAAGCAACATCCAAATTCTGGAGGAACCCAGCAGGCCAGGCAGCATCTATGGGAAAGAGTACAGTCGACATTTTGGGCCAAGACCCTTCACCAGGACCGCAGAAAAAAAGATGAGGAGTCAGAGTTAGAAGGTGGGGGGAGGGGAGAAAGAAACACAAAATGATAGGTGAAACTGGGAGGGGGTAGGAGTGAAGTAAAGAGCTGGGAAGTTGATTGGTGAAAGAAATTCAGGGCTGGAGAAGGGGGAATCTATTAGGAGAGGACAGAAGGCCATGGAAGAAAGAAAAGTGGGAGGAGCACCAGAGAGAGGTGATGGGCAGGTAAGAAGATAAGGTAAGAGAGGAAAATGGGGATGCGGAATGGTGAAGGGGGACATTACCAGCAGTTATAGAACTTAATGTTTATGCCATTAAGTTGGAGGCTAAACCAGACAGAATATAAGGTGTGTCTCCTCCAACCTGAGTGTGGCCTCATCATGACAGTAGAGCAACCACCAGTGGTATAGGTAGTGTTCTAATTTGTTCTGAATTTCATTTAAATCCATAAGTTGTCACTCAGTTAGATGGTAGTTTGTCATTCTTTTACCTTTTTTACTATTTCCATGAAACTTCAACTAACTTGACCAAAGTGTTCTGATCCTGATGTGTACTAATTTACTGGGATGCACTGTGTATATACGGAAGAGGGGAAGGAGCTGTTCCTTATACACTGAGTATTTGTCTTCATGCTTCTATACCTCATCCTTGATGCTGTGAAGAGGGCATGTCCTGTGTGATGGGGGTCCTGAGTGATGGATGCTGCCGTCCTGAGGCATCACCTTTTGAAAATGTCTCTGTGATTCTGACCAGTTGTATGATGTTGAAAAAAGGATTATCAATGGCCTGTGCGCCTTGGGTGATTTTTCTACTCTTGTTAAAAGTATTGTCATTGGATCTCTTACATCCAATGGAGAGAGTAGAAAGTGCCCTATTTTAACACCAGTTCTAAAGGACTGTGCCTCTGCCATCACAATTACCTGAAATATCAGTTCAGGCTTTATATAGCTTTCTCTGGAATGACGTGATGGACTCTGAGACCAGCTATGTTTGAATGCTGAGAATTTATATCTAGAACATCTCCCTTCACCTATGTATCTCCATTGCCCTTTTGAACTTTTGAGCAAGTCGGTGAGTCTGTGGTTTAATGCCTAGAGCTCAAGGTCCCGTCATTAGTTAGGCCTGATGCTAGTAGTCTTGTAATTGGTTAACAAAGATTTAAGCCTGAAGGTCAATTGGAAGTCTGGATGTTGAAACCAGATGGCTGAAGCCCTGAATCTATGAGTCTAAGAGTCCATTGGGGAAGTTAAAGTCCCGTTACCTGCAAGTCCACAAGTCCATTGGAGGTTGGAGGTGCTGGAGGCCTGGAGGCTTGTGCTAGGGTTGGAGGTCTATCTGTATGCGTGAGGTATAAGTGGGTTGGTGGAAGAGTGAAAAGAGGCTTTTTTTGTTGCTTGTTGTGTTCTGTGTTGTTCTGCCAAGCATTGTGGGGATGCTATGATGATACTGGTATGCATGGCGACACTTGCAGGCTGCCCCAGCACATCCCTAGTTTGCATTGTTTTTGAACGTAAATAGCACTCTTCACTGCGTGTTTCTTTGTACATGTATTAAATAGATGAATGTGAATCTGAACTCTCTTCCTTTCTCTTGCCATTGTCTGCTTTGCTCGCTCTCTTAAAATTGACTCACAAATCTATTGCACTAAGAGGATCTAACTAAATTTTGCTTTAAAATGTGTTTTGATTATTTTCCCCAATCCTTCCTTCTCAACTCTGTAATCACTTAAACTATTGAGAAGAATTCTGGGGCATCTTCTACAAAACACTGTAAAGCTGTACAGAAATGCTTCATTGTTGGTGTCATTTATATAAAAAACAGGATAGGTGTTCATTTGAAGGAACTTCCTCTGAAAACCTCAAGCATGAGAATTACACATTTTATTAACAGCTTGAGTGATATATCATTTCTGCTTGTATTTCAATATGAATGTAGAAACAATAAAGAGGCTGCTACATGTGTAGGTCTTAAAATATTACAGTGAGAGAAAATTTTTGGCAGAAGTGCAGAATAAAAACACAATGGATCAAATTCCAATTGGGCACCATGTCCAAATCCTCATCATGATCGAGACTATTATTTCACATTATGTGGTACATCTAATATACCTTGATATGTGCTGTACTCACCACAAACCTCCATTTCCTCTTACGGTGGAAAAATAGATCTTAAATATCGTAATGATGCATAATTGGACAAACAAATGTTATGATATGAAATCTAGTGTTGTGACACATCATGGGGAGAGAGTGGCAAAATGTTGAGCACTGTTGTCCACAGTTCCAGTGACCCAGGTTCAGTCCTGACATTGGCTGCTCTCTGTATGTGGTTTACACGTTCTTTTTGTGACTGTATTGGTTTCCTTTACCTGTTTACACTTTCCTCCTATGTGCCAGAGCCTTTGGTAGGTTAGTAGGTTAATTGGCCACTTTAATTTTCTATAGTACGGTTGCAAGAGTTGGGGAGATGATGGGACGTGAGAGATTAAGAAACTACGATTAGATGGGTGCTTGATGGTTGGTGTGTACATGGTGGGGAAGAATCAGTTTCTGTGCTATATGACTATATGACTGTCTTTATAGTCTTTTTTTCAAGTGCTTATACCAAAAATTAACAGACCGTAAACAAAATAAAGAAATAGGAATCAAAAATAGGTGTTTGTATTAAGTTTAAGTTCAAGTTGAATGTCATCTAAACCATCCATATGTATAATGGCAAATGAAACCACATTCCTTCAGACCAAGGTGCACAACCCAGCAGGTATAACTAATGCACAGCACATGAAGTAATATTACCACAGATAAATTCACGGTTATTAGGTGAATTACGTTTCAAGTTAAAACAAAACAGTATAACACTACTAGTGTTTCATACAGTATGTACTGAGACCTGGATGGTGGCAGGGAGTTCAGTAGTCTTGTGTCCTGGGGAAGATGCTCTTTCCCATCCTAACAGTCCTTGTCCTAATGCCACGGTACCTTCTGCCTGCTTAATTGTATTCGATGATCTATATGAATAAAGTATACAATTTACAGTAGTTCTCAAAGCTTCCTTGAAAAATATAACCCTCTCATTATCTCATGGGAATCTCTTGTCCATCATAGCTCAAACTTGTGAATTAGCATTCAAGATGGACTTGAGAACGTCAAGCCCAGTTGTTGTGAGCCCAGTATGAACATTAGAGGCAGTGCTCCACCTCCCACATTATCTACTTGTCTGATCTATCAAGCACTTCCTGGTCCACTTGTAGCAGAGTTTGTGGGTTCCACATTCACCTCATCAATCATCGGAGAAACCACAGAACCTTAGTAGAAATAACTTGCCCTCAATCCTAAAGAACAGTTTAAGAGTAGATAACAGGAGGCCCCTTTCCTGTAATTTCTTCTGTTTCTTGCAAATGAACATAATTTCAATTGCTCCCTTCCTTTCCAGTCCTGATAAAGGGTCTCAGGCCAAAACATTGACTGCTTATTTACCTCCATCGATGCTGCCTGACTTGCTGATTTCCTCCAGCACTTTTTATGTGTTGCTCAAGTTTCAATTGCCATCCACATATATCAAACAATTCAAAATTAATTCAATCTTCAGCTTCTCTCCAAAGAAAAGTTTGCTTATGCCTTGATTAACTTATAACAATGCTCTGGACAATTTCATTTTCTGAAGATTACTTAATCTAAATTTCAATACCTCCCCATTGTTCAATTACTGTGATCAGTATCCTTTAGCTTCCATCTTACCCAGCAGTGAGTAAAAGAGTCGAACTAATTAAAGAAATTGTATGGGTTAATTAAACAAGATTAACTCAAGCATGTTTGAGTGGATGCATGTTTCTAAATCCCAACTAAAAAGATGGAGAAGTCTGTGCCACTTGATGTTTACAACAGAACTAATAATTAGGTATTGAATGGCATATTAATTAAGCATGCATGCAAATTACACAATAGCAAAATAAGTGCCTATTTTATACTCTGTCTTAACTTCATTTCTGTTAAATTGGGTGAATAACTAGATATCGATATAATAATGTCTCTTCTGCACTCCTGCTCAATTTGAATCTTGTCCATTGCATTGAGAAGTCCCAAAGTGAATCAGACAGATTTGATCGAAGCAAAATGGTCACTAGGTATATAAGAGAGTAGCAAAAAGATTACTTAATGGGATAGGAATTAAGAATGGTCATAAATGATAGAGGTGATGTGGAGTTAGAATCCCAAATGTGTGGCTGATTTCTACTGCTAATGGTGATGAAAGGAGGAGGAGATACATTAAGAAAGAAGTTCTGAGGAATGTGATGGGCTTTGGAAGGTTACAGTGATGGGAATGTGTCCCACAAGGAAGGAATTTCAACTTGAAGATTGGGGGAACAGCATGATCGACAGTAATGTATGTCAGCAAGGACTGAGAGAATGAGAAATAGAACAAAATAAGTGCAGCAGAGCTTTGGATGAACTGAAGAAGTTTGACAATTGTTTAGGCGAGGAAATGAGAAATAAGTGGAATAGTGAAGTTTTGAGATGGCAAAGGAAATGGAAAAGGTTTGCATAGCAGACATAATGTGTCAGATATAGAGTAATGTGCAAACAAGTGCTCTCTGTTGGAGAGTGTATCAATCAATTTACTCAGATTGAATGGTTTTAAAAATTTAGTTCCTCCCAATTGAATTGATGGGAGGGCTGATGGAATGGCTGGGGAGATTGATAAAGTATTTGAGGTGGTAGAACGGATGGAGAAGCAGATAGAATAAATGAGGAGGTTGATGGAATGGATGAGAAAGATGACAAAGTGGATAGGACTGGTGATAGAATGAACAGGTACACTGACTGGGTAGTCAGGAATGAAGTTTGCCAGTAAACCTTTGGGATTGTGGTTGCGGGACTTCTGACATTATTAAATTAACTAACTGTAGTGAATCCGGCAGTGAATATGGGTGGAAATGAAATCATCTAAGGAAAACCCACATGGGATGAGTAAATTGCAACCATGCAAGTGAAAGAATGATTGAGAGGGATGAGCACTTCTTCATTTTTGCACTCCCATTACAGAGTGGAGCCACTATGGGAAGAGCCCTGTGCAAGTCCCACGTGTCAGAGGGGACTCTCCTGCTCTCTTGGGAAACCAGAGCTTGTTTTCATTTATCCTCGCTATTTGTTCTACCATCTCTCCCTCATGCACTTAACCTTTTCCTTGACTGTCTACCCTACCCCATTATTTTCTACCTTCTCCAATGCAAACTAAAACTACCCAAAAATACTGATCCCAATATAAACATATTACAATATTAAATCAATTAACATCACCTACAATTTACTGTTCAGATTTTAATTAACATAAAAGGGAATGTAATTTTGAGAGACCATATATATGGATAACTTAATAATAATGAGCTTGCAGTACCTGGGATAATATAATTCTGATTGACAGAGAGACATCTTAGTGCTGAAGGAGCATGAATGATATAGCTAAAATGGGAACTTTCCTGTAGAAAGGGGGAAAACCAAGGTTGATTGCACACAACACACACAAAATACTGGAGGAACACAGCAGGCCAGGCAGCACCTAGGAAGAAATTACAGTCGACGTTTCAGGCCCAGATGCTTTGACAGGACTGGAATAAAAAAGATGAGTAGATTTAAAAGGTGGGGAAGTGAGAGAGAAACATAAAGTGATAGGTGAAACCGCGAAGGGAGGGATGAAGTAAAGTTGATTGGTGAAAGAGATACAGGACTGGAGAAGGGGGGGGGTGTCTGATAGGAGAGGACAGAGGCTATGGAAGAACAATTTTTCCTTTGACTCTAGGCTTGAGGGGTAGCCATGTCAACCGCATGGGCTCCAGCTAATGTCTGCCTCTTCGTTGGCTATGTAGAACAGTAAATGTTCCAAGCCTCCTCTGGTAATACTCTCCAACTCTTGCTCCACTACATTGATGACTGCATTCACACACTCATGCTGAGCTCATCAATTTCAACTTCCAACCTGCCCTTAAATTCACTTGGTCCATTTCTGACACCTTCCTCCCCTTTCTCAATCTCTGGAGACAAACTGTCAACTAAAATCTTTTATAAGCTCAGCAATTCCCACGATTAACTTGGCTACCTCTTACCAGCCTACCTCCTGTAAAAATGTTACTCCCTTTTCTCAGTATCTTCGTCTCCACTGCATCTGTTCCCAGGATGCGGCTTTCCTTTCCAGGACATCAAAGAATAGTGGAGGAAGGGAAACCCTGTTCTTTGATGAAGGAGGACATCAAAGATGTCCTCCTTCATCAAAAAACAGGGTTTCCCTTCCTCCACTATTGATGCTGCCCTTACCTGCATCTCCTCCATTTCCGGAACATCCACATTCACCCCATCTTCCCACCGTCTTAACAGTGATAGAGTTCTTCTTGTCCTCTAAGAACATGAGCCTCCACATCCAACACACCATTCTCTGCAACTTCCGCCATCTCCAAAGGGATCCTCCCACTGAAGATATCTTTTACTTCCCCCCACCCTGCTTTCCGCAGGAACCTCTCCATCTGTGATTCCCTTGTCCGTTCATCCCTCCCCACTTGTCCCTGCAAGCGGTCTAAGTCCTATACCTTCAATTTACCTCCTCCCTTCCCTTCATTTAGGGCCCCAAGCAGTCCTTCTGGGCGATGCACCATTTCACCTGAGAATCTTCTGGGGTTGTCTATTGTGTCCGGTGCTCCCTATGTGGACTCCTCTACATTGGTGAGACCCATTGTAAATTGGGGGACCGCTTCATTGAGCATCTCTGCATCTCCGCTCCATCCGAAAAAGTGGTACTTCCTGATGGCCAAACACTTCAATTCTGATATGTCAGTCCATGGTTTCCTCTTGTACCAAGATGAGGCCATCCTCAGAGTAAAGGAGCAACACCTGATATTCCATTTGGGTAGCCTCCAAACTGATGGCATAAATATCAATTTCCCATTCTGGTAAAAATTTCCCTCCCCTTCCCCTCTTCTTCTATTTCTCACTCTGGCCTTTTACCTCTTCTTACCTGCCTATCACTTCTGCCTGAGTCCCCTCCTCCTTCCCTTTCTCATATGGTCCACTCTCCTCACCTGTCAGATTCCTTCTTCTCCAGCCCTGTACCTTTCCCACCCACCTGGCTTCACCTATCACCTTCCAGCTAACCTCCTTCCCCTTCCCCCACCTTTTTATTCTGGAATCTCCCCCTTTCCTTTCCAGTCCTGAAATATTAACCCGAAACATCGATTATTTATTCAATTCCATGAATGTTGTTCGACCAGCATTTTGTATGTGTTGCTTGGGATTTCCAGCATCTGTAGACTTTCTCGTGTTTATAACCTCTTGACCATGACTGCATGCTTTTATACATTGAGCATGATTAGATATCTGCATTAACAAGCAGGTGTACAGGTGCACTTAATAAAATGACCACTGAGTGTATTTGCTCACATAACATTATTTTAGAAGCAAATATATTCTGAGAATTATGACCATAGGTTTTGACTTTTTGCTGTTGTAGACAGTATAACTCCCTTTGCCAACTTCCTCAGCCCTGAGTTGACTCTATTACTTACTATTTAAGATTTCTGAACTCCATTAAAATTTCTGATATTTATCTACACGGCCATCTAAATAGTAGCTGAGAAAATTCAATTTTGTTTCAATAAAATATGAGCAGTAAATTCTGTGCAATATTATTTAAAGTTGATTTGGAGTTTTTGTGTTAACATCACCATTTGGTCTGGTTTTAAATAGCATCGGAAATGACTCTACAGTGCAAGAATGAAGGAGTGCTACATTGTTGGAAGCATCTTCATTCACAAGGGATGTCTGAGACACCACCTGCCTGTTTTAATGGCACAGGTTAAAGATCATAAAGGCACTGTTGAGAGAAGTGCAGGAAGTTCTTCTGGTATTCTGGCCAACATGCTTTCCTTAACAGAATGCTGTTTGCTTGCAAAATACTGTTAGTGGTGTGAAGCAGCTTGCAATGTTTGAAGATGGTGAAATACTGCAATATCGATTAAGTGGATAATATTTTGCTTTGAAAACATAAGTCAGTGTGTATTTCATTGTGCCATTCTAATAGTATGGCTGTCATATTTATTTGAACAGCTTGATACTGGACCACTTTAATGGACAAATGCTGTGTTAGAAGTTCACACTTGCAGAACAGCACAGAGTGAGTTCTCTACTCCACCTAAGCTATGGGGGAGGTGGTGAATGGAGACCAGGTGCATCTACATATGGCAGGGAGGGGAAAGGCAGACTGTGATTCAATCTGGTCCACTTTTATACACCTCCTAGCAGCTGACTCAACAGTGACATTGACAGAAGCCCAGGAGAATGTCACTTGCTTGCCTGGGGGAAGGTATGCAATGTGGTAGAACTAAAGAAGGAGAGAGGATACATTTTTAAAAGAGCAAGGAGTAAAACAATTTACTGACTGAAGAGCTCTTGACTTAATAATGCACTTATATCACAATTTTGTCATTTTTTTAAGTTCAAAAAGACAAAGGAAATCATATAAGTTTATTAGGTGTTGGTCAATTAATATTGCCTGCAGGTGTGATTCCTCTATTACATGCTCTCTTTTTTCTCCCTCTGAGGGAGGCAGAATATCCTAGCTACAGGAATACGAAAGAACAGAGAAAATAACAGATGGGAAACTGCTGAAGCCCTGAAGTTAAGGAAATGTTAGAATTTATGTTTCATTAGCACAGACTAGAGGTACAATGACTTCAAAATCTAAGTAATCAACTTCAAACCATTCCTCCATAAACTCTCTGTAATGATGTCACATACTGCTATCCTCTTTTGTAAATGTCAGCCACCAAGGACATGGGATATTGGCAATGAGCATTGAAACTGCCAGCTGCTGCCAGCAACAAAACTGACCACAGACAAAATGAAACCGCATAAATTGAAAACATACACATACCATACATTCAATAAATAACAAAAAATAGAAAGTGGCTTTGACACTCAATTTTGTTCCTTTGAGTTCTGAGGTCATCTATAAATGACTAATTCATCTCAAATTTTTAATGGCTTTTGAAGGCTTTGATTAGCCTATAGCATTTGGTAGTGGTATTTTCTATATTTATAATAAGAAATAATGTAATCATTTTAGATATTTAATGCACATTTAAATGTATATTAATGCACACTACATTATGCAATCAATTACCAATACTCATCTCAAAATATTTTTAAAAATGAAAAATTATATCACATTTCATTTAAGCACAAATAAACCATAAAACTAAATGGACTGAGCTCAAGTAAATCTATGCATTTTCAACATTGTCTGAAAATAATAAGATATAAAATACCTTTTTTACAGATTCTTTGGACATGATAGAATAGATTTAAAAAAAAATTTTTTCAAGAATTTAATGCTGGAAATGAGATAGTAAAGAATTATGCTTAAAATAATGAGACGTTGAATGTATTTTCCTGAACCTCTGTTAAAACTCCTGCAGCTTTAAAACTGAGTAAAGAATTTTTGATAAATAGTCATTTACATGGCTTGGCAGAAAAAAATAATGGAGTAGTTCATTAGATAATTGTTCAAGAAAACATAGGAATGTTTATTTCTGATTCTATACAGTTTAATGCTTTCAAATAGACTTTCAGTTTAAGTTTCATACAATGATCTAAAAACAAATGGCTAATCTTCAACCAAGTGGTTATAAGTAAATTTTGGAAAATTCCAGCTAATTGCTAAATATGGTGGTGGCTATATTTGACGAAGTCTGAAAATGAGCACACTTCCGCAATACATGATTAACCCACAACCTTTAACGTGGGCTGTTTGCCAATGTTGTGTTGCCTGCTAACTATCGTGATAACACCACCCATCCACCAATATCCACACTACTAATTTATTGGGTACTACGGTCAAAGACCAATATCATGAGAGGTCAGGACCAGCTCTGATGAAAGATCATCGACCTGAAATATTCGCTCCACAGTTGCTGCCTGATCTGAATCACAACCAAGTTTATTATCACCAGCATGCGACATGAAATTTGTTAACTTAGCAGCAAGGGTTCAATGCAATACCTAATCTAGCAGAGAAAAAAATAATAAATAAAATAAAAAATAATATTAAATAAACAAGCTCTAAATATTGTCAACATTTTCTGTTTTTGTTTCAGTTTTCCAGAAACTGTAGTTTCTTTATGGTTTTTATCTCATGAAATTCTTTTTAAACCCAGCCAGCCTCTTAAAGGGGTGGCGCATCATGGAGCTTTCTTGAAAATATGGTGTAAGACTTTCTTGAAGTGGAAAAGATAATTCAAATTGCTTGGATCCGACACTAAGACTCTTGGTGGAGGAGACGAAAAAGAAGTCTGTTGCTTTCTTATAGAGGCCTTATTTGCACATGCCAAGAAGTAAGATCTGGCCCTGGAATGCAATGCTCAAGAGTGGCCTGAGGGCCTAGGTTCAGTTCTGCAGGAGTTTAATAAACTCAGAAAAGTGGCTATGTTCAGAGAAGGCATCTTCAAATGCAACATCTTCCATTCTAAATTATCTAGTAATATTTGATTAATACTAGTAATCCCAGGCAATCAGAACTCATATTGCATGTTCTCCTGCAGCCTTCCACACTTAACACTAGTGCCTGGCCCACTCCTGCAACTTATTAGCTGTTATTAAACCATGACCATATATGACACTCACTGACATGCACACCTCTCTCTTGCAGGTCAAGATATAAAGGTCAAGGTGCAAATCAGTAGGAACACAGTTGCTAACGAAGTGGTCAGTTTTGTGGGTGAGTAGCTGAACAGTGGCTGTATATTTACACCTTCTGTTCTCACTCATACTTTCTCTTCAACTTATGCTCTCCACTGAGTTACAAGTTGTAGATGACCTGCACATTTTACTTTCCCCTTGCCCCACACCACAATCATTTGTGTGTGTCTTTCTCACTTTAGTAACCTAAAGAAAATCTACTTACCTAGGCTGGGAAAAACAGCAGGAGATTAAGGCTACCAGCGTGCTGAAGGACAAGACTACTCCAGTTCTGATAGTGAGGAATCAAATGAGGATGTTAATGGTGCATTATCAAGAAGAAAGCCTCCTCCATGTTCCTTGACCTTGAACTCAGAAGTCTAGCAGGCAAGAGTTCAAGGTCAAAGAATATGGAAGAAATGGGCAGCAACATCCTGAGAGCTAGGAGACTATTGGAAATTGTGACAACATTGATTAGAAAGTTGTGGACCTAACCATGAGGCAGAATCTGATGAGAGATATTGCAGCACTACAGGTGGCTTCCATTTTGGCTCTCAGTGTGTAGAGAGTTTTACAGCAATTTGAACTGCAATAGACTATTAGGAGCCATCGCCCCTGGAGAGTGGCAGGAGATTTATGAAGTATAAACCTCTTGCAGGATGTGCCACCACCACAGACTCAGCCATGGAGTCTGACACCCTCGCAGGCAGACAACTGAACTGGGTCAGGAATCACACTTGTGAATATGCATGCTGCAGCCAATTAGTGTTTCACCAGGGTTGCATTTAACTCCCTTTCTTTCATTTCAGTCATGTTGTCTTGACCAAAGCATAGCAAAGGCAACACTCCCTGCTTACCTTAGTCTATGCTCTGGGAAAGAAGACTGCAATTTAGATTGATGCTGCAAAGGAGCAGTATTAATTTAGTATTAAATTACTACTTCTGAGCCTCAGTGATGGCATTGGATTTTAGTTTGAGTGTTCTAAGTAGTGGACCTTTTGGCCCAGCATTTTTTTTCCCTTTGGTTCTGTTATTATTAAATTATTATTCTGTTCTTATTAAAACACAGTGAACTGCTCATTCTGCACTGCGTCCCTCCCTCTGCACCTGGGCCATCACCAAACATCATGCCAGGATGGTAGTTCTCATCCTCCCATTCCTCACTATTAGGGTGGTGGCTCTCATCTCCCACCCCTCACAATCAGTGCCTTTGCAACTGTTTGATAGTTAGCCAGTTCAGGCCACTGCCCTCACGCTGAGACAGTGAACTGCACAGCTCTGCCTCCTGGGCTTTTGAACATTCTACAAGTTGCTCTTCAGCTTTATCCTGTGAATGTCATGACCCATTGTAGAATAGCATTTAGACAGGTAAAGCCACACAAGGACAAGTACCAAGGTGATGCTTAAGAAAGATCTGTTGATTGCCAAATGTGATATTTCATGAATTGATTTATAGATTGGGAGGCTTTGAATTGCAACTAAGAAGGTTTCTTATGACAGCTTGTATGTGTGCTACCGTTGTTTGTATGTTTGTTGCCAGTGTTTACCTGGATGATGCACTGGAATCATTGTCACTAATGGATAATCTTTGCTGTCTAATTGATATCATGTGGTTTGCTGTGATGGCTCAAAGAATCTGAGAATAGCACATTTTTGTAAATATAAATAGCATTTTTGCAGCCTAGAAATCCAAGAAAGAGTTTATAGAGGGTAATAAGAGCATTTTCTCAAGACAATATGTGGTGAATACAATAAAAGGAAATTACAGGATTAATCAATTATTTTGTTGTAAAGGGTGCTTTGGGGAAGAACAAACATAATATCTTAGAAATTCAGTCATGTTAAGAGGAAGAAACTTAGATTTGAAGCTCAGATTTGGGAGTGGGTGGTGGAGGCTGTTATTCTCAACATATTCAAATATCTGGATGAGAAGTTAAACTGCCAAGGCATAGAAGGCTACACACCAAGTACTGGCAAGAAGGATTAATATAATTGGCTTGTTAATGGTCAGCATAGGCATGATAAGCTGAAATGTATATTCCTGTGCTGCATTACCCTATGGATCTATGGCACTATCAAAAAGGAAGACAGTAACTTAACATTGGAAGCTGGGCAAAAATAATAATGGGAAATAAGAAAGTGCCAGAGACATTGAATAAATATTCCACCTCACTTTTCATGGTAGAAAAGCATGTACTGCATATGTCCCAAAAATATCAGGAAATCTGAAAACAAATGGAAGGAGAAATAGAGAAATGTCATCAAAACATTATTACTAATGGAATTGGTGCTGGTCAAACCAATGGAGTTGAAGGCTGGCAAGTTCCCTGGATCCATTGGCATGCATCCCAGACTCTTAAAGGCATTGGTTGTGACCTTCCAAACTTTCCTGGATTCTGGAAAGTTTCCAGCAGATTGAAAAAATACAGACATAACATCATATTCACAAAAGGAAGGAGATAGAAAGCAAGAAATAATAGACCTGTTCTAATTGTGAATGTATTGAGATCCTTGATTAAAGTGGCACAAAATCATAATATCCTACAAATAAATAGTCAGAATGATGAGAGGGGAACTGTGTTGACAGATTTATTAAAGCAAGAGGGATAATAGGAAATCAGCTGATGTAGAGTATTTGGATTTTCCAACGGAACTCAACAAGTTGCCATATATTATACAGGGTATTATAGTGTATACCTTGTACAGGCTGCTATGCAGGGGAAGTTCCAGTGACATTGGGGATAATGTTTAAAGCTATAAAGAAGGCTGCTGACTATCTAGAATCAGTGTAAAAGTGTAATATGAAACCTTTGGAATACCCAGGATCAATGATAGAGCCTGAGTTGTTTCCAATCTGTATTAATGACTTAGATAAAGAGAGATAATACAACAATGCATAAAATGTGGAAGAATGTTTTGAGGAAGAGTGTCTTGCCATAGGATTTGAGAGTTGATTGAAACTTGTTTGGTATGTGTATGTTGTGCATAAGGTATGATCTTAAAATGTTTGAATTGCACTTCCTGTCATGATTCACGCTGGTGCTATTGTCACCTCTTTGTCATATTTTGTGTGTGTGATGCTATTCAATAATGTGCATGTTTTCATTAAAAACTTACTATAAATAGACTCAATAAGTCACAAGTTTCATTTCTTATCCCAAATAAAGCACTGAATAAATTACAGCCAGGAACTGGGCGTGTTATAAAATGACCTTTAAGAGACATTTTTTAGGTTTTAAACACTCCTTTCTCCCAGTCATCTTAAATAGATTGAAAATGGAATTTCCAGCAACATCAGCCACAGACTGAAGCAGCTGCACACTGATCCCGTCAGAAGTAGAAAGTTAGATTCATAGACCCAGTGGTCACCTACACCATTACTGTGTGGAGACATCCATATTGTGAGCTGTAATTATCCAGCTTCACAATTCAGAGGGGTCTCTCCTTCTCTCTTGGGAAACAAAAATTCATTTTCTTTCATCCTCACCGTTTCTTTCTCCAACTACCCTCATTTTTTTTGTCATTCGCTCTATGTTTTCCCTGATTGTTCACCATGCTCCATTATTTTCTCTCTTATCCTAATGACGGCTGTACATCCATGCAGTGGGCAATGCCCAGATGACATTACTGTTGTTTCTTTCATATGCCTGTGCCTTCTGTGATTGCATAAGTTCAAATCTATTTAAATGGAAGAAAAGCCTGATAGTGCTCTCTTAAGTCAAGATTGTCCACATTTTCAAATTTCCCAATTCATGATTGGTTTATTGCAACAAGGTCCAATTTCTAGGCAAAGGGATATTAAATAAAAATTTGGAATTGGGAAATGTGAAAAGGCAAAACGTGAGATTATGTACTCTGGAAGTCAGAAGAGAAAAGTAGGATATTGTTAAAATAAAGAGAGAGCTGCTGTTTGGAGAGTAATGGGGATCCTCATATGCAAAACACAGAGTGAGTATGCAGGTATGACAGTAGGAGGGAGGACTAATAGTTCCTGCAAATGTAGAGGCCTCTGGGGAGACCATACATGGGCTACTGCATACTGCTTGGAAAGAAAGGATATACCTTCATTTGTGGCATTAATTTTGCATTAATGCTTTAGTATAGGTGGTTACAGGAGGAATGGAGATGGGCTAACTCCTATTGACATCAATGGATCTGGGATTGAGCGGGTAAACAGCTTTAGGTTTCTCAGCATCCACATCACCAAGGACCTCATGAGGTCTGTACACCAGCTGTGTGGTTAAAAAGGCACAACAGTGATTCCTTCACCTCAGATGGTTGAGGAAGTTTGGTATGGGCCCCCAAATCCTATGAAATTTCTACAGGGGTACAATTGAGAGCATCCTGACTGGCTGCATCACTGCCTGGTATGGGAACTGTACCTCCCTTAATCACAGGATTCTGCAGAGAGTGGTGCGGACGGCCCAGCGCATCTGTAGTTGTGAACTTCCCATGATTCAGGACATTTACAAATACAGGTGTGAAAAAAGAGCCTGAAGGATCACTGGGGACCCAAGTCATCCCAGCCACAATCTATTCCAGCTGCTACCATCCGGGAAGTGGTACCACAGCGTAAAAGCCAGGACCAACCGGTTCCAGGACAGCTTCTTCCACCAGGCCATTAGACTGATTAACTCACGCTGATTTGAGTGTATTTCTATGTTACATTGACTGTTCTATTTATTATAAATTATTATAAATAACTATAAATTACATTGCACATTTAAGCAGAGACGTGACGTAAAGATTTTTACTCCTCATGTATGTGAAGGATGTAAGAAATAAAGTCAATTCAAAGGAAAAGCAGTCCAGAAGACATGCTCAATGACTGTGAATGTCCGGGAATATTCTGATGTCATACTCATGTTTCATTCAATCACGGCTTTGACATTAGGTTAAGTGCAGGGTAGCTCAACACTCAGGGGCTCACCTGATGGGGAGCAATTCAAACTGAACAATCCCGAAAAGAAGACCGTATCTTCACTTCTGAGTCAGGTCAGGTTTCAGTGGAAACTCTGTTGCATCACAAGGTATCAAATTGATACTGCAGGTTTCTAAAGAAGCAGAAAGATCAGCTTTTGTAAAACAATCATTTGGTTGTACCTAGAGGAAACAGTCAATAGCAGCTAATAGTGAATTTTATCCAGCTCATTTTCCCAACAAAATAGGGTCAATTTTTCTCTGCAGACTGCAGATTACTCCAATATATTATACTTGTGCAAGGACAGTGTGACCTTTCATGCAGCTGTTGCAAAGATGCCTGTGCAAGTGGTGTAATCTTTAATAACTTGTCTGGTCAACTATACCAAAAAGAGAACAAGCTGATCAGTCCACTTGAGCTTTTAACCATTGGAAATTTTGCAGGCAGTGGGATGGAGGGGGGTGTGGGGCGAGCAGAATCCTGTAGGTGTCTTTGAGAGTCTGTTCCTGTGCTTTGCTACAATCATGTGAGCGCACTATAGAATAGTGGCTGTCTGTTCACATTGCTGTTAAAAATGCTATGGATACAGCACTGTTCAATGCTGTCAGCCTGCGGCATAAAATGAGAGGCAAAGCCAGATTAATACTAATGAGGTCAAGGTAAAAACAATTTATTTAAAGGGGCAGGACCATTTTCTCTTTACTTTCTCATTGTCCTTAATTCTTAATTTATATTCCCTACTCTGTATTGACTGTGCTTTAGAAGTACTTCATTGGTTTTAAAGCACTTCCAGCCACATTGAGCTGTGAGAGACTCTATTATAATTATAAGTCTAGCTATGACTATTTTGCTAAAGTATTTGTCATTAGGTGAGTGATGTCAACTTCCTTGTCTGTCATAACAGTAACACACACAATTATAATCCCATAATCCTCTCACTTGATATTGGATAACATGCCAAAGAGTCAGGAAAGAGGACTTTAGAAATTCTGCAATCCATTTTTGTAAAATACATTATTGTCTAATACAGTTGGATTTGCTTCACTCCCAGTAGAAAGAAGAATAGAATTTAGGAAGTTACTATGAGTGGAAAGCGTTATTCTGAATTGAGCTGCTAAAACTAAATCTGAAGTTGAGGATAATGTTTTCATGTAGAAATCAATCTAGAGGCAAGTTTTGGGGAGGCGGGGATGTTTTATGGAGGCAAATTCACACAGAGATTCTGGAGAGCAAGCGTTTCCACTTAAAACATCACAGATTCTGGGGGTGAAGGAGGCAGAGTGAAACAGGATTTCAGCACAGATTTCAAATTTATCCCATGGAAACATAAAGAAGCATCTATTTGCAGTTGTTCCTGTGGTATGAAAAGCAGGGCAGAGCGAGTGAGAATGACCTAGATTTATTCACCCTGCTAACACATCAACCTGAAAGATAATCAGTCTATTTCCTTCTATGCTGGTACTTGCCCTAAAAGGCAATCATCAAACAATTTATTCAGTTATGCCACCAGCCGAACTGCCTCCAGTTTCATCAATGCAGTCACTAAATCAATGTCTACCAGACGACTTTGTCTAAAAAGAAAAAAAACAAAACAACACAACCATATAAACTCTGGCACTTCAACCTTAGAGAGAAAGATAGCAAACGAGTGGATAAAAATGACCTCCAATATATTTTCACTGCAGTGTATTTTTTAATATGTCTGTTATTTTGTTTTTGAGATAATTTTGTCTTTGGAACTTAAAAAATTCCTGATAGAAAGTCACATTTATCCTTGACCGTTTTTAAATTTGTAAATATGAGGTCTACCCCTCACAAGTCTTCACTTGAATTTTTTGCAACTAACCACGATTTATTTTAAGGTTTGTGGATATAGTGTTGAAGAGTGGCATTAAGGTGAAAGACCATCCACAACCTCAGTGCTTGGCAGTGTGGGCTCAGAGGACCAGATGTCCAATTTCTACTCTTATTTCTTATGTTCTTATGTTAACAAACATTTGTTTAATATTTCCTCGACAAATACAAATTATATCCTTCATGACAAAATAATCTACTCTAGCCGTTCATTAAAATTGAGTATTTTCAGATCGTATAAAGTTCTCACATGTTTCTATTTTTCCATTCCTAATGAATTACAGTATACTTATAGCGTTTTGCTTAATTTGTACATTAGTTGTTATATTTTTTGGAAAAATGTTGTAGAAGGAGAAAGAGTAGAAATATAATGGTAGGATGGAAAACAAGGGAAGATACTGATGAGAATTTGATATGTGTGCTCATAATTCTTACCATTTCAAGGTAATACAGTACAGGGATAGTTTATCACAAACATGAAAAAGCCTGCAGATGCTGGAAGTCCAAAGCAATACTCACAAAATGGTGGAGGTCCTCAGCAAGTTAGGCAACATCAATAGAAAAGAATAAACAGTCAACATTTTGGGCCAAGACCTTCTTCAGGCATAGTTTTCTGTGACTGAGTACATCTATTAAAAGTCTACAGACAGACAGACAGAGAGAGAGAGAGAGAGAGAGCATGTTATTTTTTTATCTATGTATGTATATGAATGACAAAGAAGCTTAAAATGTTATCAACAGTATAGCAATGTTGCACAGAAGTTCATAGTAGCAGTGACATCTATTATTCTGCCTTAAATTCAATTCAAAGATTATGAATCAGGGTACATTAGAACTGTTAGGGGTGAGAGACAAGCTGTCAGAAGAGATGGTGGAGGCAGATGCAATTATGTCTAAAAGTTATATGGACAGGTACTTGAATAGGAAAGGCATAGAGGGATTCAGGCCTAATATGGACAACTGAGATTAGATAGGTATCACAGTTGGTATAGATTTGATGGGCTGCAATGTATATTTTTATGATCCTCTGATTCTATGCTTTTAATATATGCTGTCTAGCAATACTGATGAAAATGACTGGGATTTCTTCCTTAGGTAAGAAGAGATCAGAAAATCAACAAATTTAACATTGCTGGTCAGGAAACAAGAAAGGGAAAAATGAACAGAGAGCTACTAATGTTGATGCAAGTGGATCTCATGCTCAAGCATGTCTTGTTAGATTTCTAAAATGATGCAAAACAACCTGAAATTAGTTTTCATCCATTACGTGCCTGAAAAAGAAGTAAATTTCAATTGTATAATTATGAATAATAATTATATATTTTAAAATATAAAATAAAAGGTTATTAAATATTAGTTAATACAGTTTAACTAATAAATTGCAATGACTTATTAATGATTTCCATTTTGAAATCCTTTGAGTAAAAGCTTATGGAATATTATGATAACAGAGGAAGTGCATAGATCTTCGGAATTACAATTGGCAAATGAGGTGGACGAATGTGAGTGTCTTCCCTGTATCCTTATTTTAATTGAGGAAAACCATCCGTGTGCAAACATCTTATATCACATTCTATTGCAGCACAACAGTGAAAAATTATATTAGTGTGAATTGTACTTCGGTGTTGTAGTAAAATGGCAAATTATCCATAATTTGTATAAGAGAAAATCAAATTATTACCTTTG
Source organism: Mobula birostris (assembly GCF_030028105.1). Classification (NCBI taxonomy): domain Eukaryota; kingdom Metazoa; phylum Chordata; class Chondrichthyes; order Myliobatiformes; family Myliobatidae; genus Mobula; species Mobula birostris. The sequence continues at coordinate 54,021,297 of NC_092371.1, read as the reverse complement.
AATTAATGTGCATTGCTGCAGCTGAATTATTAATCATGGTCAAGTACATACAGTATCTTTGCATCTGTTTTACAAAAAAAATACAGTATGTGGTCTGTGTTAATTAAATACTTTTACAATGTAGACCATACTTAACCAGTCTGATTTATTGTTTTATATTAATTTGGAACAATAAAATATTAAATATTTTATTTATTGGCTCTGGGAATCTGTCCATGTTAAAAGCACCATAATTTTTTCCTAAATATTAACTAATGCTATCTAAACATAAATTTTAATTAATTCTTCCTTCATAAAAAGTAAAAGCTAGTTTTATTGTAAATGACTGAATAAATTATCAATAAGTATTGTATAATTGATTTTGTCGAATACCCAGCATTCACTCTAACACTGTTTGCCTGGGCTATTTAACATGACTGATTAATTGTTTTGATTTGTTATTTTGCATTCTCATTCCACATCTATATCTTTTACATCATTTTCATGAAAGTGAGGTTGAAATGTAATTATCTAACTGCTTATTTCTGATTAACCCTTTGATTGTCATTCTTCACTATTCCACACATTTTATGAAATAACCACTGTAAGAAATAGAAATGGATTTTGACTGAAGAATGGATTGTTTCCATTTCCTATTCTATATTTGCATTAAAGTGTTTTTTTAAATTGTTTTACCACATATTCTTTTATTTGAAAAAAACGTCATCCTGTAGAGTTGAATTTTGAAATATTACTTAATGACCTTTACTGCTTTTCAAGTGGAGACCACTTCAGCCAAAATCTTTTAAGTGAGTGCCCAATTAATTCTGTTGAATTAAATCAGCCGAATGATGTAATTTTACAGAGTAACTTATGTTACCAAACCAAGATATGCTCAGAAAATGAAATAATACTCCTTTTATACATAAAAATGTATATGGAATTAAAAATGCCCCTGTTTAAGTAACAGTTTTAAGAATTGTTACATAACAGATTATATATAGCTGTTCTTATTGGATATATTGGAGCATATCGTGTCCCTCCCACCACACCCACACTCATTCTCTCTCACACTCACTCTCACTCACTCACTCTCTCTCTCTCTCCTTCTCTCTTTCATAACCCTTGTCAATAGCCTCACATGTTGCTCCCCATCCAATTCAGCAAACACACGCGTTTTAGCCCAGGGGTTCCTAACATTTTTTATGGAATGGTTCCATGGACCCCAGTTTGGGAGCTCCTGTTTTGGCCCTTCACAACCCCTGCTCCTGAATCCATTGTTTGAGTATCTTTCCTCCACACCTCAGTGCTCTCTGCCTTCCTTCTGTCCTCCCATTGCCCTCCCACGTACACTCAGTCCTTATACACCTTTCCTTTCCAGTTGCATCTGCCCACTATAAGGCCAGTCCATCAATGCACCTGGCCCCATCCCCAACCACTGTCCATCTGGGCACCTATCTATTTTTATAGTACCTGGTTCCTAGGTGTATTTAGAGTTGCAAGGATTTTGCAATGAAGTATGGTGTTCCAGCCCATGAAGAAGGTCAATTAATCATGTTTATCTATGATATCTTTAATACATTTTTCCTATTTGCTTGTCTGTTTTAAATACTGAAGAACAAAATACACCATTACTGTGGTAATAGAATTTAATGCTTTGTCTCTCGTTTGAAAAGAATAATAAGAAATTTAGGATTAATTTGAATTAAAATATTCATAGATATTTAAAAAGCCAGAACTATCAGCAACAGACACAAGGTCATTTTCGGGATTCTTTTGGCATTATTCCTAGAGCCCCAAGCTGCTTCTTGGGAGTCTGGGACAGTGTAGAGGTAGATAGATTTTGTCGACAATGAGTAATCCCAATCCTACTTCTCTCAGCTGTTGTTACTCACTTAGTAAGATTGTGAATGCAACATAACTATATTCAAATTTATCATAAATTGAATAAAATAAAAATAATTGAGAGGTAGACAGAATAATCTTGAAATCAATATTTGGTGAAAGGTGCTAATTTTTTCATAAATATCTGGGTAATGTCTTCAGCGTAGTTATTTCATTTATCTCTGGGAGCTGATAGTGGAAATCCTTTTGGTCAGTCTTTAATATTTTTTCACTCTGCCTATAACACAAACAGTTTGTGTTTTATCATTTATTTAGAATTTGACATTTAGAAGGGATTACATATTCTCAACCTCGGGAAAGTGCTGGCTCATTTCTGCCTTACGACTGATTTACTGACTCCTTTAGTAATCTAGAAATCAAGCAATGAGCTCCACTTGGAATGCATTCAGGTTTTGTTTCAATGTGCAAATTGATTAAAAAAAAGATGCAACTATTCCAGCTTCACTTAATGAGTTGAAATGTTATGAAATATATTTTTCCGGTAAATAAATTTAAATAATCTGTTTAAATTTGTAGCAGGTAAACAATTTCATCTGTTCATTTATTATCACAAGGGTAGAAGAAAATATTCATCCTGTCAAAGTCACCCTACCCTTTGTAAAGACAGATTTCCTTTCCCTGTACTGTGGCTTGACACCTGGCAGATGTACTGGAATGCCCGGTCTCGGACATTAATATTGCCTGGGGCACTGTGAGGCTGGTTGCTCCCTTGGCAAAGCCTACTGTGAAGCAGAAGGATTGGAAAGCTGTGTGATGGGCCTCTAAGATTCAGTTTTGCTGGCAAATGAAAAGCACCAACAGCAAAAAATATCATGATCACCTCTAACCATTCTGAAAGGGGTTAAAAGTTTAATATTTTGTAAAAGGGCAGTCCGCTGCCTTGAGATCATGCAAGATATTGCACATCAAATAAAACTTCTTTTATTGTACTGTTGATAAACATGCAAGTTAAGCTTTTTATCATAGAAAAGGATGATTTTAATTGATGGTTAGCTGCAGCTTTTTGAGTTTTGGCATTGGGTGGTTGTGAGCAGTTTAGAGGCCCAGAGTTTACTTGCACACTGCTCATGAGCTTAGGGCATTGAGTTGGGGTGTTCCCTTTTGGGAGTTTGATACATCTTTCAATTTCAGCATGTCATCATGAAGATCCAAAACAAGCATCACTTATTGTGTTAGTGCAGGTTATTCTGCATTTTGAAGTTTCCATTATGTGAACTGGTTATATATAATATGAATGATGAATTAGGAAAAAGCATCTGCATTGGTTATAGTGTGATCATGATCATGGAAACCTATTTAAATCTGTGCTTTGTAGACAACTACAGCCTCTTATGCTTTGGCACAACTTTCTACAATGCAAGGTTTTTTAGAAACACGACTGTTTGTGTTATAGCAGAACTAACTGTGAGTTGTGGGACTAAAGAGCATACTGAAGGATACTTAAAGATCTGATATGAAGACTGCGGGAGATTGCACTGGGAACAAATCATCCTTTGCCCTAGTCAGGTTGATGAACTTTGTGTGCCGAGAATCACAGATATTGCCATCAGAGAAGGAGGCATTCCATTCATTGTTTCATTCTGGCTGTCTTCACTGCTGACGTTCTCAGCCAGGGATGGTGCATCCCTCCCCCATCAAATGAAAATAAAATATTCCTTCTGCTCCAGTGTATTGCCAGAAAATCTGGAAGCCACCTGTCTGTCATTTTTGCCTTACATTATACAAATAGATTGCAGTCAAAGTCCAAATGTTTCAGTTTTATTTAGGAGGATTATTCCTTAATCATCTAATTGCTGCAAAATGCTCCATCTCCCCATTCCTAGCCACCCTTCTAGTTCATGGGCCCAATTACCAGCATTTATGCTGATTGCAAAGATTGGCCAGTATTTGAATGGAATTTGTGTCCCACTGCGATGTTGTTGGATGAGTGATGATTTTATCCCCCACCATGGGGTGTCATGGCAGCATAGTGTGGTTAGTGCGACACAACTACAGCTTGGAGTATCAGTGTTCGGAGTTCAATTCTAACATTGTCACCAAGGTGTTTGTATGGCCTCCCCATGAACACATGTGTTTCCTCCCACATTCCAAAGACATACTGGTTAGCAGGTTAATTGACATGGTAAATTATCCTGTGATTAGACTAGTGTTAAATAGGTGGGTTGCTGGGTGGTGTGGCTTCTTGTGCCAGAAGGGTCCACGTTGTATCTCTGAATAAAATAAATCAATAAAGCTTTTGGTGCGAGTTGAAAGACTCTGGTCTAGAAACTGTTCATCACATAAAACGTTCATTGAAGTGGAATTGTGCTGGTGACCACTCCATTTTTTTGCAATACCCTGTAGGCTCCAATACTCACCATGCAAGGTACCTAAGGTACAGTTATATAATAGATAAGCCTTTCTCACACAAATGCTTATAACCTTCCATCGGGGAGAGATGAGATTGTGGAGGATGTCAGGAAAAAATATTAGAGTGGGGTTTATGTTTCCAGTGAGGGTGAGAAGGGTGGATTGCATGGAGAAGAACAAGAAGGGGAGGGAAAATCATTGAGATGTTGAAATCACAATGAGATCATTGGGCCTGAAGGTAACTAAAGAGATCACTTGGAGACCTGAAAATATGACTAGGTAGATTGAGCACTGTTTATGGAAGGATTCAAGAAGAACTTTGAGAAGTGGAACAAGAAAACAACCCAAGGGAGAATAAGGGCATTAATATATAGGAACTGTAAATAGCCTGATAATCAAAGATAAAAACTTAAAGAAGCAATCTACCTTAAGAAAGATGGGCCCCTTGGATTGCCCAATGGTATTCAAGTAGATGTAAATCTTTTGAACACACCTAATCATGAAGCAAATCACAACCGAGTTATTAAGACCCATGTCCATGCTAAATCTCAATAGTACTAAGAGAGTTAACACAAGAGTTTCTGCAAATGCTGCAAATCAATATTAACACCCACAAAATGCTGGAGGTGCTCAACGAGTCAGGTAGCATCTATGGAGATTTGACATTTTGGGGCAGGTCACGACCATTCATACAGTACTGATGAAGGGCCCTAGCCTGAAACATCAACTCTTTATTCCTCTCCTTAGATGCTTCCTGACTTGCTGAGTTCCCCCATATTTTGTGTCTGTTAACCTAAATGAATGTCTGGAAATACATTGTGTATTGTACAAAATGTCAATTAATTCTCTGTATGATATGTGTGGTTCATTAAAGTGTTGTACTGTGCAAGGGGAAGTCTGGGCTTTGTTCACTTTACTTCTGTAGTTATTCTTGAGTTACCAAATCAGTCTTTGTTTTAGCAGAATCAATCATGTGCTGACATTGAGTATAAGCAAGTCTAAATCTACTTTGAAGTGAGCCAATTGAGCTTTAGGTGATAATTTATTCTGTGATTTTTGTGATAGTTTACATTTTCACTTCTCATTAAAAATACTTGAATTTCTAAATACGAGTAAAGTATCGACAGAAGACAATACTCAGTGTTAAAGTACATTGGACAGGCCTGAAGTTCAAGTTGGGTGAGGGAGAAGTCCACTGCCTAAACAGCATGATTAACTTGTTAAGAAAATGGGAATTATGTTATATTCTCATTAAGCTAAAGAAATGAATGGAGGTTATGTACTTCTCAACTTGAAAATTCAAGTAATGAATTTATTTTCAGTTGACAGTCAGTATGGGACAGATGATACATTACAGTGACCTTCTTAGAGGTCTGCAGTTGAAAAATGTGTATTTGATCACGGTTTATTGTGGCCAGTTTTATTTTCGAATGATAATGGATCAACAAGAACAATCCTTCTTGCAAGCCAACAGGATTCATCATAAACACTTTGTGATACTCATTGATCTTAACTCCTGGTTTATATAGATTCTCAAGCTATTTTGTTGCTGGTGGTTTGATGGGCTGCCATGGTGCAGTCAAGCACTGGTTGTTGCATTCAGTATGATGGCTGTGTAATTACAAATACAGCTCTCCAAACCACACTGTAAAGTAGACCCACCACAGCTTGCCATTGTATCTAATTATCCTCTATGATACTTGAGAGGAATTGCAATGGCCTATTTTTTTCTTCACCCTTTACCTTTCTATTTTAAATGAAATTTTCTGTTTGTAATTGAATATGGGTGAGCTGAAGGTTGACATTCAACAAGATTGCCTTCCTGTTAAGCGATTTCAAGTGCAACTACAGTTATACATTATGTTCTGTGTTTCCAATTTTTTTCTCAAATATTAATGTTGAACTTCATTATTGTCTTAATTGCATAAATATAAAATTAAATATATATCCTTTTTGTTATCAATTTTCTGAAAACTGGGATTATTGGGATCTATGAAATTGATCTGAATTTATAAGTAATTGGATTGAAGTTTGTGAGGCCATTTTTTTTTCATTTGGGCAGCATTTTGTTAGTGGGAGGATTTTACATTTGGAGTTCAAAGAATAAAGTGAAATTACAAACTAAAAGGTCAGTTTTACCTAAATACATCCCAAAACACATTGCTTTAGAAATAGAACTAAAAGTAGCAGATGTGAATAAACATATTATTAATTATGTCTTAACTTATCTTGAGTTATATATTTTTTGGTTTATACTGTATCAGTATAACTAGTAATGAAAATAGTCTTTGCCAAACGTTCTATGTGCATGAGAGCTTTCATTAGAGTGAGCCATAATGACTCTTACCTAGTACAACCTAAAAAAAGCCTTGAGATCAGCAAGCCCCAAGTGAAATGCACAAATCAGCAAACTACAGCATTTTTGAATCTGTTGTGTTGCAATGCAGTGTGGTTGAGTCATTGCTAGAAAGTGCTGCAGTAGCCTTGACGGAAAGCATTATGCTGAAACCTGGGATGTGGCCAATGTTGACATCAGATTTATCATTATAAAACCACGTTGATTGGAAAGTAATGCAATGTGATTGTAACTGCTGTGGTAGTAAACATGTAGAAGACCTATCAGGAAAGAGTTAATCATTTATCCAGAGCTTGATTTTCTGTTGCATTCACTTGAGTGATTGTAATGTTTTGCAGATTTCTCCACATATTTTGCAAAGGATAGGGAAAGAAAATCAAAGTGTTAGTACCCTCAGAGTAATTTTTTTCTGAACAGGCAGTAGAAATAATATTATTAATAGATCAGTTTAAATGTGACAGTGTATTATATGACATCTGTATACAAATTAATAAAGATCTCATGTTAAGTGTCATATTTTAATAGTCATGCTAACAATTGTCACATCTCAATGATATGAGTATTATCTGCCAAAATGTCTTAAAGATCCAATGCTTTAATGACATTTCAGCAGTGCAGCAATAATATTTTTTGATACTTTCATTGGATTACAGTATTATTCTAGTTAGTACAACAGGGAACAATTACCAAAATTGCATTATGATCTAATTTATTTTTTAAGATCTTGAATATTGAGATTAATTCTTGGTGTCTGAATGCCATAATTTGAACAAATAAAAGACAAGCATTGAATATAAACTAACATTGCATCTGGTCTTTCAAATATTAGCCATTCACAGCTCTGTGGTTTACTCCTGTGGATAAATAATTTGTTGAACACTTTTTACAATTGCTGTCTCCTTTGTTTTATTACATCAGCATAGAGTCACATGGACTATTACTGCTATTTTCAGCTTTTGTGAAAATTCTACAATGTGTACAAAAGTCTTTCTGTTATGTTTTCACTTTGTGCAATAACCTTCCACGGTGCAAAGACTCATGAAAAAGGAGGGGCCTATGCAGTAATTATTTCAAAAGTAAATTAGAAAACCTTTCCTGCATGTGTGCTGAAAGTAGGTTTTTATTTATTCTTTGCTAATCAAATAATTTAACTACCCCATGGACGGCCCGAACTGGACTGTGAAAGGAGGAGGATTGGGCGCGGGACTAGTGACCAACCCTGTAAAAGCTCAGAGCTACAGAAACACCAACAGATATTCCAAAGACTTTATTCCTGATCTTTGCCTTGAACATGTATGAGATGGGCTGCAGCTGTACCTGGAAGGCCCAACTGCTGGTGAGTCAGTATCTTGGCAAAGACTACACCACAAAGACAAAAGAACACTCCAAGCAAATCCATGAAAAGGTTATTGAAAAGCACAATTTAGGAGATGGATGCAAGGAGATTTCCAAGCCCCTGAATATCCCTTGAAGTACAGTTAAGTCAATTATCAAGAAATGGGAAGAATATGGAACAGCTGTAGATATGCCTAGAGCAGGCTGTCCTTAAAAACTGAGTGACTGTGCAAGAAAGGAACTAGTGAGGGAGGCCACCAAGAGACCTATGACAACTCTGGAGGAGTTACAAGCTTCAGTGGCTAAGATGGGAGAGACTGTGCATACAACAACTGTTGCTTGGGAGCTTCACCAATCACAACTTTGTGGGGCAGTGGCAAAAAGAAAGCCACTGTTGAAAAACATTTGCATGAAATCTCAGCTAGAATTTGGCAGAACTTGGGAGAAGATTTGTTTTCCAGTTAGACAATGACCCTAAACATAAAGCCAAAGGTATACAGTTGAAAGCAAAAAAATTAATGTCCTAGAGTGGCCAAATCAGATTCCAGACCTCAATCCAATTGAAAATTGGACTTGAAAAGGGCTGTTCCTTCACAATCCCCATGCAATCTGACAGAGCTTGAGCAGCTTTGTAAAGAAGAAAGGGGATAAATTGTAATGTCTGGATGTGCAAAGCTGATAGAAACCTATCCACACAGGTTCAAGGCTGTAATTACTGCCAAATGTGCATCTACTAAATATTGACTTGAAGGGGGTGGATACTTCTGCAATCAATTATTTTGTGTTTTATATTTGTGATTAACTTAGATCACTTTTGTAGGAATTTGTTTTCACTTTGACACAAAAGAGGCTATTCTGTTGATCAGTGTCAAAAAAGCCAAATTAAATCCACTGTGATTCAATGTTGTAAAACAATAAAACATGTAAACTTCCCGGGGGGGGGGGATGAATACTTTTTACAGGCACTGTATGTTACATTGCAGCATAATAGAAATTTCCATTGCTGATTCCATGCTACAATTGAAGTTGATCTGGAAAATGATGCTGTTAAGGGTGTATGATACTTGTCCCTCTGTTTTGAATACTAGGGTTTGCTGCTGTTTATCTACTTGCACTTATAGATCATGGGGAACCTACAAAGATTTGTCTACATTCTTTTAAAATGAAATAACCATTATAATGTTCACCTCTGTATTTAAAGCAGGTTGTGGGCACACTGCAAACTATTTCACGGGTATCACATAAAAGTATTGCTCAAGTTCAAAGGTGAGAAGGTACCTCCTTTGCCCAAGAGAATGCACACAGATGGAAATTGGCACCCAGATGTTTCTTTTTAAATCTTCAGGCAATGCAGATGGAATTTTTTTTTAGACATAAATTTTTGCCATGTAACTTTCTTAAATGTCTAGGTGTCAAAGTTAACTCTGAGAGTGCATAAAACTGATTTCAATTAGCCTAGCTATATTTCATGTGGAAAAGAAGTGTATAGGAATGTGCACATAAAATATGTTCAGTAAACAATGTGCATTTTAAGGGCAGCATATTTTGCATTTGGATTTTGCAAATAAGTGTTCTGCAAATTTAAGCTGTATTTTTCAATCCTTTTTGTAGCTTTGCTTTATGGACACAGAGTATTTTAATATTTTATGCAATTTCACAAGATGTGATTTTTACGTAGTTAAACTTTTGCAATCTGACTGGATTTTCACTGGAATTTAAGCATCAATGAAAGCACGAGCTTGCTTTTCACAGAATTATTATCTTTTCTCTGTTTATATTTATTTAGTAAGTTATTTTCATTTCCATCTTTAATTTTTCACTTTTGCATGCAATTAAATGTCTTCATTTTTCAGTTACACTTTTGTTTGTTCAAACATTAATATTTTGTGTTAATAGAAACCTGAAAGCAGTTGACTAAAAATTGCTTGGCGTTGAGCATGTGACATGTCTTAGTGCACAGAGACTCCCAGCTGACACAAGCAAAATTTTAAAAAAGCAGAAGACCATTGAATTCTGATGTTTTTGTAGTTCACTTTTACTTTGCCTCTTGTTTCTACGTGCATTGTAATGCTGGCTCTAACAGATTATTGTTGGACAGAACCATGCATTTTTCTTTGATTTCTCTCCCTAAGATTTTAATATAATTTTTGCACCATGAACATTTTCTTTTAAATAGATAGTGCTTTGCACAGTCAGTGAGGTTGAATTAAATATCAGTATTCATACCTATCTTCTTTCATCAGACTCAAACTTTTGACAAAACCTGTGCGCAAGTTTATCAAGCATCACATGCACCAAAGGGCAGTGCATCAGCATGAAGTGAGTTTTATTCCAAGAACTTAAAATATCAGCATGGAGGAAAAATGTAGAAGTATTCCATTTTCAGGATCAAGGTGACTTTTCTATAAAATTACAACAACATGAAATTTCAAGCCTCGAAAGAAATGAGTTTTTGAAATCGTTTCCATATTTTTTTCTAGTTTTTGCCCTGATAGTATTAGAATTTCACAGGTTACAGATTGTGTTTATACATACAACTGAACTGCAGAGTACCAATGATTGACAGGGTAAGTGAATATACGTAGCTGTGGCATTGTTTCCTGCTTTAGCTTTAATGAAATCTGAGCAGCAAACTGCTGAAACATCGAATGCGAACAGCATTTCTATGATATGTTTTTCTTTATCTGAAATAAGCTTCTGTAAAGTACATTTCCAGTGGAACAGCGGCAGTGTTATTTTACCTCACAGTATAATGGGAAAGATGTATTACAATTGTGTGAGAGGCTCCCAGTAGGCCTGCCAGTTTATTTTCACAAGCTCAGTGCATTTCCTATTTTCCTAATTTTGCACAATTGTACAGTATGTTCACTGAAACACCCTATGCTATTCCAAGTCTAATCAGCTACCTTCCACATATCGCAAGTTTTTAATGCATATGCAGTGATAGCTTTGCGCCTTTGTACATTAAATCCCGTTTCAATATTCTGTGCATGAAGAAAATGTGAATAGGAATGGTGTTCTGCCACGAAATGTAAACAATTATTAATTATAAGTGACAGCAAAATCAAATGCAGCTTTTGCAGAGAGCAGAATTTGCTGTTGGAATGTGATGGTGGGATAGTGGGAGATTAATTATTAATGTGAAAGCATATAGTACATGAATTTAAATGCTTGTGAATTGCTGGTGTAGTCACATTTGCAAACATTTCTGCTCGTTGTTGAAAGGAACTGTAATGGCTGACATGCAGGCACACTGCAGCTTTAAGTAGGGTTTGAGCTGACAAAAAAGGTCAAAACAATCAATGTGAACTTTTAAGCCAATATCATTGATGTACAATGCTCATTTCCTTATGATTATACTGCCACCCAAAGAAGATCAATTTTTCATTGTCCCTTTTACATGTTACAAGCAGTGCTGTGAGATTTATAATTTTCTAGGCTGCATCAAAATAATGAGGTCACAATAAAACATCACACTCCTCCTTGCGGTGCGATCATGATGAAGTAAGTCATATCAATTGGTATTTCAAACACTGGACAATAAAACATAGGCTCTGGTGAACTAGTTTATGGCAAAACTTTTTTGTACTGTAAATTAAAACATGAAACTCCAGTAATTTGAAGCTAGCGATTTGAGAAAAAAAGAATTATAACACAGAATATGTAATATATTTTCTGTGCTTGAATTAGGATACTGACTTACGTGAAAGGTAGCATACTTCCAACGTTCGTAAAGTAATCATTAAAATGCCGAGTAATTGATGTCGGTGTAGTTTGTTGCATTGTGAATAGTTGTGCAATTACTAATTGGAATTTACTGTACATTATTAAATAAATATCAGTGATTTTATAAGTATATGTCACGGGACTGATTTGTTTAGTGGATACTTAATAAGACAGTACATAATTAGCAATGGACCTTAAAGACAGCACTAGTCCAATAAAAAGAAAAAAAACATATCTAATTGGTAATGAATTCTACAGACTTGTAAGCCTAATTATAGGGGTCAATGATTGTTTTGTTGTTTGGTATTTCCAAATGGTGATTGCTAATCATGTTCCACTGTATAAATAACTAATTGACCAACACTTCCAATTCATTCTGAAAAAAATAAAAGAGAATCTGCAGATGGAATTCGCTGAATGATTCTACAATGAGTCCATAATTCTGCAAAGTAACATTCAGTTTTTGGGTAATTTTTAAAACAAGTTTACTGTTGATTCAACCTTTTTATACTGAAAGATTACACACCATTCCAAACACATTTTTGAGCTCCTGTGTAAAAGGTAATTATTGTTCATCTGCTTACACAATTAAGGATCTTCTTCTTGTGGCCATTTCCAAAAGTTAAGAATTCTTCTGTTGATGATAACATTGATATTGATTGATGAAAGGTGAAAGGAGGGTAGGCAGTCAGAAGGATGCACCTGCTGTAGCCCTGCAATTAAGAACGGACTTGCATTCATACAGCACCTTAACATAGTCTGTGAAGATTCAAAGGCATTTTGTGCATTGTGAATTATATGTTTGACTTATACAGGTTCAAGTAGATTAATATGGAAACTAAACTTTTGACACTAAACAAAGAACCTGTTCATCTATTTCTGGTGGCCTTGCACAAAACACAAGGTGATCTCCTAGCTGCCCTTTCCATTGTATCATGGGAATCCAGACACCTATTCTAAAAGGCAGAAGGAATCTCAATGTCACTTGTCAAACATTCCAGTGTTTCTTCAGCATGTACTTATAGCCTCTGATATTTAAATTATTTAAATCTCAAGTGGAACGAATGATTAGCAAGGATTGATTTATTCACCATATATTTAAATGAACTGGTATATAATGATTTTAATTCTTTTCCTTAGTCCTGTGTTTTCTTTGGTTCCATCAGTTGCCAGCGAAGGATAAGAGAATGTTTTATTTTGTGCACTTCACATTGCTTTATTTTCTGTTTCAAGTATTCATTAGAAGTTTTCAAAATTTTGTTTTTATTTCTACCCGAAAACTAGATGATAGTGTTCAAATAAAATTAGTAGTCTGCACTTATCTTTATTTGCTTTCATCTATCGCAGACTCAGACGCCGCAGATTCTGTGATGACTTTTTCTAGCTGCTTCAGTCGAAGAATGCAGAAGTAAGCTTTATAGTCAATACCATCACAAGTACAGAGCAAACAGAAAAGAATAATAAAATGTTTTTTTTGTCCAACACAGCAGTTCTTTCTTGTGTAGCACTCTGCCAGAAGAACCGGCAAATAAGCAAAAAGAATATTTGAGTCTTTGAGTCTTTGAGGACTAACTTCCACTCAGTTATAGTCACCATATGCCATTGATATTTTTGATATATATATATATATAGTTTCTTAAAATATGTAGATAAATACGAAGCAATTATTATATATAATTAGCTAAAATTCATAAAAGTTAATTTATTTATATAAGGATAATTAAATATAAGGACATTAAATGTGCATTTTTGCATTTTGAGGAAAAATTGTATTCAACTTAGTTTTCTTGAATTTTCCTTTCAAAATTTGACTCCTTTAGCATAAATCCATAATTGTCAATGCATAGAACAATATTTGCACTTTAGACTTTCTAAGTAGAATATACACTTCTTTAATAAGGTAGATTTCCCATTTTAGACAAAATCAGTGGTCCACATAGAAATTATACCCAGATTTCTGAGATGTCAGATTTATTCTTTATCATTTATTGATGAAGCCAAGTAATTTGATGATGTTTGTTTGCTGCTTTCTGCTTTAGCAATGAAACTTGAATTCCACAGCTCTTTTTTTTAACTATGGTTCTTGAGAAGTTTACGCGTGAGGTAGGAATCTGGGATAATTTATACTGCTACTACATATACAACACAGGAAAATGTACCCCATTAATTTCAATAGAAATTATTAACTGTGATAGTTTAAGTTATTCCCAGGGCTTTTATATTTTAGATTCTTTTTGAATTTACTTGAATGATTTTAATTGCTTGAGATTCTTTTTATTAATATTCAATACTCTAAACATTAGATTTATGTTTAGTACTTTTATTGTCAGAAACATTTAATTGTTTGACAACTTGAAAGCTGGATAAACAAGGGATAAAGATTAATTATCTCTCACAGCTTTCTCCACAATTTCTTGGAAGAGGATTTTACCAGCAACCTTAATTGTCTCTCAACCCTCACCCCACTATTTTGTGCCCCCCCCCCCCACAATGTGTCAGTGTTTCTGAAACAAGGGCATTACCTCACTGTAGAATCTGGCAGACAGATGTTACTTTACATTGGCTTTGCCCAGGAAGTTCCATGAAGAAGTGAAAATTTCACCTATACACCAGCAGAAAGTAGGTGCAGCTGACTGCAACATCTAGGTTTATAATTTTTTAATCCAGCTGGAAAGATAGCAGGAATCTCTGTGCAGATGAAAATAATTTTAGTTGAAATTCCAAGAGTTTGATGCATAAACTATTTTTAAAATAGTAACTAATGGATATGTTGTGCAGCTGTACCTTTCCCTCATTAATTGGAAATAATAAGGAACAGTTGAAATGGAGCCATTGTATTTCCTGCAGCTATCACACAGCTCTATAATTATAACCCCATAGGCTTTGGTGATGTGCAGGTTTATTTTCCATAAAGCCATGTATAATAACCCTAAGGCTTTCCCTAACTATGTATGGGAACTTTATGAAACACTTCGCAGTCCAACACAACCACATCAAATCACCAACTCCTTCTCACTTCCCTATGCCTCCAATACAAATGCTATTTATAGCTGGATTTAGTTGCTGATTCTGGGCTGATAGCTTGTTTTTAGGGATTGATACCTACTTGTACTGGCTTTAAGCAACACACTTAAAAGTTGCTGGTGAATGCAACAGGCCAGGCAACACCTATAGGAAGAGGTGCAGTCGACGTTTCAGGCCGAGACCCTTCATCAGGACTAACTGACAGAAGAGTTAGTAAGAGATTTGAAAGTGGGAGGGGGAGGGGGAGATCCAAAATGATAGGAGAAGACAGGAGGGGGAGGGATGCAGCCAAGAGCTGGACAGGTGATTGGCAAAGGGGATATGAGAGGATCATGGGACAGGAGGCCTAGAGAGAAAGAAAAGGGGGAGAGGGGGAAACCAGAGGATGGGCAAGGGGTATAGTGAGGGAGACAGAGGGAGGAAAGGAGAGAGAGTAAAAGAATGTGTGTATATAAATAAATAAAGTATGGGGTACGAGGGGGAGGTGGGGCATTAACGGAAGTTAAAGAAGTCAATGTTCATGCCATCAGGTTGGAAGCTACCCAGACGGAATATAAGGTGCTGTTCCTCCAACCTGAGTGTGACTTCATCTTCACAGTAGAGGAGGCTGTGGATAGACATGTCAGAATGGGAATGGGATGTGGAACTAAAATATGTGGCCACTGGGAGATCCTGCTTTCTCTGGCGGACAGAGCATAGGTGTTCAGCGAAATGGTCTCCCAGCCTGCGTCTGGTCTTGCCAATAAATAGAAGGCCACATCGGGAGCACCGGACGCAGTATATCACCACAGCCGACTCACAGGTGAAGTGTCGCCTCACCTGGAAGGACTGTCTGGGGCCCTGAATGGTGGTGAGGGAGGAAGCGTAGGGGCATGTGTAGCACTTGTTCCGTTTACAAAGGTAAGTGCCGGGAGGGAGATCGGTGGGGAGGGATGGGGGGGACGAATGGACAAGGGAGTCACGTAGGGAGCGATCCCTGTGGAAAGCAGAGAGAGTTGGGGAGGGAAAGATGTGCTTAGTGGTGGGATCCCATTGGAGGTGGCAGAAGTTACGGGGAATTATATGTTGGACCCGGAGGCTGGTGGGGTGGTAGGTGAGGACAAGGGGAACCCTATTCCTAGTGGGGTGGCGGGACGATGGAGTGAGAGCAGACGTGCGTGAAATGGGGGAGATGCGTTTGAGAGCAGAGTTGATGGTGGAGGAAGGGAAGCCCCTTTCTTTAAAAAAGGAAGACATCTCCCTCATCCTGGAATGAAAAGCCTCGTCCTGAGAGCAGATGCGGTGGAGACGGAGGAATTGCGAGAAGGGGATGGCGTTTTTGCAAGAGACAGGGTGAGAAGAGGAATAGTCCAGGTAGCTGTGAGGGTCTGTAGGCTTATAGTAGACATCAGTAGATAAGCTGTCTCCAGAGATAGAGAGAGAAAGATCCAGAAAGGGGAGGGAGGTGTTGGAAATGGACCAGGTAAACTTGAGAGCAGGGTGAAAGTTGGAGGCAAAGTTAATAAAGTCAACGAGCTCAGCATGCATGCAGGAAGCAGCGCCAATGCAGTCGTCGATGTAGCGAAGGAAAAGTGGGGGACAGGAATAAGGTTCCCCTTGTCCTCACCTACCACCCCACCAGCCTTCGGGTCCAGCATATAATTCTCCGTAACTTATAGTCATAGTCATAGTCTAGTCGTACTTTATTGATCCCGAGGGAAATTGGGATTCGTTACAGATGCACCAACCAAGAATAGAGTATAAATATAGCAAAATAAAACTATAAATAATTAAATAATAATATGTAAATTATGCCAGGAAATAAGTCCAGGACCAGCCTATTGGCTCAGGGTGTCTAACCCTCCAAGGGAGGAGTTGTAAAGTTTGATGGCCACAGGCAGGAATGACTTCCTATGAGGCTCAGTGTTGCATCTCGGTGGAATGAGTCTCTGAATGAATGTACTCCTGTGCCCAACCAGTTCATTATGTAGTGGATGGGAGACATTGTCCAAGATGGCATGCAACTTGGACAGCATCCTCTTTTCAGACACCACCGTCAGAGAGTCCAGTTCCATCCCCACAACATCACTGGCCTTATGAATGAGTTTGTTGACTCTGTTGATTCCGCCACCTCCAACAGGATACCACCACTAAGCACATCTTTCCCTCCCCTCCTCTCTGCTTTCCACAGGGATCGCTCCCTACGTGACTCCCTTGTCCATTCGTCCCCACCATTCCTTCCCACCGATCTCCCTCCTGGCACTTATCCTTGTTAGCAGAACAAGTGCTACACATACCCGTACACCTCCTCCCTTACCACCATTCAGGGCCCCAGACAGTCCTTCCAGGTGAGGCGACACTTCACCTGTGAGTCGGCTGGGGTGATATACCTCGCCTGGTGCTCCCAATGTGGCCCTCTATATATTGGCGAGACCCGAGGCAGACTGGGAGACCGTTTCGTTGGACACCTACGCTCTGTCCGCCAGAGAAAGCAGGATCTCCCAGTGGCCACACATTTTAATTCCACGTCCCATTCTCATTCTGATATGTCTTTCCACGGCTTCCTCTACTGTCAAGATGAAGCCACACTCAGGTTGGAGGAACAACACCTTATATTCCGTCTGGGTAGCCTCCAACTTGATGGCATGAACATTGACTTCTCTAACTTCCGTTAATGCCCCACCTCCCCTTCATACCCCATCCACTATTTATTTATTATTTTATATATATATATATATATATATATATAATTTTTTCTCTCTCTCTTTTTCTCCCTCTGTCCCTCTCACTATACCCCTTGCCCATCCTCTGGGCTTCCCCCCTCCCCCTTTTCTTTCTCCCTAGACCTCCCATCCCATGATCCTTTCATATCCCTTTTGCCAATCAACTTTCCAGCTCTTGGCTTCATCCCTCCCCTCCTGTCTTCTCCTATCATTTTGGATCTCCCCCTCCCCCTCCCACTTTCAAATCTTACTATCTCTTCTTTCAGTTAGTCCTGACGAAGGGTCTCGGCCCGAAATGTCAACTGTACCTCTTCTTATAGATGCTGCTTGGCCTGCTGCATTCACCAGCAACTTCTAAGGGTGTTGCTTGAAATTCCAGCATCTGCAGATTTCCTCGCGTTTGCATGTACTGGCTTCATGCTGGACTTAAAATCATTCCCAGGGAGAAATTCCAGGAAGGTATACCAGTTAAGGCTTCAGTTGCTGATTCTAAACCAATCAATTATCTTTGTAAATAATTATGATTTCCTCTGATCTCCATTTTTGATTTTTGCCTTTTAATTAATTTTGGATATACAGTATATTAGACATCATGGAAAGGATTGATTGTAAGTGTTATATATCTTTCATTATGACTAGGTTATTACAAAGAATGAAATGTTTCTTCTGCCTATTTCTAATAGCCTTTAGCCCATTATACTCTTTGCACTGAGGAAGGGTTTTTTGCTTATTCAAGCCTGAGTTAAAAGACTCTGTTATTAACATCAGCTGCCCTTGCATAAGTCAAAATCTAAACTTTGTGCAACTGTGTGTAAAATATATTTCAATTATAACATATCCACTTACATATTTCAGCCTTTCTCTAATTGAAATTCTTTCGCACGTGAGTGCTCAGAGTCTTAACTCTGTCATGTAAAATGATGTGTTGATGACTACCACAGACTTCCTGCTCCACTGGCTTTAGATTTTTCTGGGCACCTAGATGTTGTAGCTTTAAGCTAAGCCAAATAAAGTGAGTAAGTCATTAGATTTATCACGGAGAATTTAAATAGCTGAATCATGATAACCAAGCAATTGGATTTCAAATATTCTTTATATCTGGGTTATTAAAATTATCATATTATTTCGCAATATTACACAAATCTTCAAAATTAACTTTTGGTTAAAATCGGGTTAAGTTTTCAAAGGAAATAATGCTAGGTTAAATCTTTTCCCAGCATGTAAAACTAACCTTTATGCTCAGCCATTAAAGGAAACTTTCTGCTTTTCATCAAAGATTGTTTGGTTTCCATAGCAACCAACCAATCTTCAATATCCCAGGGGCAAGCTGAAAATCTACCCCAATGAATGATAATCATCTATGCTAAGTAGCTAAGATATCAGAACATTAAAAAAATGATGTTTGGAAGGCATCCCTATCATCAAGGAGTGGAGCTTATGTTGCCAATCTATGACTTTGGTGTTAAATTTGAATGCTGCTTGAGTCCAAGCTATTATTAGAGCCCCAGAACATTTTTATTTATCTGGCACTATTATGACAAGTGCTTTGTTCTGCAAAACTACACATTTCCAGCTTGACTCTACTCTCAACAGGCAACCCATCTTTAAAACCATGTTGCTGTGGAACTATGTGAAGAAAATTGGAAAATAATTCCCTGACCACATTCAGACACGAAGTGCCATTTGAAGAGCAACACATTGAAACCTAGAGCAGGTCGCTGGACTACAGGGTGTGAAAGGAGAAATTGATTTATGTTTCATCAGATTGCATTTCTGCAGTTTTCCAGAAAGCTACATAATCACTCAATTAACTTGCAGCACCATCACTGTTGTTATACAGACAAACAAACAAACAACTGGCCACAATAATGCTCCACAAAGAACAAATATGATCAATGACTACATGATGTGTCTTTGTTGAGGGAAGAATTTCCGCCAGGCCTCTGGAAAAAAAAGTAATTATGTCATATCAGCCCCACATCTTAAGCAATAGCTTCAAGGAATGCCTTTGGAAAATATTGTTAAAACTTGCAAACTTTTGAATGCCCATCATCTGGAAAAGTTGAATAAAACACATGAAAGCTCAAAACAAAACTCTAAGTTAAGAAGACCATAAAATAGTCATTTTGGCTACTAATTTTAAACAGAGAACATTTAATTAATAGGTGTCTGTCACCTTATTTTTTTTATTTCAAAAAGACATTCCTTGATGCAATATTCCATCAATTTTCCATGTTTGACAGCCAACATTTTATATTAAAAATAGTTGATATTTATAATTAATTGTGAGGAGACCAAACACAGGCCGCCTGAAATGTCCATTCCTCTATGATTTGGAACCTGCTTAATAAAGTGAAATCTGTCATGGGAAAAATAAAATACAAATAAATAACAAGGTTGAAGAGAGAGGAGCAATACCTGAAAATGCAGTCATTGTTCTCGACTTAATGAATGTGTTCATTATATCCATTTCATTATTACTTATACCTTTGCCAATCTCTTCAGTATAATTTTTATATTATGTGTGTAGTTAATTCAAACAATGAACTAACTTGTTGCTTCACATAAATAAAAGTACTTACTTCTTTTCCAAATATGGTTAATCAATTATAGAATATTTACAACCTTGCCTGGGCTAATTCATGTTGTTGCAAACTCTTTGAAATATCGTGTACTTCCATCTCCTTCCAAATGACAGTCTTCTTGCCTTCTTGTTATTTCCTGCTCCGAAGTACACACACCTCATTGGCATATTGTTTTCAGTGCAATATTCTCCTTAATCTGCTTCAGAACATACTTGCAATAGTTGTTCGGTGTTGTGAAGTCACCTGAGGTAGGCAAATGTTAGCAGTTAGCTGAAACTTCACTTATGAACTAAATGATCAGGAGCATGAAATTTATGGCCCCACATTACTGAAAACTACTTGGTATAGGAGTCCTGATGAAGGGTGTCAGCCTGAAATCTCCACTGCTCTTTTTCAGAAATGCTTCGTGGCCTCCTGAGTTTCTTCAGCATTTTTTGTGCATTGCTTGGATTTCCAGAATCTGTAGATTTTCTCTTGTTTGTGAAGAAGAGGTCAGTTTGCTGTTCTCAATGAGCAGCTGCATGCATCTACAAAACAACAGAAAGACTATAAGAGATACCAATGTTAAATGCATCATTAAAATATCTCATTCTGCTAAATGCTTTGACTTCAATTCTAGAGATATTTGTGGGTTACTCTAGAACTGACTGGCTCCTATATGGAGGGGAAGGCAGAATTTACAACAGAGAACCATTCAACAAAATCAGAGAGGAAAGCACAATCAAAATTTGGACTTTAATTTGAAGAGGTTGTCTCCTAAATTTTGACATAAGGTCCCTTTGTCCAATGGGAAATGTTGCCTCTTTATTTCATTTGCATCTACAAACTAGAAGGTAAAGAAGACTGATTTCCAAACCACAGGTTAGATCAAAAATCGAGAGATCTCTTTGAATATTATTATATCACTGCAAGTGGAACAAACCATTATTACACAGAGAAATAGTTTTTGACTATGATATACCCGAATTTTGCTGACAGTTAAATACAAGCCGCACATCACTTCCACAATATCAGCCTAAAATATTCTTTATCTGTCATGCACTGCTAATTCAAGAAGATTTCAATCTCAGCTTTTCTGTTATTAACATTGATGTGTTAGTGGACTTGACAGACAGGTGGCAGATGAAATTTAACATAGGCAAGTGTGATTTGATATGTTTTGAAGAAAAGGCAAAAGATGGGAGCATCCATTTAATGGAAGAACACTGAAAGGACTTCAATGAACAGTGGGTCTGAAGTGTCTCTAGGCAGGCAATTGCAAGTAAATACACATATTACAATGGCTAATGGGATCCTGGGCTTTAGAAAAAGGGCAAGTGAACAAATATTTAATGAGATGGTAATATACTAAAGCAAAGCAATGGTTAGATCACAGTTTTAGGTGTTGTATTCAATTCTGGAATGTCCGATGTAAAAGGACATTCCAGAACTAAAGTTAGCTTACAGAATACTCACCAATGATTTTAGATTTAAGGGATTGTACTTAATATATGAGAGACTTTATATTTATTCACTTGCATGATGTGGGCATCAATGACAAAACCATTTTATAATTCTGATTTCTGGTCATCCTTGCAACAGTGCAGATGAACTGCCTTCACGTATATGTGGATGCTATATACTGCAAAGAGTTAGAGTCTAAGGTGTAGAGTAATACATCACACATGTTAAAAAATAATATGAAAATCAGGAGATCAATGGAGATAAGGCAAGACACATCCTAAGATTTTCAGGGTAGTGTCTAATCGTCCAATGCTCTTTGTATATGGGTGTAGTGTCAGAGGACTGAAGAATACAAATGTTCAGAAAAGGCAGTAAAGATAAGCATAGTGACTACAGGCCAGTTCCGTTTAGCTGGATAGTAGGAAAACTTTTTGAATCATTGATCTGGATAGGGTTAATTAAAGCATGCTTTCGTTAAGGGAAAATTATATTTAATCAAACTGACAGAATTTTTGGATGAGAGATAGTGCTAATGAGAGTAATGCAGTTGATATGGTGTGCATAGCATTCAATTAGGTATTTAATAAGTTGCAACATAACTCACTTATCAGCAAAGGTGAAGCACACATCATAAAAAGGAGGCTGATAAAATGCCCATGAAATTGGATAAGTAAAAGACAGCAGAGAATAATTGTTGAATAGTTTTTTTTTCAGATTTCTAAAGAGAACAGAAATTAGTTGCTGAGCCTGTGCCTTTTTACATCTGTATTAGTGACCTAGATTCGGAGGTGCGAGTCACAATTTTTAAATTTGCAAGTGACAAAGCCGTTGCAGTTTGTGAACTACAAAGTCAAAGTTGAGTTTATTGTTATATGCACAAGTACATAGGTGGCAATGTTGGGCCGCCTCCTCCCTCACTCACTTTCAGGGCCCCAATCAGTCCTTCCAGGTGAAGCAACACTTCACCCCCAATTCTGCTGTGTCCGATGCTCCTGATGCGGCCTCCTCTACATTGCTGAGAGGCGTCATAATTTGGGGGACCGCTTTGCTGAGCACCTTCACTCCATCCGCTAAAAGTGGAACCTCCCAGTAGTCAATCACTCCCATTCCCATTCCAGCATGTTGGTCCATGCCCTTCTCTTGTGCCAAGATCGAGGCCACCCTTGATTTCGCCTTCCAGCAGAAAAACCTTCCCTTCCTCCTCCCCTCTTCTTCTTCTCCTGCTCACTCTGACCTTTTACCTCTCCTCACCTGCCTATCACATCCCACCTGGCTCCCCTCCTCCTTCCCTTTCTCCTATGGTCCGCTCCTCTCTTATCAGATTCCTTCTTCCCAGCCTTTTATAGTTCCCACTGACTTGGCTTCACCTATCACCTTCTAGCTAGCATCATTCCTCTCCCTCCACCTTTTCATTCTGGCATCTTCGCCCTTCCATTTCAGTCTTGAAGAAGGGTTTCGGCCCAAAACATCGACTGTTTAGTCACTTCTATGGATGCTGCCTGACCTGCTGATTTACTCCAGCATTTTGTGTGTCTAACTGTAGTAGGTAACTTACTGGACTAGCAGCTGTAGGTCTGGACCATAATGCAGGGGCATCCGTTTGAAGCCAGTGTAGCAGTTGGGAAAATTAAATTCACATAATTAAATAAAAAATAAATCACATTAACAGTAACCATGGACTGTCAGATCATCAAAAAACCCATCTGCTTCACTACTGATTTTTTCCAACTCTGAGCACGCCACACTCTGCACTCTATTATGTAAGCTCAGACCTATTCATGGACAATTAGAGACAGACAATAATTGCTGAGATTGAGTGAGACGTCTACACGCCATGAGTAAATAAAACAATAAAAACTGTAATCTTTTAACACTCCTCCACAGTTCCCAGCTATCTCCAAATGGACAGTATTCATGGGTTTATAAGTACAAAGATAAAGATTAGGTGTGTTTGTCACATCTACATCTACATCGAAACATACAGACATGTCTTGTTTACGTCGACGACCAACACAGTCTGACAATCTGCTGGAGACAACCCCCATGCATCACCATGATTCTGGCACCAACATAGCATGCCCATAACTTACTAACTCTTGCTAATCTGTTTGCCTTTGGAATGTGGGTGGAAACCGTGGCACCCGAAGGAAACCCATGTGGTTATGGGGAGGGAGAACGTACAAACTTCTTACAGACAGTAGTGGAATTCAACCCATGTCAATGGTGCTGTAATAACATTACACTAACCGCTACGATAGCATATCACCATATTATATGTTACTATTCCTTGAGAAGAAGGTATTAGCTTTATCTTTCATCTTCTCTTCCCTTATAAGTTCACATTTATTTGGTGATCCTTTTGGCTGCTGACATTTCAGAATATGCAGGGAGAACCCAAATTATACACATAACTTAGAACAGATAAGATGTTCATCATGTCCTATGGTCATCATGTAACATGTCCTATGGTTAGCAGAGCTCTTGTCTATATTTAAGTCTTGGTTCTAGCAACTCCGGTGTATTTTTGTTTTCTTTTTATGTTAGTGACACAATCCAGGACATTATGACAATCAAGAGTTCTAAATCAGATATTTAAGTATACTTTTCCTTAATTCCAACAGTTGAGAAGAAATAAAATAAATTTATAAGCCACATTAACAAACCTATGCCACTGATATTAAATTCCAATCTATCCAAGATGCTGTGAAATAATTATATATCATTCTGATTTAACTTCTTGCAAGGTTAATTATTTCTACAGACGCTACAAGAGATTAAAGTTAAAGCTACAGGTATTTCTAAGCTTTCCTCTGTCCTTTTCTCTTCGCTCTCAGTAGCAGTAAGGTCATTTGTGATGTTGTACTTACCAAAGTTAGTACAGAGCAAAAACACTTTTTTTTTTCTGAACAGCAGGGTTAAGGACTTGCTTAGGGTCATTTAAAACTTTCCATGCCTAATCACTCAGTATGCTGCAGAGCACAAGTGCCTACAGTGGTGTAATCTTGAATTGATCTGAATATGAATCAGAATTAAGTTTATTATTGGCATCCTATATAACATGAAGTGTATTCTGCAGCAGCAGTGTAATGCAAAGACATAAAATTACTGTAAGCTACAAAATAAATAAATAGTGCACAAAAAAAGGAATAATGATGTCGTGTTCATGAGTTCATGGACTGTACAGAAATCTGATTGTGGAGGGTAAGAAGTTGTTCCTGAATCAGTGAGTGTGGGTCTTCCAGCTCCTATAACTCCTCGGATGGAAATAATGAGAAGATGCCATCTCCTGGGCAGTGAACATCATTAATGATGGATGCCATATTCCTGAGGCACCTGCTCTTGAAGATGTTCTCAATGGTGGAAAGGGTTATGCCCATGTTGGAGCTGGCTGATTCCACAACCTTCTGCAGCCTCTTGCAATCCTGCGCAAAGAGTCAGAATGTTTTTCACCATGCATCTATAGAAATTTGCAGGAGTGTTTGGTGACATACCAAATTTCCTCAAACTCCAATGGAGATAAGGTCACTGGTGAACCTTCTTCATGACTGTATCAATGTGTTAGGCCTAGGACAGATCTCCTGAGATGTTGGTATCCAGGAACATGAAGCTGCTCACCCTTTCCACTGCTGACACCTCAAAGAGGATTGGTGCATGTTCTCCTGACTCCCCCTTTCTGAAGTCCACAATCAATTCCTCGGTCTTGCTGGTGTTGTGTGCAACTTGCTTTTGTGACACCACTCAACCAGCTGATCTGTCTCATTCCTATACACTTCCTCATTGCCATCAGAGATTTTAGCAACAATAATGGTGGCATCTCTGAATTTATAAATGGTGTTTGCATAGATACACAGTCATGAGAGTTGATAGAGGAGAACAGTGGATAAGCACGCATCTCTGAGGTGCACCTGTGTCGATTGCCAGTGAGGAGGAGATATTACCATTGATCCACACTGACTCTATGCCTTTGAGGAAGTCAACATTGAAACATTGGTGTTAGTGACATTTTACCTTCCAAAAATTAGCACTAATATAACCATTGGTTAGCCGGCTGGTGGCGTAGTGGCATCAGCGCCAGACTTTGGAGCGAAGGCTCCAGAGTTCGAACCCAGCCGGCTCCCCAGGCACGCTTTCCATCCGTGCTGGGTTGAGCGTCGAGTTAGCAACTCGACCTCGTATTACCTGCTACAGAAACATCAACAGTAAAAGGTTGATGACCTATGCTCTCTCGTGAGTTTATAAGGCAATTTCCTTTTAACTATTGGTGCTGCATATAACATTGATGGTATTTTTTTTGCGAATTGCACAGCATAAATTCAAATAAATCTCTTTGACTATGTCCAGGATCACAAAACCAATGCTTTGCTACTTATGAATCTCTGAATTTTGGTATTAAACAATTTTTATAACTTATATTTATCTACTATTATTTAATCTCTCATTTTAAATACAGTAAGTTTTAATTATACTACTCAGGGATCAGAGAAAGCACAAGCAAGTTATGTGAATTTTTTTCCTTAGTATTGAAACTACCTAGCTGTGATTATGGTTAAGAGAAAAGGTAATGCTATTTCATTAGGTCAAGTGGAACTTCATGCTGGGAATACAGATGTGCAAAGTTAACCTTTTTATGGAGTAGCTGAGGTATCGCAGTATGAATAGTACTGCCACTGATGATACAAACAATGGAGTTTCTTGTAACTTTAGTTTCTATTCCACAGTGCAGAACTAAAAAGGCAAAGGTATGAATAATCTTTACACCTAAGAAATGATTTTATCAATATAGGCTCCTGAAACAGCACTTCACCACCAGCAATGAAGATCAGAAAACTACAGGCAGAATACGTGCAGATTCTTGGAAGACACTGTCATTGG
This sequence comes from Mobula birostris, assembly GCF_030028105.1. Lineage (NCBI taxonomy): Eukaryota > Metazoa > Chordata > Chondrichthyes > Myliobatiformes > Myliobatidae > Mobula > Mobula birostris. Next base: position 53,995,021 of record NC_092371.1, on the reverse strand, counting down.
CTCCCGGCTAGGAACCCAGATTCAGTAAACCGACCATTAATTATTAGTGAAAGAAGGAAATATGGACACCATCCAGATTATTCTTTGTGAATATTCACACATAAGTTGTAAAACGGCAAAAAACGATTTTAATTGGAAACTATAGTTCATTAATTGTAGGCAAGACTAAACAGAACCCTCCATGCCCATTGAGCATTGAATCACTGCTACATAGACATTCGGGGATCACATAAATTCGCAACCTTGCCTTCTAGAGATTCACATTGGGTCAACCTGATTAAACATAATAGTTGAAGATGTACTGGCGTTGCAGGATTCTCACCAGATTCTTTCCCACAGATGAAAGCTTGCATGGACTGATGATCTGGGAATTTAAAAAATGACAAAAATAGAAACACAGCTTTCTGTGATGTGTTTTATTGATGATTCAGTGTGGTGTAATCGGTGGCAACCAGCTCATTTACTTCAATATTTTCTGAAATGTACAACATGAATATCTGGTTACAATTTCTTCCTTTATTTTCAAATACATTATATTCCTAGTAAACTGATTAGAAAGTGTATGAGTCTGGATGAAGAGGGCTTGCGACAGAATGGTCGCTAAAATACAGCAGCTGTGAAATACCGTCACCAATAACTCTGAAAAATAAATAGCAGCACAGCTTCAGCCAGCATGCTGAAAAACTACTTGATAGACAAGGAGAAGATGTATTGCACAAAGCCATATGTTATGTCTATTTGAAACAAGATCCATCATACTCATATTTGACATGATTCCCTTTCAATTGTCATCTATATGCTTATATATTTTGTATTGTATTTATTTTCCCATGCAAGACAGAGAGTGGCTTTTTTTAAAATTTTACATGCAAGGATTATGAACTTCATCCCAAAAGTCGCGGTAAGGATCTCCTGAATCAATTCCACATTCCATTAGAAATGTACTGATACTGAAAACTTCATTTTGTCTCCAAGTTTAGAAAGGAGTTCATGCACTATTAGACAGGTAGTGTCATGAATAAAATAAAAAAATATAATATTTAATAGCAAACAAGCATTTAAGTAATGCATATATATCTAATGTCTATATATCTATATCTATCTATCGATATATATATAAAATACAATGAACTGGAAGCCACTGTGTATAAGTGTATATGCCACCTAATTGGGGCAGAAGACTGTGCCGAACATTTTGTAACTACCGTGGGTTGTGTTCACATCACATGGGCGTTAGACACTACACTGTGCTTAGAGGGAACAGTTTTAAAATAGCGTCAGTTGTGTGTGTTTGTGTTCAAAAGCTGTGATTTTTTTTCCCACTGATAGTTGGCGAAAATAAGCAGTAAGGCAATTCAGAACTGCATTACTCACTGCGGCTTCAGGTGTTCAGGCTTAGAAATGCCTGAAACAGATAGGAGAGTATATGAAACAATTTCACTACTTTAACAAGTTAGGACTATGATGAAATTGAAGGTATCGACAATCATTTTGAAGGTTACAATTAAAATGAAGATTTGAAAATGCATTTTTTGAAAACACTGTTTAAAGGCTGAACATTATCTGTGGATCAATCTCACTGACTCTCAACTTGGCTTTGTATCATCCAGACAATAGTAATACCTACATTAGGCTGATGTTTATTGATTACAGCTCAGCGTTCAACATAATCGTACTCTCAGTTTTAATCAACAAGCCCCAAACCCTGGGCCTCTGTACCTTCCTCTGCAACTGGTTCTTTGACTTCCTCATGGGGGACCAGTCTGTTTGAATCAAAAATAACATCTCCTCCTCACTGACAATCAACACTGGCGCATCTCATGGATGTGTGCTTAGCCCACTGTTCTATTCTTTCTACACCAAGGATTGTGTAGCTAGACATGGCACAAACACCATCTATAAATTTGCAGATGACACAACTATTGTTGGTAGAATTTTAGATGGTGACAAGGAGGCATACAGAAGTGAGATAGATTAGCTGATTGAGTGGTGTTACAGCAAAAACTTTTCACTCAACATCAGTAAAACCAAGGAATTGATAGTTATGGAAGATTTTAACGTGCAGGTTGATTGGGATAATCAGGTTGGAAATGGATCTCAAGAAAGTGAGTTTGTTGAATACCTATGAGATTGTTTTTAGAGCAGTTTGTTGTTCAGCCTACTAGGGGATCAGCTTTACTGGATTGGGTGTCATGTAATGAACTGGAGATGTTTAGGGATCTTAAGGTAAAAGAACACTTAGGAGACAGTGAATGCAATATAATTGAGCTCAACTTGAAATTTGATAGGGAGAAAGTGACATAGCAGTATTCAGTGGAGATAAGGAAATTACAGTGGTATTGAGAGAGGGGCTGGCCAAAGTAAATTGGAAGGAGATACTGGCAGGGATGGCAGCAGAGCAGCAATGGCTTGAGTTTCTGGGGAAAATGAGGAAGGTGCAGGATAGATGTAGTCTAGAAACGAAGAAATACTTAAATGGCAAAATAGTACAAACATGTCTGACAAGTGAAGTCAAAGCTAATGTAAAGGCAAAAGAGAGGGCATACAACAAAGCAAAATTTAGCAGGAAGACAGAAGATTGAGAAGCTTTTAAAAACCAACAGAAAGCAACTAAAAGAATCTTTAGGAGGGAAAATATAAAACATGAAAGCAAGCTAGCAAACAATATGATGGAATAGATGGCTTTTTTGCCAAATTTGCAGATGAAATAAAGATTGGTGGAGGGGCAGGTAGCATTGAGGAAACAGCTAGGCTGCATAAAAACTTAGAAAGATTAGGAGAATGGGCAAGAAAGTGGCAAATGAAATATAATGTTGGAAAATACATGGTCATGCACTTTGGTAGTAGAAAAAGATGTGTAGACTATTTTGTAAATGGGAAGAAAATCCAAAAATCTGAAATGTAAAAGGACATTGAAGTCCTTGGGCAGAACACCCAAAAGGTTAACTTGCAGGTTGTGTTGGTGGTGAGGAAGCCAAATGCAATGTTAGCACTCATTTCAAGAAGTCTAGAATATAAGAGCAGGGATGAGATGCTGAGGCTTTGTAAGGCATTGGTGAATTTCTGGAAATAGCACAAGCAGCTTCTTCACTCTGCTGCCCAGAGAAGAAGGCTGTTTCACCCACTAAGTTCATGCCAGCTCCCTGAGGAGAAATCTGTTCTCCAGTCTCCTCTCCTGCACAGGCTTATCAAGTCTCTTTGGATTAGTTGTTTGCAATTGCTCTACATAAAGGGGTAATTTACAGTAACCATTTCATCTGTCTGCATATTCTTTGGATCTGAAAGGAAACCAATGAAAATGCGTGAGGTAATGGAGAGAGCACATGAACTCCCTACAGACAATACCTAATGTCAGAATTCCAGACACTAAGAAGGATGTCAACAGTCTGAAGTCACATATATGTAGCCTGGGGAAAAGTACACGCTCAGGACAACAAATACTTTTTTGGGTTTTAATTCCTTTATCTGTTTTAGATGCTTAAGTGCCAGAAGAGGGCTGCAAAACAAAACAAATGATTTTACAACCAGTTCTTGCAGTTACAATCTCAGTTGAACTTTCGATCCACACCCTTGTGTATGAACAGAATTGTGTATGCAGTATAAAAATACCAGAACTAATACGGTACTAATATGGCAGTGGCAATCCTGAAGAAACACAATACAAACATTAGAATCCCACCCTCCCTGCACCTTGTACATAACAGCAAAAAATGTAAGTGAATACATCTCATCTAAAACGTACACACCTGCTGAAGATCTGGAAAACTTCTGAATGCCCGCTTCGCGGCCGCTGCAACTGTGTGGTAATCGGAATCTCTGGAGCAGAAGGCCCCGAAATCCTCAGCTTTGCTTGTTTCAGCCGCCGGGGCTAGGTTGAAGGCACTTGGCAGAGGATGGCACTTGGGAGGCTGTATCGGAGGCTCAAAGTTTTCAGACAGGCGGACTCAGTCTCGGCTGTGGTCGGCTGCTTCCAAGGCATTGGCAAGTTGACAGTGCCTGGAGGTTTATGGCAGGGAGTTTCTCCCTTTTGCCACCTGCTATCGGGGCCTCAGAAGTTGATTGACTCGAGGACTTTTGAGACATTTTTTTACCATGCCCATGGTTTGTTCTTCATCAAATTATGGTATTGTTTTGCACTGCTGTAGTTATATGTTATAATTATGTGGTCTGTCAGTGTAAGTCTTTGGTTTGTCCTGTTTTCTGTGATATCACTCCGGAGAAACATTGTATCATTTCTTAATGCATGTATGCATTTCTAAATGACAATGAAAGAGGACTGAGCGTTCTCATAATCTAAAAACTTTTGAACAGAGACTAAACGTTCACGTTACGCGGTTGCATGCACAATCAGTCATGATTACAATAAAGTTAGACAAAAGGTACACTTTGGCACAACTTTTACAAGGTATTGCCTGGTAGTTAAATTACAGGAAGACTGACCTACTTGGATGGTGAGGAACTTTGTATAAGCCATGGTACCCAGCGTCGCTTCCTTCACTCGTGGAAATCTAAAGCATCCACATGTAAAACATGTCAAATTACTGATATTCTCGATTCATCAACAAGTACAAACAAATTCACATGGATATTGTAATTAATGTGCACCTTTCCTCACCATGCCTAGCACACTCTGGGAGGAACCTGATTCCAATGCCCCACCAGCGTCTTCAGCAGAAACAAAAATGGTCTCCCTACTATCCCGCGCGTGCGTAATGACATCCCCGTCTCCCTTAAAGGCACAGATAACTATCCTAGCATTATCCGGATGGATGCCTAAGTACACTTTTAACGATACTGATTAAGATCCAACGTCACCTGGTTACATATACAATGCCAGAAATCAGTCAAGTTACCTTCAGCATGCAGAACTTGAAGGATAGATCTTTAGGTCTTCTAGGAATGGGAGTGACAGAGTGAGAAAGGGAAACTGGGGAGCATGGATTTGCTATTCTCTTAACCTCTCTGCTATTGCCTGTTAACCAGCTTCCCAAACACTGTCCTCAGGAAGGGGGAATGCAGTTTAAAGCCAGAGCTGGAGATCTACCATCCACAGAACCTCAAAAAAAGTAGACACAGGGTTAGAAAAAAAATAGAACTAGTAGGAGAAGTAAGAAAACATGGAAGGTGATCACTAAAAGGAAGAACTAAAGTAATTTCTAGACATTGATTTACAGCACAGCATGCTTTCAATTTGTCGTGCTTCCTTTGCTATTTACTTTGTATTTGTCTGCAGTTTTGCATTATGGTCAAGTGGTTGATGTGATGTTAGTTTGAAAGGATCCAGAAAGTTCAAATCCCAAATCAGCGCCTGGTTAATGTTATTATATTGATACCTCCTGTACCTAATAAAGTGTCCATTGAGTATATGTTGATGGTCTTCTGCTGCTGTTGCCTATCCACGTTGAGGTTCGATGTGTTGTGCATGCAGAAATGCTACTCAACACACTACTTTTGTAAAGCATTTTTACTTGAGCTACTGTCACCTTCCTGTCAGTTTGAACCAGTCTGGCCATTCTCTCTGACCTCTCTCATTAACAAGGTGTTTTCATTCACAGAAACACCAATACTGGATGTTTTCTGTTTTTCACACAAGTGCCTGTATACTCTAGAGACTGCTGTGTGTGAAAATCCCAGGAGATTAGTAGTTTCTAAGATACTCAAATCACTCTACATTGGCACCAACAATCATTCCATGGTCAAAGTCACGTAGATCACATTTCTTCCTCATTCTGATGTTTGGTCTGAACAACAACTGGACCTTTTGACTATGTCTTCATGCATTTATGCATTTAATTGCTGCCACATAATTGACAGAAACCTGAGCACTGATTAGAAGTTTAAATTATGATTTTACTGAGAAAATGAATCCATCATTATTTTCATAAAGAAAGGACTTCAAAATTGTAAATCTTCAATAATGAGAGAACAATCTTGAAGTAAACTCCTTCAGCAGCCTCCTCAGTGAAGTAAACGTTTGATTATCAGTCTTTCAAAATCCCTTAGAGAATAACGTGCCAATGATAGTAGCAGTAAATCCCTTATGAGATAAAGATGTGATAATGATTAACAACTTAACAATTAAACATTTAAAGTAAAAGTGAACATTTTGATCAATGAAGAGAAGGCAAAACCAGCAAAAGACAAAAATTATAAACCTTCAGTTGACCTTGCAATCAGAGAGAATCAATGTAATTAATTAGGAAATTTTCACTGGGTGGGAAACTTGAAAGGTTGATTAACTGTGGCAATATGTCATCTGAGTACAGATTAATTTTATAGACATACTCAGGGTCTGAATACCATCGATTTGATAGTTTAGTAACATTTGTACTGAAAGCGATATAGCAAAATCCAAAACTCATTGATGTCATAAAGAATGAATAATGGAACTTATTTGAAAATAACTACCAGGCTATCCTTAGAAAGTTACACCTCCAATAATGAAGCTTCCAGTGAATTTTTACACTAAGTTTACAGAAGAGAAACAGACCATTTAACCCAACTTTCTTTGCTGCATTTACTCACTTAACTACTTTCTAATTTAATCCTGTGCATATAAAGCCAGCATTCCATTTTCCCACAAGTAATAAATATCTTACTCTGAAAGCTTCAAGCCTGTTTGTTTCATCCTTTTATTGTAGTTAGTCGTTTTCTTCAAGCAACCACTTTTTTTTGGAGTTCCTCAGTTGATCTATTGTGATTATCTTGTATGTATACCTTTTAAATGTGTGCTTGTCCCACAAAGGTGAAAGTAATTTTTCACTTCTACTCATCAGTCCCCTTCCATAGAACCATAGATCACTCCTTCCAATGGGTCAGCTTTACTTGTTCTTGATTCCTGATCAATATAGCTTCTCACTTCTGGGGTAATCCTTTCATTTGTTCCTCACATTACTTTTCTCAAGTAGAGAATTATACACAATAATCAAAGTTAGGGCTAATCTATGTAATCATAAAAGTTAATTCTATTACATGATTTATCTTTTTAATGTCCTTATTAATTTCAGTGATTTGTGTTTCTCGATCCGAAGTCACTTTATTGGAGCAATAAGACACCTTCTTCTTCTTCTGCCTCTCCTGATGTTTTCCTTCTTTTGTACCCGGCCTCTTCAAGAAATGAGATGGCAATGGTTTGATTTGTAATTTTTAAGAGCTGTCGATACCAGCTCTAGGACACACAGAAGCTGAACAGAGTAAAACTCTTTCTGAAAGCTGCCATGCACCCTTTGACTATATGGATGATGACTTGAGTCTGACGTGAAGCAGAATGTAAACAATCTGGCCAGCGCTGGACTAACACTGGAACAAGTCTGCTCTCTGACCTGATACACCAGGCCACGGATAAACAGAAGCAAGAAAAATGACACCCTATCGTTAATAAAAAAAACAATAGCAGCAACAGATATTCTCAAGATATCATCTCACATGGAATGATTTGTAAAATGCAGTCAAAGTAATTATTTAATGCTATAATATTTATGCAATTGACTCTTAGTTATAAAATATTATCTTAGTTATATAATATTAAAATCTGGTGACATCTGGTAACATAAGAAAATACAGAATAGAAAGAGTCTCTACTGTGATCCTCAATAGCTAATACTTCCATCCAGCAACCATTGACAAAATCAGATCAATTTTTGTCTTTGTTTTTTCTCCACACTATCTTGGACCATTGCTATGTATATTTCGGATAAATTACGTGGATATGAAATTACAGGAAATGGTTAGTAAATTCTGAATGATACTTAAATAGGTAGAAGGTTATGAAAAATTATAGAGGTATCTTCATCAGCTGTGGGCTGAATATTGGCAAATGGTTTTTAATCAGAATCAGAATCAGGTTTATTATCATCGGCATGTGACGTGAAATTTGTTAACTTAGCAACAGCAGTTTAATGCAATACATAATCCTGCAGAGAAAAAAAATAGTAAAATAAAATAAAATAAATAAACAAGTAAATCAATTACGTCTATTGAATAGATTTTAAAAAACATGCAAAATCAGAAATACTGTATATTAAAAAAGTGAGGTCGTGTCCAAAGCTTCAAAGTCCATTTAGGAATCGGTTGGCAGAGGGGAAGAAGCTGTTCCTGAATCACTGTGTGTGGCTTCAGACTTCTGTATCTCCTACCTGATGGTAACATTGAGAAAAGGGCATGCCCTGGGTGCTGGAGGTCTTTAATAATGGATGTTGCCTTTTTGAGACACCACTCCCTGAAGATGTCCTGGGTACTTTGTAGGCTAGTTCCCACGATGGAGTTGACTAGATTTGCAATATTCTGCAGCTTCTTTTGGTCCAGTGCAGTATCCCCTCCATACCAGACAGTGACGCAGCCTGCCAGAATGCTCTCCATGGTACAACTGTAGACATTTTTGAGTGATAATCCAGATAACAGAGATAACCATGAGGTTTTGCATTTTGGCAGATAAAGACAGAGTAGTACTAATGTAGTAAATGGTATGGGTCCTGGGGTGTTTTGTGGAATAGAGTCCTTGGAGTGCAGGTATATCATTCATGGTATGCAGAGTCACAGGTTGTTAGAGTGGTGAAGACATTGTTTGGTATTTTCAGCTGCATTTGTCAGGGCACTGAATAGAGGAGTTGGGAAGTTATGGTGCAGATATATAAGAGGTTGCACTTGGAGTTTCCTGTATAGTTTTCTTCATCCTGTTATAGGAAAGATATTATTAAACTCAATAGAGTGCAGAACAGATATACTAGGATGTTTTCTGTACTAGGTTAAAAGGAGGGATTGCGTAAATCAGGAATTTATTCTCCGGAACATAGGAGATGGAGAGGTGATCTGGTCGAGGTACATAAGATCATGAGAGGCATAGACAGAATGAAACCATATCGTCTTTTCCTCAGGAAGGGGGTTAAGATTAGAGGTGAGAGATTTAAAAGGGACATGAGAGGCAGCTTTTTCATTCAAATGCCAGTGCATATTTGTAATGAGCTGCTAAAAATGGTGGCTGAGGCAGGCACATTAGTAGAATATACTGTACAAGCAATCTAGATAAGTACATGGAAGGGAGATGGACCAAATGTGGGCAGGTGGGACTCTCCCACTGAACAACACAGTCAGCCTGGATGAAGTCTGATAATAATGGATTGTGGATGAAGATGGCACACTTGTTTCTAAAGTGCTGCACAAAAGCAAAACTAAGTTTGGGCTTTGCAACTGTCAAAGCTTTCACTGATTTTAATGATTTTAAATGTATGTAATTCAAAAAGTTCATTGCAAAATAACAAACATCATATAAAAGGCACATTGTTTTGAACTATAAAATGTTGCTGTATTCTTTGACTTTAAGCTGCACAAATCCCTTCGATGTCAATTGGGTCTCAGATCCTGACTTGTTCCTGATTAATCGAAGGCACAACTTACCCAAGACATTTTCTCTTTTCCCCCCTCCCAGTGGACAGAATATCTCAAAGCTCTTTTGAGCATATACCACCAGGGTCAAGCACAGCTTCTATATCATTATATAGGACCATTGAGTAGTTCTATAGTACAATGATAGAGTCTAGACCTCACATTCTACCTTAATCTTACAGTCTTAGGATCTTGTACCTTATTTTCTGCTTGCACTGCACTCTATCTTTAACTGTTGCACTTTATTCTGCATTCTGTTATTGTTTTAACTGCACTGTTGGAAAGAATTGATCTGCATGAACAGTATGCAAAACGAGCTTTCAACTGTACCTTGGTACATGTGACAATAATGTGATGGTATTTGTTTTTTTGCCTGCAAAGTTCTAAACTCAAACTCAACACTCTCAACACGCTGGAGAAACTCAGCAGACCCCACAACTAAGCACATCTTTCCCTCTCTACCCCTCTCTGCCTTCCGCAGGGATTGGTCCCTCCACGACTCCCTGGTCCACACGTCCCTCCCCACGGATCTCCCACCCAGCACTTATCCCTGTAAGTGCAAGTGCTACACCTTTCCCTACACCTCCTCTCTTGCCACCATTCAGGGCCTCAAACAGTACTTCCAAGAGAGATAAAACTTCACTTGTGAGTCTGTTGGGGTCATCTATTGAATCCGGTCCCGGTGCGGCTTCCTCTACATCGGTGAAACCCGACGCAGATTGGGGGACCGCTTCGTCGAGCACTTCCGCTCCGTCCGCCACAACAGACAGGATCTCCCAGTAGCCACCCACTTCAACTCTGCTTCCCACTCCCATTCAGATATGTCCATACATGGCCTCCTCTACTGCCATGATGAGGCTAAACTCAGGTTGGAGGGGCAACACCTCATATACCGTCTAGGTAGTCTCCAGCCCCTTGGTATGAACATGGAATTCTCCAACTTCTGGTAATTCCCTCCCCCTCCTTTCCCCTATCCCTATGTCACTCTGCCCCCTCCCCCAGCTGCCTACCATCTCCCTCATGGTCCCGCCTCCTTCTACTACCCATTGTGTTTTCCCCTATTCTTTCTTCACCTTTCCTGCTTATCACCTCCCGGCTTCCTCTCCCCCACCCCTTTATCTTTCCCCTTACTGGTTTTTCACCTGGAACCTACCAGCCTTCTCCTTCCCACCCTCCCCCCACCTTCTTTATAGGGCCTCTGCCCCTTCCCTCTACAGTCCTGACGAAGGGTTCCGGCCCGAAATGTTGACTCATCGTTTCCACGGATGCTGCCCGACCTGCTGAGTTCCTCCAGAGTATTGTGAGTGTAGCTTTGACCCCAGCATCTGCAGAGTATTTTGTGTTTAAAACTCAAACTCAAGACTTTAAGCTCTAATGGATATAAATAGCCACGAGTACTCTCTTGAAAGGGAGATGATACTGTGACTACCCAATCTTCAAAGACTAGTTTACTTCCCTATCTATTCTTTATGTTGAGCTAAGCTGCCAATACCCACTGTTTGTGTGGTGGGTCCCCCCTCTTACCAAGGAGAAGATACGCCCAGCTAACAGAGGAGTTTAATACACAATTCATTCATTTTCAGTCATACATGTTTAAATTCAAACAACATTCTTAAAACATATTTTAAACTCACAGAGGATTTCCATCTTATAAACATTTCCAATTTAGAAACATTCCCAAAATCAAAGGATTTCCAAAACACAAGTGCAATTCCTATAAAACAAAAAGATACAGCAATGATGCAGATGATCTAATCATTCATCGCAGAAATTGCAGGGAGAGGAATAGACTCTAGTTCACCCTGTAATGACGCAGCTCTATAAAACTCTGGTTAGGCCACACTTGGAGTACTGTGTCCAGTTCTGGTCACCTCACTATAGGAAGGATGTGGAAGCATTGGAAAGGGTACAGAGGAGATTTACCAGGATGCTGCCTGGTTTCGAGAGTATTTATTATGATCAGTGATTAAGGGAGCTAGGGCTTTACTCTTTGGAGAGAAGGAGGATGAGAGGAGACATGATAGAGGTGTACAAGATAATAAGAGGAATAGATAGAGTGGATAGCCAGTGCCTCTTCCCCAGGGAACCACTGCTCAATACAAGAGGACATGGTTTTAAGGTAAGGGGTGGGAAGTTCAAGGGAGATATTAGAGGAAGGCTTTTTACTCAGAGAGTGGTTGGTGCATGGAATGCACTGCCTGAGTCAGTGGTAGAGGCAGATACACCAGTGAAGTTTAAAAGATTACTAGACAGGTATATGGAGGATTTTAAGGTGGGGGGTTATATGGGAGGCAGGGTTTGAGGGTCGGCTCAACATTGTGGGCCGAAGGGCCTGTACTGTGCTGTACTGTTCTATGTTCTATGCTAAATGGTATTATCTATCTGGTCTCCAAGCTTCCTTGACCTAAGCAACTTAGTCGTTGTTTTGAAGCAAGCCAAATTAAACAACCCGTCATCTTATACTGCTCCGTTTGAGTAGCAATAAGTTGGGTTTTGTGAACTTGCAGCTTACCCTATAGGCAGAGCTTGATTACAAGGCTGTGTTTTCAAATTAATGCTAGCCATTTATATTTTAAGAACTGAAGAACTAGCTCCCATTTACAACCAGAAGCTAAACAATGTTAGCTGAAAAGTTACATACAATTATTTGATCTTATAAGTGGCAGCTGTTGTGTTTAGAAAGCCAAGCTTGGCAAACATGGGACCCACTTAACTGAATTAGTCAATAAGTTCAGAACTCACAGCACGAATGCACAAATGCATAGTCGAAGTTAATCAAAATAATTCACAGAAGCTGGAAATCTAAAATAATAACAGAAAATGCCAGAAATACTCAGAAGGTCAGATTATATGTGTAGGAAGTGTCCTGACACACCATTGTTGGTTCTTTTCCAACAGATGTGGCCTGAGCCTTTGAGTATTTTCACAATTTTCTGTTTTTGTTTTCCGGTGATTTTACTTCTGTTGGTATGGCCTGAGTCTAGCTGCAACCAGCTCAATGTGGCCCCTAGGTTCATCATTAAAATTGTCGCAGATGACACACTAAATTCTAAATATATGCTGAATTTAGCTCACTCTACTGCAGAATAGGCTCATAAAATGACCTCCTCTTTACTACTTTTTAAGCCAACCTAGAAAAAAAAATGTACAAATAATATGATCAGCTCATTCTACAAAGGTAGCTAGATATTTGCTAATTGTGATAGTTTATTTTTAAAGAATATTGAGGTCCATTCTCATTTTGTAGACCGTCACAACATGGTCAGACAGGATATCTTTGAGTACACACTTCCTTCTGATTTCACCTCCACTACTGCAAACCTATTTGAAAGACCAGGGCAACCTCATTATTCACCAGGAACTAAACTGATGGATCTTTCCTTAGCTGTTTCAACTGACTATATTATTTTCAACTAAATTATTTCCGAAATGAATAACCTCTGCGAAATGGGTTTGGTGAATCATATTTACATAATACCTGTGCCATGCATGTATTATGACAATCTGAGTAAAGAGAGTTATATATTTGAGTAAAGTACACAACATCAAACTATATTTGCAAAATTATTCCAGATTACAGTAAAATTGTTTGTTTCACCTCCAGCCTCTAAATACCCCACCAGAAATCAGGAGTCAATTTCTAATCCACAAATCACTTTGTGCAGCTAGTTATTTGGACATCAGATTTATTATGAATCAGAGAAGTATATTTATAAGCAAATGTTAATAAAAGCACTCCTACAATGATTTTATACTCTTCCTTTAGCTGGTTAGCATGCTCCTTCGGATGTTAGGCCAAAATCCTTGGAGTGTCAATGTTTGGTGAAAGACCCCCAGGAATGTAATAATATTTATAGACATTGGAATCTATTTCATATCTGCAATAAAACTCATAATGGTTTCCTTCAATTTTGAATTTATGTGCATTATTAGCCTGGTCTTCCTGCAGAGAAGCTCGCCTAGAAATTGGATCAGAAAAAGGATTAGTTTATATCTGTAAATCATGCACTTACAACTCTTAAAGAAATTAGGAAATGGACTGTTTCTGCACATAAGTGACGATGTCACCAAGGTGCATTGCACAAGTTCAAAATTCAAAACAAGTTTATTAACAAGGTACATACATGTCAACATATACAACCCTGAGATTCACTTTCTTGCAGGCATACAAAGAAACACCATAGAATCAATGAAAAACCAAGCACAAGACAGAAAAACAACCAATATGCAAAAGAAACAAACTGTAAAAATAAATAATAATAATAATAATAATAATACATAAGTAAGCAATAAATATCAAGAAAATAAGTGATGAGTCCTTGAAAGTCAGTCCATAGGTTTTGAAAAAAGTCCAGTGTTGGGGTGAGTGAAGATGCAGCAGGTACATAAAGAAAGCCTGGAAGAGCACTGGGGACAGCAGTCACCCCAACCATAAACTGTTTCAACTGCTTCCATCTGGAAAACGCTACTGCAGCAGGCTACAGGACAGGCTACATGCCATTCGACTTATAAATTCACATATCTGTATATTGCGACGCAGTCATAATGCAAAGATTTTTTACTTCCTCATATTGTGGGATGGATGTAAGATGTAAATAAATTCAAATTCAAATGAGTAAAGTTATCCCTTTTGGCTCAAGAGCCTGATGGCTATGGTGTAAAATCTGTTCCTGAACCTGATGGTGTGGGTCCTAAGGCTCCTGTACCTCCTTCCTAATGGCAGCAGCTAGAAACAAGCATGACCTGGAAGGTAGGGTCCTTGATGATGAATGCAGATTTCCTGCAACAGAGTTCCTTGTAGATATGGAGAATGGTGGGGAGGACTTTACTTATGATAGACTGGGGTGCATCCACTACTTCTTGTAGACTTTTCCATTTAAGGACATTGGTGTTTCTATACCAGGCCATGGTGAAACCAATCAGTATACTCTCTACTGCACATCTATAGAAGTTTGTTAAAGTTTTAGATGACATGACAATTCTTGGCAATCTTCTAAGAAAGAAGAGGTGCTGCTGTGCTTTCTTTGTAATAGCATTTATGTGCTGGACTGAGGACAGATCCTCTGAATTGATAACACTGAAGGACTTAAAGTTGCTGACCCTTTCCATCTCTGATCCCCTGATGAGGACAGGCCCATAGCCCTCCAGTTTCTGCCTCCTGTAGTCAATAATCAGCTTCTTGGTCTTGCTGCCATAGAGAGAGAGAGGTTGCTGTTGAGGTACCACTCAGCTAGATTTTCAATCTCCCTCCTCTATGTTGATTCGTTATGTTTTAGACAAACTGACAGAAGTTAGATCAAAAGTCTAACTTATGAACTTCATTAATTATTCAATCACTCCAAGTAACATGGAGCCAATTTTGCATCAAGTTGGGAATCTTCCATGATTTAAAGTATTCCTGGGGGACACTCTTACTTTATTTATTTTAAATATTTATTTTAATTTTGAATATTCCATATTATTTTTCAGTCAGCAGCTCTAAGAAGGATTGCAGGATTGGAGCACTGCCCACCTCAAACAAGATGTTATGATAGCTCAGATAGTCACTGCAGTATCAGACCAATCAGAGTGTGGGTCCCAACTAGGTGGGAAGAGGGTTAATCAGAATAAAATGTCCTTCATTTCACCCGGTTTCACTTGGTGCTATTGTGTTCCTCAGCTCACCCTCCTATTTATGACATCTCCCTTTATTGCCCAATGAAGCAGTGGAGACTACTTCAGTAAATATATTTAAGACAAGAGTGGATAGACTTTTGCATAGTAGGAGAATTAAGAGTTATGGGGATAAGGCAGGTAGGTGGAGATGAGTTCATGGTCAGATCAGCCATGATCTTATTGAATGGCAGAGCAGGCTCGATGGGCCAGATGGCCGACTCCTGCTCCTATTTCTTATGTTCTTGTGTTCTTACGTTCATCTCCATGGCAGTTTAACAGTGCTGACTCACCACACGGTGGGCAGCTCACAAATGAACAATAAGGTGTGAACATGTTCTGCCTCTGGAACAGTGAAAAAAGCAATAGCACAGTTTCTTAAATTGAAAATATTCAAAATTATTGTTTTTTTAGCTGACCTCTGATATAGCATTAACACTTGAGCCAGCATCGTCTAAATACTTCAAAACTGATGATCACCAAGTGAACATGAAGAACCTAATTAGGAATAGACTTTAGCTGAAGGAAGAGATACAAATAATAATTCTAAGAAGAGTTCTAAGTTATGAGAACATCTTGCATAAACTAATATTACATTTCTTTTATTGTAAAATATTTTTGCTGTTGTGGTCTGTATGTAGCATGTTCAGACATGTTAAATATAGTTGGTATGGAGAAGGTATTTACTCTGGCAGAGATATACTGATGGAACAGAATTAGTACTTATTTATTCAGAATCAAATTCAGGAAACTGTCTTCCACACAATAGTAGTGGAATTTTCTTCCCTCTGAGCTTTCGAGACCAATTTATTGTTAAAATGGATGTCATGGAACGTAAAGCAATGCTGGCTAAATAAACCAGTGGTAAGGGTCTACTGTGATGTAACTAAGAGGTGGAAGAAGGTCAAGGGGTAGAGTGACTACGTCTGATGCTGAAGTCAGAACAGAAACATTGCAGGGTAGAATGAAATGCAACCACTTTTCAGTGAATCTATGATGCCAATTTAAAAAAAAACGGAAGCTCATTAAATACTACTGTCGGCAACATTTCTTGAATCACATTCCCAATAGATTTTCCAGGATTCACCTTGATATAATTGACTGGAGAAACAGGAGGTACTAAACCAGCTGTTGAGGGTTCTGCATCGGCAGTATCAGAATGCCTAGCATTGAGAAGAGGATTTTCCCCACATCACCTGTCACTTCCACTCTTCTCAAACCAACCTACACCTTAAGTGGCTCTTTGAGCAGTAAGGTAGAGCCTTTATTCTTCAATTTGCTCGCCTGGGCTGGATCCCTTGAGCTTTGTATGCCAACAAGCAATTGTATACCAACTACCAGAAAAACAGTTTGTCCCAACAAAATGTCGGCAACAGATGTCCGGAAATGCTACTGGAATAGTAAGTAGATCACAGACTCCAATCTGTATATTAAAAGGCCAAGTGCTACCTTAGTGCTTCAGCCACCTAGTCTTTCATTCCATTTACATAGAGAAGAACTTTACAAAGTGTCCCCCAAGATACCTGAACTTTCTTTCACTAAAACATTGTTTCTCACTTCAGGAGTCATAATACTGTAAACTGTAGCTCAGTCGGAAGACCTTTGTGTAGCTTAAGTGTTGATTTATGTACACGTTCTGTAGCACTGTTCTCTCTGAGCTGCATGGGTGCACAGATACGTAGTAACTGAAATGTTCCCGTTCAAAAGCCTTTTGTTGCTGTGCAGTTGGAAATTTCTTTAATATTATTTTTTATTAAAGTGCTGCGCAGTTTTCAGGCCATGTAAAAATTTCCTGCTCAGAGCAATGGTTGTTCCTTGCAGATATAAAGGAAATTAGAGGGAACATTGGTCTGTGGGTTTCTGTACATTATTATTTTCTCTTGTGTATTACGTTCCGTTCATAAAAGTCAGATTGCCAGTGCAAATTTGATTGCTCTATCTGTATACCAAACATCTAAGTGCATGAATCGTTAGAAATCTTTATGATTTGCAGCTTCCGCATTTTTCCTTGTCCTCCCCATTCTTTGTATTTGCTGCTAAAATGAATTGCTTTCATATTTCTCTGCATTGAATTGTGTACTACATCTAACTGCACATTCAATTGTCCTTTCAATGTCCCCTGAAATCTTTTCCAATTTGTCTTGCTGCGTCCTCCTTTTCTAGACTTTGGTTTTCAGTAAATATGCTTTAATCCTTTTAAAGTTATTCTTCTTGTTCCATCGGTGTCCTTATGACCAGTGACCAGGTGGATTATGTTTCAGTCTCATCTCTAAAGTTCCACTACTTGTGATCCAATTTCAGCCTGGCATACTGCGGTACAATCAAATTACATTGCTATTGAACATGGACATAGCTGTTACACTGTACTGCAGAGGAATATGAATAATGCTGACCACCAAACTGTCAGAACCACACCTGCATTTTAAGAGGATTAAAGTGTTGCAGTTAAAGTCAATAATTTCATGTTCATTCTGTTATAATTTTAAGTAATCTGTTGTCATTTTAGTAATTTTGACAATAAATTGTAATATTTTCGATGTCTTATAGTAGACCGCTGTTCTTTTATTGATAATAATCTGAAAATCATTAGAGGTTGTTCGATGAAAATTCCGAAGTCACTGATGTTAATTCCCTTGAGCTTAATGACTACATTACAGAAAATTAATCGTGAACTTGTTGATCTGAACCAAAACTTACAAAACATGTGTGTTGCTCAAGTCTTCTGTGTGTAGACATGAATGGATCAGTTCAGTTTTTTTGGTGATTCTATTACTTGATTATGAACCTTAGAGTGTCACATGGACTCCACATTCCTATAAGCATAAATGTATTTCTATTTGTGAATATTTCCCTTTTTTGTGTGTATACTGGTTGCCAGAACCTCAGCGATGTATCTCCCATTCCTATTTTGCAGGAATTATAATGATAAATGTAACAATGTAAAGGAGCCCAAATTGTAAACTGGAGTCAAATTTATTCATAGAGTAATAGAGTCATGGAGCAATACCACACCAATACAGACCCTCCAGCCCAACTAATCAATGCCGACCATTGTGCCTACCCAGCTGGTTCCAATTTTCTGCATTCACCCTAAATTCCCATGAAACCTGTCCCTGGATATACCTTCCTACGTTTTTCTTCAATGATACTATTGTACCTGCCTCAACCACTTCCTCTGACAGCTCATTCCATATATTCACCATCTACTATGCACTATCTTGAATAGGGCCCTCCAAATTTTGACACAGAAAACTTTCCTAGACAGACTTCATAAATCCTACTCCATTCAGGCCCTTAATGTTCTGAGTAGTCCACTAAATAGAGGGGAAATTCAAATCTCGCACTAATACAACACTATTGTTCTTACAACAATGAGCAATTATTCTGAACATCTGCTACTTAAATTCTCAATGACAATTGGGGTAGCACATCTATAATACAGCCCCAATAAAGAGAACAACAGGAATTCTGCAGATGCTGGAAATTCAATAAACTTGTTGTTTCTAAGTTCTGCCCATTTGGCCTTACTGAACGATACCATGAGAATGTCGTTTCTAAGTACTGCTGTTATGTCTTCCCTTATCAGAAAGAACACCCCCTTCTCAATAACCTGTACATCTTTAACAGCTGAAGTATCTGTATCTTCAAATATTGAACTGCTAGTTTTGCCCTTTTCTCAGCTGTGTTTCTGCAATAGCTATTAACATGCCAGTTCTCAGTGTAAATCCACACTCAGGGTATGTCTGCCTCACCGGTTAAAGCTCATGCATTGAAAGAAAGTGCAGTTTAACTGACTATTCATATCCCTACCCTTGCTTCCCCAGCTGTCCTTATTTAATTTATTTATTCTTATAATAAAACTTATTTTATTTGTTGTTGTGTTTTAACTGTGTAGCTTTGGTGTTATGCTTAACATAGAAACATAGAAAATAGGTGCAGGAGTAGGCCATTCGGTCCTTCGAGCCTGCACCGCCATTCAGTATGATCATGGCTGATCATCCAACTCAGAACCCTGTACCAGCCTTCCCTCCATACCCCCTGATCCCTTTAGCCACAAGGGCCATATCTAACTCCCTCTTAAATATAGCCAATGAACTGGCCTCAACTATTTCCTGTGGCAGAGAATTCCACAGATTCACCACTCCCTGTGTGAAGAAGTTTTTCCTAATCTCGGTCCTAAAAGGCTTCCCCTCTATCCTCAAACTGTGACCCCTGGTTCTGGACTTTCCCAACATCGGGAACAATCTTCCTGCATCTAGCCTGTCCAATCCCTTTAGGATTTTATACGTTTCAATCAGATACCCTCTCAATCTTCTAAATTCCAAGGAGTATAAGCCTAGTTCATCCAGTCTTTCATCATATGAAAGTCCTGCCATCCCAGGAATCAATCTGGTGAACCTTCTTTGTACTCGCTCTATGGCAAGAATGTCTTTCCTCAGATTAGGGGACCAAAACTGCACACAATACTCCAGGTGTGGTCTCACCAAGGCCTTGTACAACTGCAGTAGTACCTCCCTGCTCCTGTACTCGAATCCTCTTGCTATAAATGCCAGCATAACATTCACCGCCTGCCGTACCTGCATGCTCACTTTCAATGACTGGTGTATAATGACACCCAGGTCTTGTTGTACCTCCCCTTTTCCTAATCGGCCACCATTCAGATAATAATCTGTTTTCCTGTTTTTGCCACCAAAGTGGATAACTTCACATTTATCCACATTAAATTGCATCTGCCATGAATTTGCCCACTCACCTAACCTATCCAAGTCACCCTGCATCCTCTTAGCATCCTCCTCACAGCTAACACTGCCACCCAGCTTCGTGTCATCCGCAAACTTGGAGATGCTGCATTTAATTCCCTCATCCAAGTCATTAATATATATTGTAAACAACTGGGGTCCCAGCACTGAGCCTTGTGGTACCCCACTAGTCACTGCCTGCCATTCTGAAAAGGTCCTGTTTATTCCCACTCTTTGCTTCTTGTCTGCCAACCAATTCTCTATCCACATCAACACCTTACCTTGGGGTCATTGTCTTTCTGGAAGACATATCTTCTCCCAAGTCACAGTTCTCTTGCAAACTGCATCAGGTTTTCCTCCAGAAATTTCCCTGTATTTTGCTGCATTCATTTCACCGTCTACCTTCGGAAACTTTCCAGGGCCTGCTGTGGTGAAGCATCCCCACAGCATGATGCAGCCACCACCATGCTCCACAGTAGGAATGGTATGTTTATGATGATGAGCAGTATTGGGTTTATGCCAAACATAGCATTTAGTCTAATAGACAAAAAGCTCAATTTGGGTTTCATCAGACCATAGAACCTTCTTACAGCTGTATTCGTAGTCTCCCACATGCTTTCTGGCAAACTCTAGTCAGATTTTTTGTGAGCTCTTTTCAACAGTGGCTTTTTCTTTGTCATTCTCCGTAAGGCTGCAACTGGTGAAGCACCTGGGCAACATTTGTTGTATGCACAGTCTCTCCTATCTCACCACTGAAGTTGTAACTCCTCCAGAGTTGTCATAGGTCTCCTGGTGGCCTCCCTCGCTAGTCCCCTTCTTGCACAGTCACTCAGTTTTTGAAGACGGCCTGATCTAGGGAGATTTACAGCTGTGCCATATTCTTTCCATTTCTTGATAATTGACTCTCCAATATCCAAGGTTGCCGGATTAACTTTCTGTAATCTCTCCATCACTCTATCAAATGAAACATCTTTCATCTTGCTTAATATCAAGATGGCTGCTAAGATAATATGCATATCTCAGTTTACCTTCATTGGTGTGTTTGTTTTCAGGATCTTAAGTGGTTTCATTTTGAGCAGGCAGCATTACATTTTATTGTCAATTTCAATTATTAGGTTGCTCTGAAAATCATCCTGATCTAATCTACATGAGAACAGAAAAAGTTCAATTGCTTTATTATAGATATCAAGGATTGATGGAGACAGACCAGGACTGTATTGCCATTTGGTACTATTCTTGCTTTAATTGTTGCACATTTTAACTCTGCAATGCCAAATGCTAACTGTTAAATATCCCATTGCTTCTAATTCGTGTGTTGAAGTTACTTCGGTGCATTTTAACATTACAGCTGCTCAACTTCTTCAGTTCTGCTACATCAGTATTCAGGGCTGTTTCAATTCCTTCCCAATCCCACCTTGCTATCAGTATTGGAAATGTACTCTATTAGGATCTAAGTGAAGTCAGTTAAGGGTAAAGTGGGAAGCGTGAAGAGTCCTCAAAGCTGTGTCTGATTTATTCAAGGTTGTTCTTAGATTGACTACCTGATTGAATACATCATGAGTTTTGCCTCAATTATTTACATAAGATACAGTGGTTGAAAGTGTTGGCCTGAAGAATTTAAAAGCCTGTAAAACAGTTAGTTGGAAAAAAGTCAAGGACAGTTGACAAAGGAACAAATCAAATGTTTTTGTTCTCACCATGGAGTGGAAGAAGTGGAGGTTGTCATTTTGTGAGACTGTTCTTGTGACCACCAGGTAATTATAAGCAGAAGGGTACAAACTGCAGTAATTTGGAGGTCATTGAACAATATCCTTCGATCAATTTGGACACTATGAACATGGTACCTTTCAATTAAGCCCAGTGCAATTTAATGGATACAATATCCCACAGGGGGCTGCCTCAGTTGTTCACCTTATGAAGCAGTATTCTGAAGTGACTGTATTCAATTTTCATCTGTGAAGCTTTTCCTTGTGGAGATCATAACCAAGGGCAGGGTTTACTTGATGATGCAATGAAATTTTGCAGGAACAAGTCTGATTTTTTTTTCCATACAAAACAGAAGACCCTATTACTGCTAATTACAACGAAGTGATGATGAAGTCATTTGCTCCACCAAATTAATAATTGAAGGCTGGAGCAAAGAGACTAGAGAGACTGAGGAGTCACAAGGATCATTATGGATTGGACATTAAAGCAAACATAAATGCAACTGCTGAACCCTGATGCATGGCTGAATGCTGGAAAAAAGCATCAATTAACCCCTGGTAGAGTATTATGTGAGACTGTGGCACAGCTAGCGGAGTTGGGACATTTAAAGACTAATGTTGGAGATTAATGAATTAAGACTTGCTCCTGTTAAAGCAAGAACAATGCAGAAAGAGAAAAAACATCAGACACGAGCAGAATTTAGACAAGAAATGTCAAAAATTCCTTTTTCCCCTACAGATGCTCCTCAACTCATTGAGTTCCTCCAGCAGATTGCTGCTGAGAAAGACAAGATCAGTGCCAAAGCAACACTCACAACACGCTGGAGGAACTCAGCAGGTCGGGCAGCATCCATGGAATGATCAGTCAACGTTTCGGGCCAGAACCCTTCATCAGGACTGAAGAGGGAAGGGGCAAAGGCCCTATAAAGAAGGTGAAAAACCAGTAAGGGGAAAGATAAAGGGGTAGGGGAGGGGAAGCAGGGAAGGGATAGGCAGGAAAAGTGAAGAAGGAATAGGGGAAAGCACAATGGGTAGTAGAAGGAGGCGGAACCATGAGGGAGGTGATAGGCAGCTGGGGGAGGGGGCAGACTGAAACTGGGATGGGGGAAGGAAGGGGGAGGAAATTACTGGAAGTTGGAGAATTCAATGTTCATACCAAGGGGCTGGAGACTACCCAGACAGTATATGAAGTTTTGCTCCTCCAACCTGAGTTTAGCCTCATTATGGCAGTAGAGGAGGCCATGTATGGACATATCTGAATGGGAATGTGAAGCAGAGTTGAAGTGGGAGGCAACCGGGAGATCCTGTCTGTTGCTGCAGACTGAGCGGAGGTGCTCGACGAAGCGGTCTCCCAATCTGCGTTGGGTTTCACCGATGAAAAGGAGGCTGCACAAAACCTCATATACCATCTGGGTAGTCTCCAGCCCCTTGGTATGAACATAGAATTCTCTGACTTCCAGTAATTCCCTCCCCCTCCCTTCCTCTATCCCAGCTTCACTCTGCCCCTTCCCCAGCTGCCTATCACTTCCCTCATGGTTCCACCTCCTTCTACAACCCATTGTGCTTTCCCCTATTCCTTCTTCACCTTTCCTGCCTATCCTGTCCCTGCTTCCCCTCCTCCACCCCTTCATCTTTCCTCTTACTGGTTTTTCACCTTCTTTATAGGGCCTCTGCCCCTTCCCTCTTCAGTCCTGATGAAGGGTTCTGACCCGAAACATTGATTGGTCATTCCACGGATGCTGCCCGACCTGCTGAGTTCCTCCAGTGTGTTGTGAGTGTTGCTTTGACCCCAGCATCTGCGGAATATTTTGTGTTTAGGATCAGTGCCAATATTCATGGATCACATCATTGCATAGTCTTGCCCCCTGGAAAACAAACTTTGGCAAATTTCCTTTTCCTTATATAAAAAAGATGATTTTGCTTGTTCTTTCTCAAATATGGCTTGAGAACATTTTCAGGTGAATGGCTCTTTTGGGCTATTTTTATAAATATCATTCAACATTTGATAATGCTGTACAAGTCTTTCAGGTGCCATGAAATTCTATTTGCATGAACGTTTAATTGTAATTTGTATTTGGTATCTTGCAGTGCATCAAGTCAGGTGTTAGAACCTGAAGTGCGCAGTCCACTCAGTGATGATATCAATTTACACAAGAAGTAGCTTAGATAAATGTCCTCTTAATACCGGACAGTAAAAATGCATTCAGGATATGGTATGGACTATGGGCTGAAAATCAAGCCATTAGAACAGGAAGAAGCCCTCTTTAAGAGGACCCTTTGGCTCATTAATGTTCTTGGGGACTTATTTGGAGAATTTATGCTGGAGAAATATTAAACAACGCATCAGCTGGAGGCACAATTTTCTTCTCTAATTGTGGAGATTAAGACGGCTATATTTTTTGGAGCAACAGAGGTATTTAAGATTATTGTCCCCTTGGTGACAAGGGTTATCCCCAGCATCCCTGACTCTCCCCTCTCATTTGCACTCCTTGAACTTTCTGAAGAGCAAGAAGTCTAAATAAAAGATATAAATATACAGGAGCATTAAATAAGCCTGTCAAACCAAATCAGGTCATTGGCTTTAGATCAGTTGCTTTCTCCACAAACTCTGGTGGACATTGAATCTCTTATTATTTCTTTTATAATTTTGATAATATTTATTCTTAATTAGCAAATAAATCTGTATCATATCAAATTCATATGAAATTGGTCAAAAATTACCATTATCTTAGCCACCTTTGCTATCACAGAAAATACAGTTCCAACATATATATCACATACTGCACTAGATTGTTCTTCCCCATCTTCTGCAGAAGCAAATACTACTTAACATAGAATTAGTTTGTTGAAAAATTAAACTAAAATAAACAAATCCAATGAATTGCATTATCCATTATTAGAGATTATATGATGCATTGTTAATATATTAATCCATGAAAATATATTTCTAAATATAAACTGGAGTCTATAAAATTTGCATTAAAATGAGATTTTTGGCCTCACACTAATCTCTTGCCTATGTCAATAGATGTTGAATAATGTAAGCTGAAGCCAAATTGCTAAATGCTAATTAAGTTTTCATACCACAGCTTGAATTTACAAGTGTTCTATAGAGGAAAAAAAAGAATAAATCCCTGTGTTTAGAAAGCTTTTGCATACTTGTGAATTCATTAAAAATGTTTGAAGTAAAACTACACAATCTTCACTTCCATTGTCTACTCTCATCCAAGATTTAAACTTGTCCCTTTTAGAATTGGTCAAAAGCTATCCAACCAACGATGCTGAACATAGTGAGGGAATTGTTCTCCTCTAGGTTTTCTTCCTGAAGATTAAAACATGGTCCAGAAACTGTCTGGGCTGATGCAGCTTGAAATATGTGCAGCACTGAGCATGCCCAGTCTCCTTGTTTCAGCCATCTGTTTAGCAGGGAGGAATCACAGACCTTGCTGACTTCCACCTCATCATGTCCTTAGCTTTTTCGACAATCAAACTATCCTGCAGTAGTCTTGTCAATAAAGGTTGTTTTCAGCTGCCGTGAATTTATGGCCAGTTTGTTAAAATCTCATAAATTTACATGAATTGTATTTCTCAAAATGGAGGGGGGGGGTGAGTTTATTTCTGTTTGGTGTTTTTAATTTTAGCCATTTTTAAATGAGGCATGGAATTTGGCTGGAAAGCTTGCAGTTTTGGATGTTCTGGGTTATAATATGCAGCAACTGTTCCCAAAGTTACATTGTCATCCACAGAAATTTGGTTGAGAAGATAGGTCATGATTTGAAAGAGTGGCATAATGGTTACTAGACCACTAGTGAACTGGTGCATGCAAAGGGGCACATCTTGATGCCAGCCTGCCTTCCCCCTGCCCACCCCCCCCCCACACACACACACACACTCATGAACGGCGCGTATACAATGAAACCCAAAATATATGAAGGAGAAAGTTCACTTGCAATTATGTAGAAAACCTTTCATAATTTCAAAGCCTCTCCGTATGCTTTATATTTAATTAATACCAGCTAATTAAGGTGTAATTTGGTAATATAGAGTAAAAAATTTCTGCCCATCAGACTTCAAAGAAGAGCTCTTCACACATTTTTAAGTCCAGTAGTATCACTTGGAATAAACCAAATTATTTGGATTGATTTCTGTGATATTAGGGACTTCAGGAGGATATTGTGATGGATTATTTGTTTGATGCTTGTGGATAGAAGTGATTGCAAACATTTCGGATCTTTTGCTTTGAAGAGTAGGGTGTTCTTATCACTGAAGTTAGAGACCACCAAATTTCCAGACACTAAAACATTTGCAGCAAGGCTGATCCACACCTCCACCCATTACCCCAACCCCCATTTCTTTATCACTTCCTGTCTGTCTCCTTATGTACAGACACTCCTGTGCCTAGTGTAACTTTATGAACATACAACCAATTCATGTATATAAACTACTTACATATTTTTATATAGTGTGTTTTTTTATTATTATAAACTTTATTTTACTGTGTTTTATTTTGTGCTGCATCAGATTCAGAGTAAAAAATTTTTTTCTCCTTTACACTAGTGTACTGGAAATGGCACTTAACAATCTGTTGATATTTATGAAGTCTCATTTTCTTCCATTATGCTTAATTGTCCTTTATCAGTCATGACAGAATGTGTATGACAATAGGCCTTTGGATTGATCCTTGGTTATGGCATTACTTGAATCTGTCTATAGCATATTTCTTCCTCAATATAGTGTACTATTGTAGTGTGTTAGATTGGCAGATCATTTTGTTGCTGATTCTCATACATCCTACTGTTCTTCTTTTTAAACTTGATTGATCTTTTTAGTGGAAATACTAGAATGACGACTAAGCAGGATGCTGAGGTTGCAGACGATAATGGAATACAATTCTGACGCTGCTGTTCATTGCCAGGGGTGCCTCATGGATACTCAGTTGGAGCTGCTATATTTATTCTGAATTAATAATATTGTATTGTCACAAAAGTAGATGGAGGATGCCCTCAGAACGAAGCTGGGACTTTATCTACATGAGTATAGTGTGGTGGACGTTCCTACCAGCACAGAAATAGAAATAGACAGACGCATTTGTAACATGTTTGATGAGGATAGAATTTCCCCTTATGTTGGTTATATCTCTATCACCTTCAGGGCCAATCTAGGAGAAAATAGCTGTTGGAATTCAGCTGTTTGGTTAGTGGTGATGTTACCTACCTGACCTTGATAAAGGACATTGAAGTTCGGCACTCAGAGTGAATTCTATTTCTTGATACACCCAGTGATCACTCCAGGTTCCGATTTATCAGCTATGGGAGGGCATAACTTTTACCCAGCTAAATGGGTGAAAGATTTGAATTCTTGCATGAAAGAAATTGTCTAGAACGTTGCTCTGCTGTTGTGAGATACCTCAAGGCAACCACAGATTACAGACCTCTGTGGTTTTCTCAGCCTTTAGACTGGCAAATCTGCTGGGTAAACCTAATGTTCGCCAATGATTTGAAAGGACAGTGACAGAAATATGCTGAAGTATAAGGTTAGTTTATCTAATTGAGTTGATTTAATGTAATTAGCTCTTTTAAATTACTTTGTAGTGTTTCATGGTGTAGAAATTTGTAATTTTAATTTCAAATAATATTTTCAATCCTTAAAAATATTTTGACTTTCATGCGACATTCATAAGCATTCAACCTTAACAATATTTTTGGTGTCCATGTAGTGGAGTACATAGTTTCACTGACTGAAGAGGTAACTCATGAGGTAGCTCACTGATCAATCAAACTTCCAGAACAGTAAATGTTTCCCTAAAGATTAATTAAAAAAAAATTAATATTTTAAAGTGCTCACTTATAATCATTCCCTTAGAGAAATTGTCAAAAATATCCTGATTAATTATGTAGTCAGTGAAGGTAAAAGAGGCACAGCAGCTGATCAGAACATTGAAGAAATGAAGGAGTAAGAAGGAGGAGAGGAAGGAAAGACCAGCAATACAAGTAAGATGAACAATAAGATGGAGGGTAGGTACAATGATTACCATGAAATGCCTTGCCAGAATCATTTATTACAAAAGAAAAGTTGCTCTACTATTATTCTAAAAAAAAATTCTCTTTAGAACAAAATGAAGTTTACATTGAACCATAGGATACTTAATAATCCTTCACGGCCCATGGCCTCACCTTGTGCCATAATCAGTCCATCCTCAAGGTGGAAGAACAACACCTTATAATCTATCTGGGTAGTCTCCAACCCGATGACATGAAAACCGATTTCTCCTTCTGGTCCGGTAACTTTTTTTTTCTTCCCCTCCCCTCTTCCTCTATTCCCTACTCTGGTATTTTACCTCTTCTCATCTGTCTATCACTTCCTCCTGGGGCCACTCCTCTTTCCTTTTCTTCTCTGGTCCACTCTCCCCTCCTATCAGACTCTCTCTTCTCCAGCCCTTTACCTTTCCCATCCACCTGGCTTCACCTTATCAGACCATATGATATAGGAGCAGAATTAGGCCATTAGACCCAACAAGTCTGCTCTGCCATTTCATTATGGCTGATCCAATTTTCCTCTCAGCTTCAATCTCCTGCCTTCTCCCTGTATCCCCTCATGCCTTGACAAATCAAGAATCTATCAACCTCTGCCTTAAATATACATAAAGACTTGGCCTCCATAGCTTCCTGTGGCAAATGATTTCACAGATTTACTACTCTCTGGCTTAAAGAATTCCATTTCATCTCTATACTAAAAAGGCACCACTCTACTCTAAGGCTGTGTCCTCTGGTCTTAGACTCTCCCAGCATAGGAACCATCCACTCCACATCCACTCTATCAAGGCCTTTCAACATTCGATGAGATCACCCCTCATTCTTCTGAATTCTAGTGAATACAGGCCCAGAGCTATCAAACACTCTTCATATGATAAGATATTTAATCCTGGAATCATTTTCATGAAACTCCTTTGAGCCCTCTCCAGTTTCAGTATTTCCTTTCTAATATAATGGGCCCAAAACTGCACACAATACTCCAAGTGAGGCCACACCAGTGCTTAATAAGGTCCCAACATTACATCCTTGTTTTTATGTTCCAGCCCTCTTGAAATGAATGCTAACATCACATTTGCCTTCCTCACCACAGACTCAACCTGTGAATTAACTTTTAGGGAATCATGCAAAAAGACTCTCAAATCCATTTGCACCTCAGATTTTTGTATTTTTTCTTCATTTAGGAAATAGTCAACCCTTTCATTTCTTCCACCAAAGTGCATGATCAATCAATTCCCAACAATGTATTCCATCTGCCACTTCTTTGCCTATTCTCCCAATATGTCTAAGTTCTTCTGTACCCTCCCTATTTCCTCAAAACTACCTGCTCCCCCACCTATCTTCATATCATCTGCAAACTTTGCAATAAAGCTATCAATTCCATCATCCAAATCATTGACACATAACATGAAAAGAATCGGTCCCAACACAGAACTACTACTAGCCACCGGCAGCCAACCATTTATTCCCACACTTTGCCTCTTGTCAATCAATCACTGCTTTATCCATGCAAGAATCTTTCCCGTAATTCCATGGGCTTGCTGCTTGTTAAACAGACTCATGTATAACACCTTGAAAAGGCCTTCTGAAAATCCAAGCACACAAAATCAACCGATTCTCCTTCATCCGTATTGCTTGTTATTTCTTCAAATAATTCCAACAGACTTGTCAGGCATGATTTTCCCTTGAGGAAATCATGCCTACTATGGCCCATTTAATATGATCGAAGGCACCCTGAAATTTAAGAAGGAGAAGCTGAAATCAGCTGTATTAGTATTATAGTAGAGGAAAGTGAATTACAGAGGCTTGAGAGAGGAGTTGGCCAAATTGATTGAAAAAGGATACTGACAGAGATGATGGCAGAGCAGCAATGGCTGGAATTTCTGAAAGCAATTTGGAAGGCACAGGACATATACATCCCAAAGAGGAAGAGCTGTTCTAAAGGCAAAATGACAGAACTGTGGCTATTAAGAGAAGTCAGAGCCAACATAAATTCCAAAGAAAGGGCGTGTAATAGACAAAAAATAGTGGAAAGTTAGAGGATTGGGAAGCTTTTAAAAAACAACAGAAAGCAACTAAAAAGCCGTTAAGAAAGCAAAGCTAGGATAGTAAGCTAGCCAAATAATATTAAAGAGGATACCGAGAGTTTCTTCAGATACATAAAGTGTAAAGGAGAGGTGAGAGTGGATATTGGTCTTCTGGAAAACAATGCTGGAGAGGTAATAATAGGGGAAAAGGAAATGGCTGATGAACTGAAGAAGTATTTTGCATCAGTCATCACTGTGGAAGACATCAGCAGTATGGTGGAAATTCCTGGTGTCAGAGATCATGAAGTGCGTGAAGTTACCATCACTAGAAAGAAGGTTCTTGGAAAACTGCAAGGTCTGAAAAGATAGATAAGTCACCAAGACTAGATGGTGTTCACCCCAGGGTTCTGAAAGAAGTGGCTGAAGAGATTGTGGAGGCATTATTAATGATCTTTCAAGAATTACTAGATTCTGAAATAGTTCCAGAAGACTGGAAAATTGCAAATGTCACTCCACTATTCAAGAAGGGAGAGAGGCAGAAGAAAGAAAACTACAGGCTAGTTAGTCTAATCTCAGTGGTTGAGAAGATTCTGGAGTTGATTATTAAGGATCTGGTCTCACGGTACTTGGAGGCACATGATAAAATAGGCCATAGTCAACATAGTCAGGGGTGACCTCATTGAAACCTATTGAATGGTGAAAGGCCTTGATAGAGTGGATGTTGAGAGGGTGTTTCCTATGGTGAGAGAATACTGTGGCATCCTTTTGGAGCAGAGAAGAGGAGGAATTTATTTAAACAGAGAGAAATGAATCTGTGGAATTCTTTGGCATAGGTGGCCGTGGAGGCCATGTCTTTATGTGTATTGATAGATTTTTGATTGGTCAGTGATGAAGGGATATGGAGAGTAGGCAGAAGATTGGAGCTGAGGAGAAAATCGGATCAGCAATGATGAAATGGCAGAACAGACTCAATGGGCCAAATGGCCTAATTCTGCTCTTATATTTTATGGTCTTATATTATGATCATTGGTGCCTAAGTGTTCTTTGTTCTTTTACCTTAAGCTCTCTAATCAAGAGGGATGATGTCCTGAAGTGTGAGTTTCGGGAACTAGGCAGAAGGCTGAAGAACAGGACCTCAAGGGTGGCGTTCTCAGGATTGCTGCCAGTGCTACGTGACAGTGATGGTAAGAATTGGAGGAGATGGCAGTTGAACGTGTGGCTGAGGAGTTGGTGCAGGGAGCAGGGTTTTAGATTTTTGGATCATCGGGCTCTCTTCTGGGGAAGGTAGGACCTGTACAGATTGGATGGGTTGCACCTGAACTCAAGGGGGAGCAATATCCTTGCAGGTAGGTTTGCTAGCATGGTTCGGGAGGGTTTAAACTAATTTGCAAGGGGGATAGAGCGATAGAGCAGTGAAAGAAGTGCATGGAGTAAAGCCAGATCTAACATATAGAGAGGCTTTGAGGAAAGAGAAGCAGAATAAACAGTATAAAGACAGTAAGGTAGAAGGGCTGAAATGTGTGTACCTCAATGCAAGAAGCATCAGGAACAAAGGTGATGAACTGAGAGCTTAGATACATACATGGAATTATGATGTAGTGGCCATTACAGAGACTTGGCTGGCACCAGGGCAGGAATGGATTCTCAATATTCCTGGATTTCAGTGCTTTAAAAGGGATAGAGAGGGTGTAAAAAGGGGAGGAGGGGTGGCATTACTGGTCAGGGATACTATTACAGCTACAGAAAGGGTGGGTGATGTAGCAGGATCCTCTTTTGAGTCAGTATGGGTGGAAGTCAGGAACAGGAAGGGAGCAGTTACTCTATTGGGGATATTCTATAGGCCCCCTGGTAGCAGCAGAGATACAGAGGAGCAGATTGGGATGCAGATTTTGGAAAAGTGCAAAAATAACAGGGTTGTTATAATGGGTGACTTTAACTTCCCTAATATAGATTGGCACCTGATTAGTTCTAATGGTTTAGGTGGGGCAGAGTTTGTTAAGTGTGTCCAGGACGGATTCCTGTCACAGTATATGGACAGGCCGTCTAGGGGGAATGCCATACTAGATCTAGTACTAGGTAATGAACCGGGTCAGGTCACAGATCTCTCAGTGGGTGAACATCTGGGGGACAGTGACCACCGCTCCCTGACCTTTGGCATTATCATGGAAAAGGATAGAATCAGAGAGGACAGGAAAACTTTTAATTGGGGAAGGGCAAATTATGAGGCTATAAGGCTAGAACTTGAGGGTGATGTTTTTGCAGGGAAATGTACCATGGACATGTGGTTGATATTTAGAGATCTCTTGCAGGATGTTAGGGATAAATTTGTCCTGGTGAGGAAGATAAAGAATGGTAGGGTGAAGGAACAAGTGAGGTGGAAAAACTAGTCAGGTGGAAGAAGGCAGCATACATGAGGTTTAGGAAGCAAGGATCAGATGGGTCTATTGAGGAGTATAGGGAAGCAAGAAAGGAGCTTAATAAGGGGCTGAGAAGAGCAAGAAGGGGGCATGAGAAGGCCTTGGCGAGTAGGGTAAAGGAAAACCCCAAGACATTCTTCAATTATGTGAAGAAAAAAAGGATGACAGGAGTGAAGGTAGGACCGATTAGAGATAAAGGTGGGAACATGTGTCTGGAGGCTGTGGAAGTGAGCGAGGTCCTCAATGAATACTTCTCTTCGGTATTCACCAGTGAGAGGGAACTTGACGATGGTGAGGACAATATGAGTGAGGTTGATGTTCTGGAGCATGTTGATATTAAGGGAGAAGAGGTGTTGGAGTTGTTGAAATACATTAGGATAGATAAGTCCCCGGGGCCTGATGGAATATTTCCCAAGCTGCTCCACAAGGCGAGGGAAGAGATTGCTGAGCCTCTGGCTAGGATCTTTATGTCCTCATTGTCCACAGGAATGGTACTGGAGGATTGGAGGGAGGCAAATGTTGTCCCCTTATTCAAAAAAGGTGGTAGGGATAGTCCAGGTAATTATAGACCAGTGAGCCTTACGTCTGTGGTGGGAAAGCTGTGGAAAAGATTCTTAGAGATAGGATCTATAGGCATTTAGAGAATCGTGGTCTGGTCAGGGACGGTCAGCATGGCTTTGTGAAGGGCGGATCGTGTCTAACAAGCCTGATAGAGTTCTTTGAGGAGGTGACCAGGCATATAGTTGAGGGTAGTGCAGTGGATGTGATCTATATGGATTTTAGTAAGGCATTTGACAAGGTTCCACATGGTAGGCTTATTCAGAAAGTCAGAAGGCATGGGATCCAGGGAAGTTTGTCCAGGTGGATTCAGAATTGGCTTGCCTACAGAAAGCAGAGGGTCGTGGTGGAGGGAGTACATTCAGATTGGAGGATTCTGACTAGTGGTGTCCCACAAGGATCTGTTCTGGGACCTCTACTTTTTGTGATTTTTATTAGCGACCTGGATGTGGGGGTAGAAGGGTGGGTTGGCAAGTTTTCAGACGACACAAAGGTTGGTGGTGTTGTAGATAGTGTAGAGGATTGCCAAAGATTGCAGAGAGACATTGATAGGATGCAGAAGTAGGCTGAGAAGTGGCAGATGGAGTTCAACCCGGAGAAAGTGTGAGGTGGTACACTTTGGAAGGACAAACTCCAAAAGGCAGGGTACAAAGTAAATGGTAGGATACTTGGTTGTGTGGAGGAGCAGAGGAACCTGGGGGTACATGTCCACAGATCCCTGAAAGTTGCCTCACAGGTAGATAGGGTAGTTAAGAAAGCTTATGGGGTGTTAGCTTCCATAAGTCGAGGGATAGAGTTTAAGAGTAGCGATGTAATGATGCAGCTCTATAAAACTCTGGTTAGGCCACACTTGGAGTACTGTGTCCAGTTCTGGTCGCCTCACTACAGGGAGGATGTGGAAGCATTGGAAATGGTACAGGGGAGATTTACCAGAATGCTGCCTGGTTTAGAAAGTATGCATTATGATCAGAGTTTAAGGGAGCTAGGGCTTTACTCTTTGGAGAGAAGGAGGATGAGAGGAGACATGATAGAGGTGTACAAGGTAATAAGAGGAATAGATAGAGTGGATAGCCAGCGCCTCTTCCCCAGGGCACCACTGCTCAATACAAGAGGACATGGCTTTAAGGTAAGGGGTGGGAAGTTCAAGGGGGATATTAGAGGAAGGTTTTTTACTCAGAGAGTGGTTGGTGAGTGGGATGCACTGTCTGAGTCGGTGGTGGAGGCAGATACACTAGTGAAGTTTAAGAGACTACTAGACAGGTATATGGAGGAATTCAAGGTGGGGGGTTATATGGGAGGCAGGGTATGAGGGTCGGCACAACATTGTGGGCCAAAGGGCCTGTATTATGCTGTACTATTCTATGTTCTATGTTCTAGATATATGTTCAATTTTGGTTCGATGCACAACACCCAATCCTTATTGGCTGATCCCCTAATGGGCTCAACCACGAGTTGCTCTAAAAAGCCACCTCATAGGTACTCTAGCAATTCCTGATCCTGGAATCCAGCACCAACCTGATTTTCCCAATATACCTGCATATTAAAATCCCTCATGACTATCGTAATATCGTCCTTTTGGCATGCATTTTCTATCTCCCGTTGTAATTTGTAGGCCACATCCTTACTACTGTTTGGGGGTTTGTATACAACTCCTATCAGGATCTTTTTGCCCTTGCAGTTCCTTAGCTCTAAAAACAATGATTCTACACCTTCTGACCCTATGTTAGCTCTTTCTAATGATTTGATTTCATTTTTTTTAGCAACTGAGCAATGCCATCCCCTTTGCCTTCCAGCCTGTCCTTTTGGTACAATGTGTATCCTTGGACATTAAACTCTGATCTATAATTTTCTCTCAGCTGTGATTCAGTGATGCCTACAATATCATACATGCTAAGCTGCAACTGTGTGACAAGTTCATTTACCTTATTCTGTATATTGTGTGCATTCAAATAAAACACTTTCAGTCCTGTATTTGCCCTTTTCAATTTTCTCTGCCTTTTATGTTGCAACTCATCCTGTTTACTGCAATTTTGCCCTATCAACAGCCTCTCCTCACTACACATTGCCTCTGTTTATAAACCGGCTACCTCATCTTCAGCACTATCATTTGCTTCTTCCACGATTCTTGCATTGAAATATGGGCCGCTCAGGACACTAGTCACACCATGCTCAATCATTTCATTCCTAACTTAGTCGAAGGTCTTACCAATATCTGCCTCCATAACCTCTCCACTAAGTATTCTGCCACTCAGGTTCCTATTCCCTATAAGTCTAGTTTGAACTCCACCATGCAGCATTAACAAACCTTCCCACCAGCAAATTAGTCCCCCTCCGGTTCAGGTGCAAACCGTCATTTCTGTACAGGTCCCATCTTCCCTGGGAGTGAGACCTATGATCCAAAAATCTTATGCCCTGCCTCCTACACCAACTCCTTAGCCATGTACTAAACTGTATAATCTTCCTAGTCCTGACTTCACTGGCATGTGGCACAGGGAGCAATCCTGAGACCACCACCCTGGAGGTCCTGCCCTTTAACTCAGTACCTGAACTCTCTGAACTCCCTGTGCAGAACCTTATCACTTGGCCTACCAATGTCATTGGTACCTACATGGACCACGAGTTCTGGCTGTTCACCCTCCCCACTTAAGAATGCTGAGGACCTGATCTGAGATCTCCTGGAACCTAGCACCTGGTAGGCAACAGACCATTCTCGCTGACAGAACTTCCTGTTTACTCCCCTAACTAACAAATCCCCTATCACTAGAGCATGTCTCTTCTCCCCACT
This sequence comes from Mobula birostris, assembly GCF_030028105.1. Taxonomy (NCBI): domain Eukaryota; kingdom Metazoa; phylum Chordata; class Chondrichthyes; order Myliobatiformes; family Myliobatidae; genus Mobula; species Mobula birostris. The sequence goes on along the minus strand of NC_092371.1, from coordinate 53,959,727 downwards.
TCTCTTCCGAGTTTCAGGGCCAGATTAAGTGCCAGAGACTCAATCACTGTGGCTTTCCTCTGTTAGGTCATTCTCCCCCGACAGTATCCATAGTGATATACTTGTTATTAAAGGAAATGGCCACAGGAGTACTCTGCACTGGCTTCTTAACCCCTTTCCTCTTCCTACCTGTCACCCAGTCACCTGTGTCCTGCACCTTGGGTGTAACTACCTCTCTATATGTCCTAACTATCACCCACTTACTCTCAAGAATGATCTATCACCTTCCACTAGCCCCACGTTTTTATTTTGGCACCCTCCCAATTCCTTTCCAGTCCTGAAGAAGGGTCTTGACCCGAAACATCGGCTGCTTATTCATTTCCATAGATGCCTGACCAGCCTGACCAATACTGGAGTTCCTCCAGTATTTTGTGCGTGTTGTGATAGTTAATAGTGCATGGTTTGTCTGAACATGATTACATCTGAATCTTGTGGGCTACTCCCAACACATCCTCAGGTTGTGTTGGTTGTTAATGCAAATGACACATTTCACTGTATGGTTTGATGCATAAATGAATCTGAATCTGAGGCTGATGGGAGTATTAGATCTCACTTTTTATTCTGGTGGAGGTTTCCCTTCATACTGATTTTTCAAAGCTGGTTATGGTTACTGTAAAATTAAATTTTGAAAACTTTGTACTTCAGATCACAATACTGGACACCCAAATATTTACCCTCAACAATTAGTTTCTGTTGATGATCTTTCCTGTGTATTTTCTGTGACTGAAGTCACATTTAAGGGAGTGAATTATTTAACCCTTCAGATCAATGCGGAAAGGATAGAATTGAACTCTGCTTTTGGGAGATTCAATGGGAGAATGAAATGAGAAGGAAGGAGATTAAATGCATAAAATGTGACATTTGAGCCTAATATTTCTATGAACTGGTCAGCTTCCACTCTAATAGCTGTGAGCTTGAGACCTGCATGCCACCTTCACAGAAGAGCAGGTTAATAATGATGACAATTAAATGACATCCTATTCTTGAAATTTGAGAGAGATGGATCCAAAGACGACAGCTTGTTGTCTGTTTCCCGAAGTCTGGGATACCTTGTATCCAAACTAAGACAAAACTACAAGCTCCAGAAGTAAAGAACTTTTCCAGCACTGTGTATGTGGGCTGGGAGAATCTGGCATGTTTACCTTTGCAAACATTGTGCTGATAGTTCTTCCTCCTGGAGAGTTGCTGTTCTCACTGCAATTTCTTCCTCTTCTTACGAGTCCTCTTTCTCCTTTCCACACAACTTATTATTCATTACCTCCTTCTGTTCCCATCTACAATTTCACTCCCCTCCTTCAACCCAAGCTTCCAAGTCCCAACATCGATCTCACCCTTTCTATCCAGCCCCAGTCTACAGCCTACCATCTCTGGTATACCCACCCAACAGAAGAACAACAACTGACTGCTAAATTATGAAAAATATTAAAAAGGTAATGATGAGATTGTTCCATTAAAATGAACAAACCTTCCATTTTCTTTTTTTTCATGTTTCTTAGTCACTAACGTTCACCAACAAAAGTGGGGCCATTATCTTCCTCAGTTAAAAAATCCACTAATATATCAATGACTTTTATAAAATTATTCAGCAAATACATTCAAGATTTCCTACATTGAGGAATCTAGTTGCTGTTGAATGAACTGCAACCTCCTTCCGATCCCCAATAATCTCCTGTTGCAAGGGAGAATTACTCCACAAAGGACTGGTATTATGAGGTTTACAAGCTGACTTAATGATTAAATCTAAAGTCGTTCTAATTCCACTCTGCACCTTTGCAGAGATAACGGAGCTCTTCCTATGGGCATAGAGTAAAACGTGGTTAGCAGAGCAATAAATAGCCCCTATACAAGCAAAGAGGAGTCATGGGAAGGATGGGAAGACATGCACTGTGTCCAATTATGAAAGTATCCTGTTTTGGCTCAATCATTTTCCCAGTCCATTGCTTAGAACTTGTGATCCATACGTTAGCAGTCCAAGGATACTTTCAGTGGTACAGATTGGCTGTGAGTGCCGAGAGAAGGTCTTCTGAGACCACCGTGACCACAACATGATCAGAAGACAGAGTTATTATCATTATGCTGCTAATTAATTCCCATCTCATTACATTTCCTATGGCTAATTTGTACTGAGCACTGATTTGATTAAGCTCATCTTTATGCTAATAAACATATTCGCCTTTTAAGATTGCTTTTTGAGGGGGGCATAGTTACATTTTTAGAGTGTAACTTGAGCTAAAAGTAATACATCAAACAAGTTATCTAAGGATTTTGGATTCAACACTTAACATAAATGTGCTTTTGACCAGTTCCTAAAGTACAGCAATAACACAATGAAAGATAATTTTACTGGTCTTTATGTTTTAACATTAGAGCCTTCGTTAGATTGCCAAGGGCCTTTTCTTTGTCAGAATCTAATGGAATATGATGGAGGATAATCCCTAAGGTAACAACGTAGGGCTTTTTAGCTCTAGCATTATAGTTCACCCTTCACCAAAGGTTTTCCAAGGCGATAAATTTCACTTGGACATTGTAATATGGCAAATATTGCACCATGCCATGAATAGACCATTATCAAATGGTGCATCCTATATTCCAGACATAACCACTGGATCATCTTCAGTTATATCTTGGGATTTTGCCACTGTTCAACACTATAAACGTAGTTTTTTTATTGATTCTTTATTGCATAGGTAAATATCCTACATTGAAGTACATATTTCAGTAAACTCATATAATTTCAAATACAGAAATAAAAGTCGAAGCTGTCTGTGCAAGATAATGTAAATCACTATTGTTTGGAATATCACTTTTAAAGCAATTTAAACTGTTTTCTAAAAATCCCTAGCTTCTTATTTACAGCGACAAGTATCTTTCAGACACTGCTGACATCATCTTGTAATTAAATCTATTACTGTGCATGAACAGCTTGTAAGTTAGATAAACAACAAAACTGATGTCACCGGGTTTTTTGTTTGCATGTTACTTGGGAGAAAACTAGGCACGTTGATCGCTCCACATTGTTATTACAAAAAAAAAACACTGACATGAGTTTAGCAGCTGTAATTGTGAGATTCAATCAGATTTTAATAATTATGAAGGAAAAAGAAACAATTGTTTTAATAGTGTAGCTGAAATGCTTTATTAAGTAGTGTAAGAGGAAGGCATGTTCAGCACTGCGGCATTATTTCTCCAAAAAGAAGCCAGAGCCAGATTCTGTTCAGATATCAATTCACTTCTAAGACTAAGTGAAAGTTATTCTCACAATATTTCAACCTATACAGAGGAACTGTATTCAGCAGCTAAAACCCAAAAGCAATTTTACAGAAATGAGAGTCAACTTGGAACAGTGGGTGAATTCCTATTGTATGCTTTATTGAAATAACAGACATTAATGTAACCTTGGCAATTTTCATTTGTATTCTAGCTTCACAGAATTTCTATGCTGTAGACGGTATTGCTAAAGCAGAACTGCATTTTGAACTTTAGAAGCTCTTTTTTTTTCTGTCATGCCAATATAATTCCCTGCGTTAACCTTATAGAACTGCAAATTACTGGCATTCAATTTTGTCTGAGTAGCACACTGTGAAATACCATTGAAGACCTCAACAATGAATGGATTATTGACAGTCCCTCTCGGTGGGTGGACTGCGATAAGGTGTGGGATGGTGAATCAGTAATGTAAAACCAACTGGATGTCCATTGGAACCAGGTGCTGCAGGGGTTTGAAATCCAAATCCAGCAAAATCTACTAAAGCACTCAGCAGCTCAAAAGATATCAGGTAGGAGGGGAGGTAATAACAGAGTTACCCTTTTGGATTGATGACCCATGATTTGAATTTGAAAAGTGAGAAAACAAGATTATTGATTTACACAAGTGGAGAAGGGAAGAGTGGTTGTGTTAGGGTGCAGACCAAATTTGACAGGGTGACAACTACATTGGAAACAATATTTGAAAATGGAAAAGTAACAAACAAACAATTTGAAACAAAGTGATAGTGCTGTATTTGTGGAGAGAAAGAGAGGGAAAGGAGCCGTTATCTGAAGTAATTAAATTATATAATAAGGCTCAAGTCCAGATGGAAGAAGAAGTACCATTCACTAGCTTATATTGAGAATTATTGAAGCAATCACTGCCATGGCAACGTAATAGTTAGCATGACGCTATTGTGGCATTGGAGTTTGGAGTTCAATTTCAAAGTCATCTGTATGTTCTCCCCGTGACTGTGTAGGTTTTCTCCAGATGCTCTGATTTCCTCTCACAGTCCAAAGATGTATGAGTTAGTAGATTAAATGATTATTGTAAATTGTCCTGTGATTAGGCTAGGGTTAAATAGGTGGGCTGCTGGGTGGTGTGGCTTGTTGGGTTGGAAGGTCCCAATCCGCACTGTATCACTTAATAAACAAATGTAGAGAGCAGAGCAAAACAGGGAGGCCAGAGCAAAAGCAGAGGATTAAGAGTGGCAGAAGGCAGGAGCTCAGAGATATCCTTGTGGACTAAACATAAGCATTTTGCAAAGTGATCACTTGATCTATATTTGGTTTCTCAAATGAATTAGAGAGTAAATTGTGAGCACTGAACACAAATGCAGAGAATTGCTACTTCACTTGAAAACAATAGTGCATAATGTAGAGAATTTGCTTTATTTTAATAACCACATTAATAATATAATAAAAAGCTACTGATTATTAGATGTTTGTTGTTGGTAATCATAGAAAATTCAGTTTTAGGGGAGGCTCTTTGGCTCATTGTGTTTACAGCTGTGCATCTTTTGTACTTGATAATAAATTTCTTTTTAATGGTGATTTCCAAATCTTCAGAATTAAATGTCAAATGACAGGACAAAATAATCTTCAGGCAACCAGGTCAAATGGTTAGTGCATAAATTAATCTCTTGGCGTCATTGTTCTGTTCTATTAAAGCATTAAGTCATCCCTTGAACAAGTGCAGTAAACTGGTAGACCCTCCCAGCCTGTATTGTGGTGTCTGCAGAATCTTTAGTATTGTAGCCGGTGATGGAAAATAGCAGAGGCAGAGCTACCAAAGGAACTTTCTTTATTGAAGGCAGTAATCTCTCAACTAATAGCAATATCTGGTACAATAGTGTATCAGATTCACACCACTCAGTTTTTATATGTAATAAATGTCTGGCAGTCCATCCCAAAGTGTGGCAGTTACAAGATGAAAGTGTCATCCAGGACACATATTAGGCAAATGTGGAGCTCACCATTAGCATCAGAATTATTGATGTTTTCCAAGCATAGACCCTGAGATCATGAGCTGTCAGAAGCATTTTGCATTAATTCTAGTAAAGATCCCTTTGAAAAACATGAATAGGAAAATCTTTTTTTCTAAGATCTGATGTTATTTCATTTCCAAAAGTAGTGCTCCATATTTTCAACCTTTTAACTTTTTTCTTGAATTTTAGAAACAGAATGCAAGATGCAACTACTACCACTGTGCACTTAGCCCAAGTGACCAGGGGTGAATATGTTTATGCTTATTAAAAAAAACAAGCTATGAAATCAGTAAAAAATCTTTAATATAGGGATTACAGATCATATAACATTGCTTTATTATATTTATTGAGTTATAAAAGCAGTTTATTTAATGAAGTATTACAAGTTTACATTTATCAGTGTCATTAAATAACATATGACTGATTTTGGGGGTCTTCATGGCTGTCTGTAGTGTCACTGAGCACTCCTCAGCAACCAATATCCTGATTGGCTACACTTCAGTTTTTTGGACACTGCTGTAAGATTACAAGCACATGGGTGCACAGCCTGCATTTTCCCTATAGATTTCAGCTGGAAAATTTAATTTTAATCAGAACTTTTCCATGCTTAGATCAAAAGAGTTGTAAGTATTTTTGTAAGGAAAGCAGTTCTTTGATGGTTGACATGTCTAGAGGAGAGCCTAATGAATTTAAACTGCAGTGCCCTGACATCTACACAACAGGGAAAAAGCTTGAGGAAATAAGCAGCAGTGTCAGTCTCGAGGCAAGTTTTTTGAGGATTTTGCAAATAACATTTACAATATTTTCATGCAAGCAATTTCAGCAAGGAATAATAGCATGCGTTCTGCAAGAAAGGCACTAGTTTGGTGAGCGTAGAGTTACTGATTAATCCTGCAGCTTCCCTCGCCCAAAGAACTACCAGTCAATGTAAAGTCAGTTTGATATATTTTATTATTGGTTCTTGAATCATCTCCTGTGATGTGAGTGATTTGTGTCTCTCACACAGATCACTTCCATGTGGGATATTGTATCTGTCCAACAGTGTAGGTTTCTGCTGGTGGTTGAGAAATCCTCCTAACAGTCAGTTGGCTGCTTTGCTAGTTACCATCTGGGTCAGGGCCCTTCGGTGTCCCTGGATCCTTTTTTTCTCAAGTTTCTCTTCGCAGTGTTACATTCCAGAGATCTGCACCACTGAAAATGTTTACTTACAGCATTTCTTACTTACAACCATTCCTTGAATTGCCATTTAAAATTGGGTACAATTTTCTATCGATTTCAAGGGAGCTTGTGATATTCATTAAGCTAATCAGACTTTGGAAATTAAAGTACCCCAAGTTTAGGATGGTGTAAATGGATCTGTAACACGTGGCTAAATCCAATTTGTGGTTAAACATTCACTGAATTTGCCACTGGCAGCTCAGGGAGTTGCTGCTTTACAGATCCAGTGACCCAGGTCCCATCCTGATCTCCAGTGCTTTATATACTCCCAGAGACCACACGGCTTTTGAAATGAATTGAATTGAATTGACCTTATTTCTTACATCCTTCACGTAAATGAGGAGTAAAAATCTTTACGTTACGTCTCTGTCTAAATGTGCAATGTGCAATTTATAGTAATTCGTAATAAATAGTATGTACAACAGGACGCTCAATATAGCAAAGAAATACAGTTGTATCAGCGTGAATTAATCAGTCTGATGGCCTGGTGGAAGAAGCTGTCCTGGAGCCTATTGGTCCTGGTTTTCATGCTACTGTCTTGTTTCCCAGGTGGTAGCAGCTGGAACAGTTTGCGGTTGGGGTGACTCAGGTTCCCAATGAACTTTCTGGCCCTTTTTATACACCTGTCTCTGTAAATATCCTGAATAGTGGGAAGCTCATCTACAAATGTGCTGGGCTGTCTGCACCACTCTCTGCAGAGTCCTGTGATTGAGAGAAGTACAGTTCCCATACCAGGCAATGATGCAGCCAGTCAGGATGTTCCCAATTGTGCCCCTGTAGAAAGTCCTTAGGATTATTGAGGTGAGTGCTTTTTTCACCACACAGCCAGTATGTACAGACCACGAGAGATCCTCGGTGATGTGAATGCCAAGGAACTTGAAGCTGTTCATCCTCTCAACCCCAGATCCATTGATGTCAATAGGAGATAGTCTGTCTCCATTCCTCCTGTAGTCCACAACCAGCTCCTTTGTTTTTGCGACATTGAGGGAGAGGTTGTTCTCTTGACACCATTGTGTCAGAGTGATGACTTCTTCTCTGTAGGCTGCCTTATTATTATTTGAGATAAGGCCAATCAATGTAGTATCATCAGCAAATTTAATTAGCAGACTGGAGCTGTGGGTGGCAACACAGTCATGGGTATACAAAGAGTAAAGGAGGGGGTTTAGGACACAGCCCTGAGGGGCACCTGTGTTGAAGGTCAGAGGGGCAGAGGTGAGGGAGCCCACTCTTGCCACCTGCCAGCAATCTGACTGGAAGTCCAGGATGCAGCAATACATGGCAGGGTGAAGGCCGAGGTCTCTGAGTTTCTTGTCAATCCTGGAGTGAATTATGTTGTTGAATTCTGAACTGTAGTCCAAGAATAGCATTCTCGCATAAACATCCTTCTTTTCCAGATGTGTAAGGGCGTTGTGTAGAGCTGAGGTTTTTGTGTCATCTGTAGATCAATGTGTCAGTAGGTGAATTGTATGGAATCCATTGTGGATGGTAGCAAGCTGCAGATGTAGTCCTTGAGCAGCCTCTCAAAGCATTTGCTTATTATTGATGTGAGTGCGACAGGACGCCAGCCGTACAGACATGTTACTTTGGTCTTTTTAGGTACAGTGACAATGGTGGATGTTTTGAAGCAGGAGGGCACTCTACACTGAGAAAGGGAGAGATTAAAAATGTTTGTGAATACTCTTGCCAGTTGTGCCATGCCCTAGGATGCCATCCAGTCCTGCAGCCTTGCAACTGCCCACTTGTTGGAAACACCTGCGTACTTCATCCTCAGAGATGACTCAGGCGCAGATCGCTTTGGCGGCTCTCGTCAGGGGCTCAGTGTTGGCAACATCGAACCGAGCGTGAAAAAAGATTTAGCTCATCTGGGAGAGAGGCAACGATGTTGGCAGTGCCATTGCATTTAGCTTTGAATCCTGCAAAGGTTTGCAGACCTTGCCATAAGCTGCATGTTTTGTTGGTGGAGAGTTGCGTCTGGATCTTGTCCCTATATTGTTGTTTTGCTGCCTTGATGACTTTACGTAGATTGTAGCTGCATTTCTTGAATTACGTTGGTTACTGGCAACGTAAACTCTGTCTTGTGCAGTAAGTGCTCCTCGCACAGAACTGCTGATCTGGGGTTTCTAGTTTGGGTAGACCCTGACCAACTTTTGGGGACAACGTCCTCGATGCATATCTGGATGAAGCTCATGACCCCTTCCATGAACTTGGAGACAGCCTTGTCATGAAAGACATTCCAGTTGATGTCATCAAAGCAGTCCTGTAGCATGGAGACTGATTAGTCGGGCCAACAATGGACGCCCCTTGTCTCAGCTTCTGCCTGTACATCGGCAGAAGCAAGTTGGAGGTGTGATCCAGCTTTCTAAATGGCGGGCAGAGGAGTGCTTTGTAAGTGTTGTGGAAGCGAGAGTAGCAGTGGTCGAGTATGCTATCTCCACATGTGCTCACCTGGACGTGTTGACAAAACTTCAGAGAAACTTTAGACAACGACACTCCATTAAAGTCTCCGGCAACGATGAAGGCAGCCTCTGGGTGTGCAGTCTCCAGGGTGCTGATGGTCTCGTACAGTTCCTTGAGAGCCAGGGCGGTATCAGCCTGCTGTGAAATATACACAGCTGTGATAATAACAGCCATGAACTACTATGTAGACAGAAAGGTTTACACAGCAGCACAAAGTACTCCAGGTCTATGGAACAAAATGATTTGAGGGCATGCACATTCCGTTGGTCGCACCAAGCATTATTGACCATGAAGCATACCCCACCTCCTTTACTCTTCCCAGAGAGGGTTTTAGATCTGTCTGCCCGGAACGGGGTGAATCCAGAGGGTTCGATGGTGTGATCCGGGATCTTCTCCGTCAGCCAGTTCTCCACGAAGCACAAAAAGGTTACATTGCTTTGTTTCCCACTGGTAAGAAATTCTGGCTCTCAGTTTGCACAGCCTATTGTCCAGGGACTGAACGTTAGCAGGAGTAACCTTACCAGGATGCCGGCCCTTCTCCCTCAACTCTGGTGCCATTTCCAAGGTAGCAGCGGTGTAATTAATGAGCCTCCCATGGATTACGTAAGCAGGGGTTCACAGTGTAGAAAAGGCAGCACATTGTGAGTAAATGCCATTTTCCCGATGTTCAGAAGAGTCAGTCTACCATATCTGATGTGACTGTCAGCTTCTTGAACAAGAAATGTGAAGGAAATTGCAGAAATTAGCAGTACACTGTAAAGTTGGTATGGAGCTTGCAACACGGCCGCTGTAGGTGGCGCCATTTTGACTGATGTTTTGTCCAGATCCGTTGGGTTTCTATGCATCCCAAAGACATGCTGATGGGAAGTTTAAATGTACATTCTAAATTTCCCCTGATATTATATATGGAGAAACAAAATCAAAATTCAAAGTACACTTATTATCAAAGTATGTATACTATATACAACCTTGAGATTCATCTCCTTGCAGGCAGCTACAAAACAAGGAAACACCATAGAAATAATTTTAAAAAGACCATCAAACATCCAATGTGCATAAAAAAATCATGCAAACAATAAAAATTAAGCAAATAACATTCACAACTGAAGTTCACAAAAGTGAGTCCACAGCCACGAAGCCAGTTAATACTGCAGCCGATCCAGGAGCCTGTTAGCTGTAGGCCACAGCCTCAGTTCAGCAGAGAACTGAGTAAACCTTGTGTAGCAGTGACCTGAGCACCAGCCCATCCCTCACCTCTGGTCCCAACATCTTGTCCTTTTTAATCTGGCCTGGCTCTTAAATTGTCCAAACAGCAGGTCAATCCTTGCTCTCGAGCTTGGGCCTTCCCATTTTGATGTGTTCTTGGGCCTGCACCACATTGCCCCGATTCAGTCCATACATGTTACATTGGACCATCCTGCACCTTTGAGATTTCAGTTCACACCACAAAAATGACAGGTCGTACAGGCAGTTCAAAAGCTTGACTCCTAAAGGGTCTCAGCGTAGGATTAGAAAAAAAAGCATTTCAATAGTTGGCTAGGAAACGGTGACCAAAGGGCCTGTTTCCCATGCTGTATTACTCTATGACTGTATGAAGGTATCATAATCCTCTATCTTTTTATCTCTGGATTTTTGGATTCATTTAAAAATGAAAAATAATGGAATTAATTGTATTGTTTATCGGACGATCACAAAATGATGAACTTATTTGTAACTTTGGACAGCAATTAAAACAAATATATTTCAGAAATGCTAAACACTATATTGAAACAACTGATCGTTGCATTTCTCCACATCACCTAAAACAGTACAAAAGTGGATTCTAAGGTTGGTCATTACTGGTATTAGCCTCCTGAATCATACACAGGTCTGCTTAGGTTTTCCTAATGCCGTGTCCCAACTAATATTGAGGATAATGCTTTATTGAAATTCTGTCTGTTAATTGATTTTGCAATGAAGCTTTAAAAGCTTATAAAGCACCATACTATCTACAGATGGTAGGATTATGCTAAATAGAACATCTGAAACAGTACTAGAAATTGACTATCGTCATGTTTATATGGATATTATGATGAAGTTATGCTAGTTTTTTTAAAGACAATTTTAAGGGTTTGACTATTGGTCTTCAGTATAGGCAATTTTAACTTAAAGTGAAGCTGGAAAAATAGTGTCTGAAGATGTGTTTTTTTCTTAAATTACTGTTTCAGAGTCACTATTATCTCTTGAATCTTAAAAAATGCTCTTTCATCTGTTGTTTCATAAAAAAAGTATACTGAAAAAAGCTCGTTAGTATATTAGGGAATTTTATAGGATATTTCCAGAGCATTGAAAGATTGGGGGAATTGACTTCCTCTAACAATCTTCTGTCCCAATCATACTGAAGACAATAACAAATATCTGCTATTTAATTTCATCAATGCAGTGCAATAGCATTAATTTAACCTAAATATGCTGTCTAATCTAGTGAATATTATACTCCTTCTGCATCACCTTTTCAAATCAAAGAGTGCCTAATTATTGTTTTGTTGTTAATGTACTTATCAATGTATCTATTGTAATCTGTAACATATTGACAAAGGGTGGCTGCAAATGCAACTTCCTAAGTTTCTGTACAATAATTAGGCGGCAGCAAGGATTTTTTAAACTTCCTTAAAATAAACTGTTGAAAAGCAGTCAGTTTCATTGAATCTTGTTCATATTGTCTTTAACAGAATTAACCTGTAATATTGGAACGGTCACTAATAATTCACAAAAATTGAATTAACAATTCATTGTTCAATAGTTTTAAAAATACATTTTTTTAAGTAAGAAAGCTATCTGAATACAACAATTGGCAAACTATGGACTGAAAGCAGCATTCACAAAACCTATGTGCAAGGTGCCACAGTTGTCTTTTCATTTTCCTACCAAATGCACAAAATAGACTAATAGTTAGTGCAAAATTTTGAGTTAAATTGGAATGACCCTCTTTCAATAACCAAAAAAAAATTCTCTATTCAATTCAGCATTTTTCATCATACACTACCAACAAATTAGTCTTGAGCTACATTTTCCATGGACACCCAAAGATTCTCGTCCAGGATGATGAAGAGATTTATTACTTTCAACTACTGCTATAACTACCAGTAATTGATTTACAACAGTCTAGGAAATTAACATAGGAACCCATTGTCTGGAAAGCATAACTTACCTAAAAATCCTGCAGCTTGTGATGAGTATTCTGTGAGCATTTCATCACTTGGCAAAAATCTGAGGTATTTACTGCTTCGTTAATTGCAGAAAGCTATAGGCCTTGCTCCTCCATTCGTACGAGGGGTGATTGATAAGTTTGTGGCCTAAAGTAGAAGGAGTCAATTTTTGAAAACCTAGCACATTTATTTTTCAACATAGTCCCCTCCTACATTTACACACTTAGTCCAGCGGTCATGGAGCATACGGATCCCTTCTCTGTAGAAGTGGTCCACAGCAGGAGTGATTGATAAGTTTGTGGCCTAAAGTAGAAGGAGATGAGTTATTAACTTCAAACCTTCTGCATTATCACTTAAAGAGTTGAACTGCATGTGTATGCAACGAGAGCGTCTTGGACCTCCAGGTGGCCCACAGCCAGGGGTGATTGATAAGTTCGTGGCCTAAGGTAGAAGGAGATGAGTTATACAGCTCTCGTTACATGCACGTGCAGTTCATCTCTTTGACTGAAAATGCAGAAGGTTTGAAGTTAATAACTCATCTCCTTCTCCCTTAGGCCACCAACTTATCAATCACCCCTGCTGTGGGAGACCACTCTGGAGGTCCAGGACGCCAACTTCTACAAAGAAGGGATCCGTATGCTCCACAACTGCAGGACTGTGTGTATAAATGTGGGAAAGATAAATGTGTTAGGTTTTCTAAAATTGACTCTTTCTACCTTAGGCCACGAACTTATCAGTCACCCCTCGTATAATGGAGTCTTCTTTGAAGTAATCAGCAGAAGCTAGAAACTAACAATAATTTAAACCATGTACCAGATAATTCTGCTGTAAGTGATCCTGTAGATGTTACATGTTATTGAAAATATGTAACTAAATTAGTAAGTATTATTACTGTTTAACAAACTGTTTATCCCTAAAGAACTAATGTTATATCTCCAAGTTATATCTCTGATAAATATTTTGAAATTCCTTGCTATTTAAAAGAGTAAGTTTGTTTTTAATTTTAATAAGTACATACAGTATTTTATCTTATACCTTCTTCCTATCTTTAAGAATTTGTTAATCACTGGTCGACATCAGCACAGGATATTCAAGATTCTATCAAGGGATCAGAGAATCAAATAGCAGGGAAAAACATCTTTTGGCCTATTGAGTTCTTGCTGACCATCAAGCATTCTATCGCCCTAATTCTATTTTATTCTCACCACAACACCAGACAACACTGTGCTCTACCAACCAACTGCACAAACTCAAGGGGCAATTATTTACTGTGACCAAACTACATATCTTTGGAATGTGGGAAGAAACTGTTATGTCTGGGAGAAATATATGCAGTCATAGGGAAGACACGTAAACTGTACACCGATAGTACTAGAGGTGAAAATTGAATCTTAATCACTGGGGTTGTGAAGCAGCAGTTCTATCAGCTGTGCTTCTGATGCCTGATGCATATGATATTGGGAAGATGGGAACTACAGAAATTGCTTGACCCTTGTGGACTACTTTTTCGGAGTCATGGCATGGTGCTATAGCTTTCTCAGGCCAGTAGCTTAAGATTTGTTTCATAAGAGGGAATCAGTAGAAAGGTGTTTCAGCTGATATCTTCTTAAATAAGCATAATGAGCGGTCAATGATTTCATTGTTTAGTGCAAACACCAAGCAAATAGAAATATGACTAGACAGAAAACATATTAAGGGGCAGAATAAATTTTATTTACACAAGTTGAATTAAAGTATGGATTTAACATCCATTAATCAATTCATACATTCTCTAAAAATGGAATTACAGTATTGCTTGGAGAAGGGGTAATTAAAGAAAATATTATTAAAATTTTATTTAACCTAATTTTTAAATTATTAAAATTTGAAGGAAACAATTATTTAAAGAATATGTCAGTGCTGGGAAATTTCTGGAATGATTAATTTCTGACTTTTCTCTATGTACACTTTGAATTCACCAGATGCTTTGTTATGAGGCATTTCTAGGGCACATAGCAAATCGGGGCTGATCAGATCAACCCCTGAGGAAATTTAAGACATATAATGTATTTGAGGTATTTACTGCTAAGGTATTTGGTATTTTAATTCTGCAGTATTGTATTCTACTTACTTTGTAACTTCCATTAATTTGTGTCTAATCAATATATTGAAAACAGACTGAACTGACACTATATTGCTCATACAGGCAAAACAAAAGATATTAGTTTGGGACTCAACACAAAATTGAAAAGGATATTTAAATTCAACAAAATAGCTCAATCCTAGGTATTATTCCTAATAGCAGAAGATAAATGCTTTAAGAGTTTCTATAAGATTTCTTTGTTAGCTTAGAAGATCTGAACTGAGACCTCATTGCAAGAAAATTATAGAAACATAGAAACATAGAAAATAGGTGCAGGAGTAGGCCATTCGGCCCTTCGAGCCTGCACCGCCATTCAGTATGATCATGGCTGATCATCCAACTCAGAACCCTGTACCAGCCTTCCCTCCATACCCCCTGATCCCTTTAGCCACAAGGGCCATATCTAACTCCCTCTTAAATATAGCCAATGAACTGGCCTCAACTGTTTCCTGTGGCAGAGAATTCCACAGATTCACCACTCTCTGTGTGAAGAAGTTTTTCCTAAACTCGGTCCTAAAAGGCTTCCCCTTTATCCTCAAACTGTGACCCCTCGTTCTGGACTTCCCTAACATCGGGAACAATCTTCCTGCATCTAGCCTGTCCAATCCCTTTAGGATTATATATGTTTCAATAAGATCCCCCCTCAATCTTCTAAATTCCAACGAGTATAAGCCTAGTCGATCCAGTCTTTCATCATATGAAAGTCCTGCCATCCCAGGAATCAATCTGGTGAACCTTCTTTGTACTCTCTCTATGGCAAGAATGTCTTTCCTCAGATTAGGGGACCAAAACTGCACACAATACTCCAGGTGTGGTCTCACCAAGGCCTTGTACAACTGCAGTAGTACTTCCCTGCTCCTGTACTCGAATCCTCTTGCTATGAATGCCAGCATACCATTTGCCTTTTTCACCGCCTGCTGTACCTGCATGCTTACTTTCAATGACTGCTGTATGATGACACCCAGGTCTCGTTGCACCTCCCCTTTTCCTAATCCGCCACCATTCAGATAATAATCTGTTTTCCTGTTCTTGCCACCAAAGTGGATAACCTCACATTTATCCACATTAAGTTGCATCTGCCATGAATTTGCCCACTCACCTAACCTACCCAAGTCACCCTGCATCCTCTTAGCATCCACCTCACAGCTAACACTGCTGCCCAGCTTCGTGTCATCCACAATCTTGGAGATGTTGCATTTAATTCCCTCATCTAAGTCATTAATATATATTGTAAACAACTGGGGTCCCAGCACTGAGCCTTGCGGTACCCCACTAGTCACTGCCTGCCATTCTGAAAAGGTCCCGTTTATTCCTACTCTTTGCTTCCTGTCTGCCAACCAATTCTCTATCTGCATCAATACCTTACCCCCAATACCGTGTGCTTTAAGTTTGCACACTAATCTCCTGTGTGGGGCCTTGTCAAAAGCCTTTTGAAAATCCAAATATACCACATCCACTGGTTCTCTCCTATCCACTCTACTAGTTACATCCTCAAAAAATTCTATGAGATTCGTCAGACATGATTTTCCTTTCACAAATCCATGCTGACTTTGTCCGATGATTTCACTGCTTTCCAAATGTACTGTTATCACATCTTTGATAACTGACTCTAGCATTTTCCCCACCACCGATGTTAGGCTAACCGGTCTATAATTCCCCGGTTTGTCTCTCCCTCCTTTTTTAAAAAGCGGGGTTACATTAGCCACCCTCCAATCCTCAGGAACTAGTCCAGAATCTAAAGAGTTTTGAAAAATTACCACTAATGCATCCACCATTTCTTGGGCTACTTCCTTAAGCACTCTGGGATGCAGTCCATCTGGCCCTGGGGATTTATCTGCCTTTAATCCCTTCAGTTTATCCAACACCACTTTCCTGCTAACATGTATTTCCCTCAGTTCCTCCATCTCACTGGACCCTCTGTCCCCTACTATTTCCGGAAGGTTACTTATGTCCTCCTTAGTGAAGACAGAACCAAAGTAGTTATTCAATTGGTCTGCTATGTCCTTGCTCCCCATAATCAATTCACCTGTTTCTGCCTGTAGGGGACTTACATTTGTCTTAACCAATCTTTTTCTTTTCACATATCTGCAAAAGCTTTTACAGTCAGTTTTTATGTTCCCAGCCAGTTTTCTCTCATAATCTTTTTTCCCTTTCCTAATTAAGCCCTTTGTCCTCCCCTGCTGGACCTTGAATTTCTCCCAGTCCTCAGGTGAACCACTTTTTCTGGCTAATTTGTATGCTTCTTCTTTGGAATTGATATTATCCCTAATTTCCCTTGTCAGCCACGGGTGCACTACCTTCCCTGATTTATTCTTTTGCCAAACTGGGATGAACAATTGTTGTAGTTCATCCATGCGATCTTTAAATGCTTGCCATTGCATATCCATTGTCAACCCTTTAAGTGTCATTTGCCAGTCTATCTTAGCTAATTCACGTCTCATACCTTCAAAGTTACCCTTCTTTAAGTTCAGAACCTTTTTTTTTTAATTAACTATGTCACCCTCCATCTTAATGAAGAATTCCACCATATTATGGTCACTCTTACCCAAGGGGCCTCTCACGACAAGATTGCTAATTAACCCTTCCTCATTGCTCAATACTCAGTCTAGAATAGCCTGCTCTCTAGTTGGTTCCTCGACATGTTGGTTCAAAAAACCATCCCGCATACATTCCAAGAAATCTTCTTCCTCAGCACCCTTACCAATTTGGTTCACCCAATCTGTATGTAGATTGAAGTCACCCATTATAACTGCTGTTCCTTTATTGCACACATTTCTAACTTCCTGTTTAATACCATCCCCAACCTCACTACTACCATTAGGTGGCCTGTACACAACTCCCACCAGCGTTTTCTGCCCCTTCGTGTTATGCACCTCTACCCATATCGATTCCACATCCTCCCGGCTAATGTCCTTCCTTTCTATTGCGTTAATCTCCTCTCTAAACAGCAATGCTACCCCACCTCCTTTTCTTTCATGTCAATCCTGCCTGAATATTGAATGTCCCTGAATGTTGAGCTCCCATCCTTGGTCACCCTGAAGCCATGTCTCTGTGATCCCAACGATATCATATTCATTAATAACAATCTGCACTTTCAATTCATCCACCTTGTTACGAATGCTCCTTGCATTGACACACAAAGCCTTCAGGCTCGCTTTTACAACACTCTTAGCCCTTTTACAATTATGCTGAAAAGTGGCCCTTTTTGATTTTTGCCCTGGATTTGCCGGCCTGCCACTTTTACTTTTCACCTTACTACATTTTGCTTCTACTCTCATTTTACACCCCTCTGTCTCTCTGCACTTGTTCCCATCCCCCTGTTGTGAACTAGCCTCCTCTCTCCTAATCTCTTTAATTTGATTCCCACCCCCCAACAATTCTAGTTTAAAGCCACCTCAGTAGCCCTCGCAAATCTCCCCGCCAGGATATTGGTCCCCCTAGGATTCAAGTGTAACCCATGTTAAATCATGGCAGGGATTTGTAAACTAGAATGAATACAGTGGAATTAATCAGCAAGAAAACAACAAAGATAAGAAATTCTTTATCTGTAAAGATAAGAAAGTTGGACTAAATACAAAATATTGTGCAAATGCTGGATGTGATGGAGGCTTTTAGTGTACAGTGGATATTTGGAGCACAGTAAAGCATCACAAAGAACAATCTTTCAAAGTACCATGGAGGAAATCTTCAGCAATGAAAGAATTTGGATTGGTTTGTGGCTAGTAACTTTGTAGAAATTAAATCTCAACCTACAGACAGAAAATGCTGGAAGCACTCAGCAGATCAGGCAGCATCTGTGGAGGAAGAAATAGAGTTAATGCTGCTAGTCAATGGCACTTTATTCAGATATAGCTGCTGACTCGTGTTCTTTATACGTACCGTGGGTTACTCAGAACAAACCATATTCTGGAAGAATAAGAACTAGAACCTTTATATACAACAGCAAACAGCAACCACATTTCTTACAGCCATGCTTTCTAGATCATTCTCTCATATCTGTGCATGCTCAGAACTCTGTCCAATCACATTCTTACACGTGACACAGGAAGGGATCCGTTACTCTATTGGGGGTATTCTATAGGCCCCCTGGTAGCAGCAGAGATACAGAGGAGCAGATTGGGAGGCAGATTTTGGCAAGGTGCAAAAATAATAGGGTTGTAATCATGGGTGACTTTAACTTCCATAATATTGACTGGCACCTGATTAGTTCCAATGGTTTAGACAGGGTAGAGTTTGTTAAGTGTGTCCAGGACGGATTCCTGTCACAGTATGTTGACAGGCCAGCTAGGGGGAATGCCATACTAGATCTAGTATTAGGTAACAAACTGAGTCAGGTCACGGATCTCTCAGTGGGTGAGCATCTGGGGGACAGTGACCACTGCTCCCTAGCCTTTACACATTATCATGGAAAAGGATAGAATCAGAGAGGACAGGAAAATTTTTAATTGGGGAAGGGAAAATTATGAGACTATAAGGCTAGAACTTGCGGGTGTGAACTGGGATGATGTTTTTGCAGGGAAGTGTACTCTGTACATGTGGTCGATGTTTAGGGATCTCTTGAAGGATGTTAGTGATAACTTTGTCCTGGTGAGGAAGATAAAGAATGGTAGGGTGAAGGAACCATGGGTGACAAGTGAGGTGGAAAATCTAGTCAGGTGGAAGAAGGCAGCATACATGGGGGTTAGGAAGCAAGGACCAGATGGGTCTATTGAGAAATATAGGGTAGCAAGAAAGGAGCTTATGAAGGGGCTGAGGAGAGCAAGAAGGGGGTATGAGAAGGCCTTAGCAAGTTAGGTAAAAGAACACCCCGAGGCATTCTTCAATTATGTGAAGAACAAAAGGATGACAGGAGTGAAGACAGGACCGATTAGAGATAAAGGTGGGAAGATGTGCCTGGAGGCTGTGGAAGTGAGCGAGGTCCTCAAAGAATACTTCTCTTCGGTATTCACCAATGAGAGGGAACTTGATGACTGTCAGGACAATATGAGTGAGGTTGATGTTCTGGAGCATGTTTATATTAAGGGAGAGGAAGTGTTGGAGTTGTTAAAATACATAGGACAGGTAAGTCCCCAGGGTGCTCCATGAGGTGAGGGAAGAGATTGCTGAGCATTTGGCTAGGATCTTTATGTCCTTGTTGTCCACGGGAATGGTACTGGAGGATTGGAGGGAGGTGAATGTTGTCTCCTTCTTCAAAAAAAGTAGTAGGGATAATCTGGGTAATTATAGACCTGTGTCCCTTACATCTGTGGTGGGAAAGCTGTTGGAAAAGATCCTTAAAGATAGGATCTAAGGGCATTTAGAGAATCATGGTCTGATCAGGGTCAGTCAGCGTGGTTTTCTGAAGGTTAGATTGTGTCTAACAAGCCTGATAGATTTCTTTGAGGAGGTGACCAGATATATAGATGATGGTAGTGCAGTGGATGTGATCTACATTGATTTTAGTAAGGCACTTGGCAAGGTTCCACACGGTAAGCTTATTCAGAAAGTCAGAAGGCATGGGATCCAGGGAAGTTTGGCCAGGTGGATTCAGAATTGGCTTGCCTGCAGAAAACAGAGGGTCTTGGTGGAGGGAGTACATTCAGATTGGAGGGTTGTGACTAGTGGTGTCCCACAAGGATCGGCTTTGGGACCTCTACTTTTCATGAGTTTTATTAAGGACCTGGATGTGGGGGTAGAGGGGAGGGTTGGCAAGTTTGCAGATGACACAAAGGTTGGTGGTATTGTGGATAGTGTAGAGGATTGCCAAAATTTGCAGAGAGACATTGATAGCATGCAGAAGTGGGCTGAGAAGTGGCAGATGGAGTTCAACCCGGAGAAGTGTGAGGTGGTACATTTTGGAAGGACAAACTCCAAGGCAGAAAGCAAAGTAAATGGCAGGATACTTGGTGGTGCAGAGGAGCAGAGGGATCTGGGGGTACATGTCCACAGATCCCTGAAAGTTGCCTCACAGGTAGATAGGGTAGCTAAGAAAGAACATAGAACATAGAACATAGAACAGTACAGCACAGTACAGGCCCTTCGGCCCACAATGTTGTGCCAACCCTCAAACCCTGCCTCCCATATAAGCCCCACCTTAAATTCCTCCATATACCTGTCTAGTAGTCTCTTAAACTTCACTAGTGTATCTGCCTCCACCACTGACTCAGACAGTGCACTCCACGCGCCAACCACTCTCTGAGTAAAAAACCTTCCTCTAATATCCCCCTTGAACTTCCCACCCCTTACCTTCAAGCCATTTCCTCTTGTATTGTGCAGTGGTGCCCTGGGGAAGAGGCTCTGGCTATCCACTCTATCTATTCCCCTTATTATCTTGTACACCTCTATCATGTCTCCTCTCATCCTCCTTCTCTCCAAAGAGTAAAACCCTAGCTCCCTTAATCTCTGATCATAATGCATACTTTCTAAACCAGGCAGCACCCTGGTAAATCTCCTCTGTACCCTTTCCAATGCTTCCACATCCTTCCTATATTGAAGTGACCAGAAATGGACACAGTACTCCAAGTGTGGTCTAATCAGAGTTTTATAGAGCTGCATCATTACATCGGAACTTTTAAACTGTATCCCTCGACTTATGAAAGCTAACACACCATAAGCTTTCTTAACTACCCTATCCATCCGTGAGGCAACTTTCAGGGATCTGTGGACATGTACCCCCAGATCCCTCTGCTCCTCCACACTACCAAGTATCCTGCCATTTACTGTGTACTCTGCCTTTGAGTTTGTCCTTCCAAAGTGCACCACCTCACACTTCTCCGGGTTGAACCCCATCTGCCACTTCTCAGCCCACTTCTGCATCCTATCAATGTCTCTCTGCAATCTTTGACAATCCTCTACACTATGTATGGAGTGTAAGCTTATGGAGTGTTAGCTTTCATAAATCGAGGGATAGAGTTTGGAAATGATGCAGCTCTATAAATCTCTGGTTAGACCACACTTGGAGTATTGTGTCCAGTTCTGGTCGCCTCACTAAAGGAAGGATGTGGAAGCATTGGAAAGGGTACAGAGGGGACTTACCAGGATGCTGCCAGGTTTAGAGAGTATGCATTATGATCAAAGATTAAGGGAGCTAGGGCTTTACTCTTTGGAGAGAAGAAGGATGAGAGGAGACATGATAGAGGTATACAAGATATTAAGAGGAATAGATAGAGTGGATAGCCAGCGCCTCTTCCCCAGGGCACCACTGCTCAGTACAAGAGGACATGGCTTTAAGTAAGGGGTGGGAAGTTCAAAGGCGATACTAAAGGAAGATTTTTTACTCGGAGAGTGGTTGGTCTGTGGAATGCACTGCTTGAGTCAGTAGTGGAGGCAGATACACTAGTGAAATTTAAGAGACTACTAGACAGGTATATAGAGGAATTTAAGGTGGGGGGTTATATGGGAGGCTGGGTTTAAGGGTCGGCACAATATTGTGGGCCGAAGGGCCTATATGTGCTGTACTGTTCTATGTTCAAAGTTCATATCACCACATCTTCCTTTCCTTAAAAAGAAAAACAATTAACAACATTAATCAGAACAAATACCGTAAATTCCGGTGTATAAGCCGAGAATCTGGCCCTAAATTTTGGTCCTAAAATTAGGGAGTGGGCTTATACAGAGGGTGCCAACTTTAGGAAAACTAATACACGGAAGACAGATCATATTTATTGGCTGTTTTTGATTCAAATTTGTTCCACTGTCGACACATGAATTCTTTGAATGTTTTTTTAAACTCACATCTAGTGGCTGGAGCACGGATGTGAAACAACCGGGGATGACTGCAATGTTCGTATTTTCAGCTTTCAATGCTGCTTTTGTCTCACCCGACAAGTGCACTTTGAACATGTCCCAGACAAATAGCGGCCCTTCCTTCCCGAAACCTTCGGGACATCGACACCGCACCTCTTTAACCCGCTTCAAGCAACCCGCTTCGTCCATCCAGCAGCGTTTTTGGACATAAACAACAACACTCCGCGGGAATTTTCTGAGCAATCTTTGTTTTTTGTCTCAACACAAGATCACATCTATTCATAAATCGGGTGCACCAACTTCGCGTAGCTTTGAAATTTTCGCTGACCTCCCGGTGTTTTTCATCCCATTTCAACGCTTCAACTTGAATCATTTCTCTGGTAACAATAGATCCAGACGATCGCTGGTAATTCACCCACTCTGAAACTTTCTCTTCCAGTTCTGGCCACTGGCATGTTTACCCACAGTTTGCACATTTCGTCTTCGGCATTTCCCTCAGCGTGTCCTCCGCCTTTCTCCACTTCTCACTTGTTTCTCATTTACACTAAGCTTCTTAGCAGCTTCAGAATTATTCGTTCCTTTAGCAAAATCAACAACCTTCAGCTGAAGCCAGCATCATATCGCATTCGTTTTAATCTTTTGTACATGGTGGTTGCAAACTCAATACTGATTACACGTACTGATCCCACCACCCCATGTTATGTTTTAAGGAGATTATGATGGGTGCTAAATGGTTTCACGGGGGTTACATTCCAGAGGATTCTTTACCATTGGAGACCTAACCCAAAATTTCCCTCCCCGATTTATTGATTAAGAATTCGCTTCTAACGCTCTACAATGTTTAGGCCTGTTTTCTTAGCAGGTACTGGTTCACAAAATTTCCAGGTTCTGGATCCAGTAAAGCTGAGTACCGGCATGTGAGATCTTGGGATCTTTTCTGGTTAAGTCAGAAACCTCTACAAAAGGGGTCGGCTTATACAAAGGTAACATGAAAAAGTCACTTTTTTAACCTTGAAAATGGGGGGGGGGGTCGGCTTATACTCCGGAATATAAGGTACATAATTTAACATGTCTCTATCAGTCTCTCTGGGTGTTTACGAACATGAGTAGACCTTCTAAGTGATTCGTTGTTACTTTCATGTGTTGTCTGGTCTGCATCAGTTAACTGAAACTCTGAAGTTGGCTCTTTCTTGAGGTCTTTGTGATTTCTTTTTAACACTGCTCCTTCTTCTGTTTGGACCACGTATGATCTAGGTCGTACTTCTTCAAGTACTGTAGCTTTCTTAATTCCTTCCACTTCCATTTGTAATGAAATACAAATCTTCTTTTCTTCATCTAATTCATTCATTATCTGTGTAATTTCTTTTTTATGCTGAGACGTCATCATTTCAATAAAACTTCTCACTTCCTTCACTTGTGCTTTCACTTCTTCAATTGGATCCTGATTCTTGTCACTCTTTGGCGTCAGATCAGTATTGTACTGTACAGACAAGTTTGGTCTCTGTCCTCCTGCAACTCCTGGATTTGGTGGCAATGCTTTGTCAGATGCTGGTAACAAAGGGATGGGTCTGGGAGCTTTCTTTATGACTTCTTTTACTTTTGCCGCATTGGAATCAAATTCTGTTCTCTCTTGCTCTTTCATCAAGTCACTGTATTCTGACTCTGCGTCATTGTCCAGGACAAATCTCTTTTCACCAAATTCAGTCTCTCACAGGCAGATAGACCCAGTATTGACTGTACATTCTTTGACACCACCACAAATGAAAGCATGTGTACCATATTTTTGTGTGATACTTTTGCCACACATGTTCCTTTAACTGGAATGTCTGCACCTGAATACCCAGTCACTTTTATATTTGTCTGATGTAACTTTGATCTAGGCTTTAATACATTAAACTCAGATGCTGCAAGAAAACTTACTTGTGCTACTTGTGCTCCAGTATCCAATTTAAGCAGAATAATGTTTTGGTTCACTTGCAATGGCATAGTCCAGTCATTCTTACTTCAGTTGTTTTCATGAAGCACATCTATATAAAACTCCTCGCAAACAACAGGAATTCTGCAGATGCTGGAAATTCAGGCAACACACATCAAAGTTGTTGGTGAACGCAGCAGGCCAGGCAGCATCTCTAGGAAGAGGTACAGTCGACGTTTCAGGCCGAGACCCTTCGTCAGGACTAACTGAAGGAAGAGTTAGTAAGAGATTTGAAAGATTCAAATCTCTTACCAACTCTTCCTTCAGTTAGTCCTGACGAAGGGTCTCGGTCTGAAACGTCGACTGTACCTCTTCCTAGAGATGCTGCCTGGCCTGCTGCGCTCACCAGCAACTTTGATGTGTGTTGCTTAAAACTCCTCACATTCATTTTCAAGCACTGCATTTACGTGTTTTATTTCCTTTTTACTTCTGCAACAGCATGAAAAATAATCACTCTTACTGCAGGTGTTGCAGGTGTTTCACATTTTCCAATACGCTGGACACTTTTTTAGATGACGTTGCCACCCACAGCGATCACAAAGTTTTTTTTTCTTTCAGATGACGTTTTGCTCTCTGTTGGTTTCATTGTTGTTGCATTATTTTTCTAATATGTTCACGCTTTACAGCATCTACGCAGCCGTTCTCGAAAAAAAGCTCTTTAGCCTGCGACATAACGGTCTCAGAAGCTTTGTAGAGTGCCACAGCTTTTTCCAAATTCAAATCTTGTTCTAACAGTCTTTCTCTCAGACCATTATCCAGGATGCCGCAAACAATTCTGTCTTTAATGAGAGAGTCTGTAAGCTCTGCAAACTCGCATCTTTTGCTGTGGTTTCTCAACTCTGTAACAAATTAATCAATCGTTAGACCAGGTCTCTGCTGTCATTTGAAAAATTTATAGCGCTCAAACGTCACATTATGCTTCGGTATACAAAATGCATCAAATTTGTCGATTACCGCTTTTAGATTCAAATTATCTCCATTTTCAAAAGTAAAATGGTTATGTAACTCAATTGCGTCATCCCCTATTATGTGGAGTAGAAATGCAGCTTTCGTTTTTCCATTTTATTATCTGCTCCAATCGCTGATAAATAAATTTCAAAACGCTATTTAAATCTTTTCCAGTTTTCAGCTACGTTTCCAGTCAGCTGAAGTGTCGATAGGAATTGCAAAACTTCCATTTTTAAAGCTGTTAGCAAACAACGAAAAAGTTCACACTCTTCTTTTTGATTATCTTCACTTCTCCCGTGTTAGTGAAACATATTATTCTTCCAGCCCGACTTCTGACTCCATGTTTTGTTCTTTATACGTACCGTGGGTTACTAAGAACAAACCATATTCTGGGAGAATAAGAACTGGAACTTTTATTTACAACACGAAACAGGAATCACATTTCTTACAGCAATGCTTTGTAAATCATTCTCTCATTTCTGCGCATGCTCAGAATTCTGTTCAATTACGTTCTTACACGTGACCCGTGATATCACCACAACTAATGAATGTTTCTGACAGTTTCTGTTTTTTTTAATTTAAGATTTTTAGCTTCTGAAGATATATTTCCCTCTTTTAAATGATTGGTTAAAGCCTGAACTTAATACAAGATTTAAGCAAGTTCTATTTTCTTCTGATATCATCCACAAGAATACTCGAAGAATTCATTGAAGATGTTTTGTTTAAAGTATATTTTTTAGTTAACTTGTCTTCACAGTTTGGTTCTGAAAGTAAGCTGCTTTATGTCTGTTATCTAGGGTATCTACATCGGTCAGGAACTGGCCATTGTTGCCCTGAGATCTTAATGGAGCAGCTTTCAACTAATGTCATTTACAGTAAAAGCATGTTTTACTTTGCTAAAGAATGGAAAATTACCAAAGCTGCAAGGTGGATGAGTTGCTCTGTCACTCCATAGCTCTTTCCTAACACTATAAGCCATGTTGTCTCTCAGCACAGTCAACATCGAAATCGATGAACAGCCGAAGAAGAAGAAGAAGCCATGGAAAGATAAAAGTATCCAGCTTATCTTTTGTCTAGGCTATCAATCTACTAAGGCTTGATTTTTGCATGTTAATCACATAAGTAATATAGTTTAAAAACCTATGTTAATAACAACATCCATTTTGGATTGTTTTTATTAAATGCAAATGTTAGCCTTACAAAGGAAGCAATTCAGTTCAGCTGTAAGGGGTCAGATAGTTGTGTCACAAAATAAAATTGAATGGATACATAATTTGTTCAGTGAATATTTTAAAATAATGGTTGAACCTGGCTCATTTTGTTAGCAATTACTATCTTAGGCTTCAAAATGATGTCTTAACTTTAACTTTGAGGTTTGGAACTGTAATTTTTATTCACTATGACTTAGCAGCGATCATTCATGTGTGATCTGAATTATTATATATACTGTATATATATCATAACTTCTCACTGTTTGTTGATCATACAGCCAGAGGAATCCATTAATTGATCTTTCACTGTCAGCTGCTCAGCAGCATGTAAAGCTGGGTAAGAAATTCAAAACTGTGCTACTTAAAGGCAGAAAGTGGATATATTGCTATTTAAAGGCTTTCTTGCTGTGTAAAGAAAAGCTTTTAGGTCATGGGATTCATTCATTTTGTCTACCACTTCAAAAATTCAAAATAGTCCTGAAACTTGTATTCGCAAACACGAGGGATTCTGCAGATGCTGGAAATTCAAGCAACCCAGATCAAAGTTGCTTTTCTAGGAAGAGGTACAGTCAACATTTCGGGCCGAGACCCTTCGTCAGGACTAACTGAAGGAAGAGCTAGTAAGAGATTTGAAAGTAGGAGGGGGAAGGGGAGATCCAAAATGATAGGAGAAGGCAGGTGGGGGAGGGATGGAGCCAAGAGCTGTACAGGTGATTGGCAAAAGGGATATGAGAGGATCATGGAACAGGAGGCCCAGGGAGAAGGAAACTTCCGAAACTTGTATTTTCAGTTTCAGTTGAGCAAATATACTTAGTGGCAACATTATTAGGTACACCTGTACAGATGCTCGTTAATAAAAAGTATCTAATTAGCCAATCATGTGACAAAAACGCAATCCATTAAAGCATGCAGACATGGTCAAGAGGTTCAGTTGTTGTTCAGTCCGAATATCAGAAACAGGAAGAAATGTGACTTTGATTGTGGAATGATTGCTGGTGCCAGATGGGATGGTTTGAGTACCTCACAACTTACTGATCTCCTGAGATCTTCACACACAACAGTCTCTAGAGTTAACAATGAATTGTGCGAAACTGCCTTGTTAATGAGAAAGATCACAAGAGAAAGGTCAGACCTACTTACGTTGGCAGGAGGGCGATAGTAACTCAAATGACTGTGCTTTACAATAGTGGTGTGCAAAAGAACATCTCTGAACACACAACACATCAAACCTTGAAGTGGATGGGCTACAGCAGCAAAGGACCATAAACATACACTCAGCAGCCATTTTATTAAGTACAGGAGGTACCTAATAAAGTGGCCACTGATTGTAAAGTGCAAGCCATGTATTTTAGGAATTACCAAAACTTTTTGGGTGCTACAGTGGCATAGTGGTTTGTACAACACTCTTACAGCTTGGGACGTTGGAGTTCATTTCTGACATCCCCTCTAAGAAAGTTTGTACATCCTTCATCTAAATGCCGTGGGCTTCCTCTAGGTGTTCTGGTTTTCTCCCACAGTCCAAATATGTACTGGTTAGTTAACTGGTCATTGTAAATTGGCCTTTGATTAGGCTAGGGTTAAATAGGTGGGCTATTGGGTGGTGTGGCTCATTGGGCTGGAAGCGCCTGTTGCATGTTGTATTTTTAAATAAATAACAAGATTTCAGCAGGTCCTGTATCTATAGTGACAGATGTTTGATCATTTTTTGAAGAAGGCAAAACCACAAAATTTAATGTTGAAACCACATTGAAGACTACAGAGGAGCTGCATTATTCTTTGCTTTGGATTAATTTAAAACGAAAATTGAAGGTTGCAAATCATTACCTCAGTTCTAGTTCAGCTACAGCCAGAAAAAAGCTGCAAGAAATCAAATTAATATTTAAACAGAGAGCTACTTTGTAAACATTGAAGGAAGAATCTAATATGTGGGCTGAATATTTAAATTGTGCAGGATCACTACAAACAGATATTAACAAGATTTGCATGATCGTGTTAATAATAGTGAGAGGTTATCCAGGGTAGCATTAACCAAATACAAGTTGTTACCCACTATAAAATGCTAAAACTCCTAAACTGTCATTTGACAATCCCCCACAGCTCACGTTCCCTCATTGCCATAAGAACCTGACTATCTGCTCTCCAGTCTGAGATGGTAATGTGGTGCCAACTAACCAAAAGGTAACAAGTAATCCAAAACTGTGGAGGCCTATCAATTTCCCAATCTTTTTCTCGTTGATCAAGATTCCTTGTGGATTCATGGCCATTTACATTACATTTGTTTAGATTGTAATCCATTGTGTAGTGATTCAAATATTGTCATGTGCTATGTTGTCATTTACATTACTAATTGCTTTCCTTGAAAGCAAGAGCCACATACTTGCATTAGGATTAACCTACCTTTTGAAATTGAAAGTATTTACAAATTCCTTCCAAGTAGGGAATATAATGCAAATCTTTATAACAGTCAAGTTAATACAAGTATAGAGATAATATCATACAATAGTTCCTCTTGAATATGATTGTATCAAAAAAAGGTGGGTTCATGGCATATATAAAATGGAAAACTGTAAAAGAGCCCCATGAAATATAGGACAAATTTGAATCTAAACTTAGGAAATTCTTTGTTTCATTACTCTGCAATTTTATTGCATTAAGCTTATTGATACAATATGATGTGCTTTGGAGTGCAAAATAAAGATTATGATTTATTTCAATATAATATTTAACATTTTTTAATAAACTGCTTTTAAATTGCATTCACTTTGTTGCTTTGGAGACAATAATTTTCTTGAATCTTAAATCTATCACTTCTCTAAAGTTTCCAAATTCTCCAGTGGAGGAAAGAATGCACATTGCATTTTTTTAGCACCATCTCCTTCCACATGGGGCTTCGCTGCAGGAATCCCATTTTCCTGTTCAAAGTTGATACAGTTTTTGTATCAATAGAGACTACATAACCATATAACTATATAACAATTACGGCATGGAAACAGGCCATCTTGGCCCTTCTAGTCCGTGCCAAACTCTTACTCTCACCTAGTCCCACCGACCTGCACTCAGCCCATAACCCTCCATTCCTTTCCTGTCCATATAGCTGTCCAGTTTAACTTTAAACAACAACATCGAACCTGCCTCAACCACTTCTGCTGGAAGCTCGTTCCACACAGCCACCACTCTCTGAGTAAAGAAGTTCCCCCTCATGTTGCCCCGAAACTTTTGCCCTTTAACTCTAGAATTATGCATTTAAAAAGAATTCAAGACACTGCTTAAAAAGCAAATTTTAACATGCCATCAAAACTAATACAGCAATTATATTTATTTTCCAACATCTATCTATAATCGTTTTGGAGTATAAAGTTTAATTTTTTAACAGAAATTTATTTTTTGATTATGTCAATTATGCTTTGTTTCCAATCTGGTCTACTGCTGGTGATGTACCATGAAGATCGTGTGTAGTTTATATACTGTCAGCTTGTATCATCAGAACCACTATGTTGGAAAACCAGCTAAATGGGTCAAATCCTGAAGTCATTAGCTGACTAATTGCTATTCTGGAAAATTACAAAGAATATAAAATAGGAAATGGTTCTAAAATTTTATCCTACTTAAGTTATGAAAAACATCCTTTAATTTCTGAATCTCTTTAAATGGCAAACTAAACAGTTTGAAAATGATTATGATGATGTTTTCCTGGGTTTGGGAATTAATTCTGGGATAGCTCTGTCGAACTGTGTGTGACTATCAAGCATCCAGATTCCAAGCTGTATTGTTGAATATGTTTCCAAGGGGGCTCGAAGGAAACAACATGCATCAATTTTTCAGTCTTGCAACATATTAAGCACCAGAATAATTTCAAATTAAATTCAGTGCTGTCAATATCTTTCAAGACATTGAGATATATTTGTCTGTAATGTCAAGAATTGATTGAAGTATTTTTAAAATTAAAAATTTTCAATCGGATTTGTGATGTTCTTCCCAGGTTTCAACAACAGATCTCAGTTGTTATTGTCCCAGCTACAGGCACCATAATCCTTCCTTCTTGAATCATGAACAGTTTTGCCTGTTTGTACTGATTGTTTGACAGAATGTTCATTGATGTCTGTGCAATTGGGCTTATCACTAGCTTCCAGTCATATAACCAGTGCCTTTTAGAACAGTACTTTAATTAATCTTAAATATGCAGAGAAAATGTGTTCAGAAAATTTAACATAATTAAAATGAAATTATGACAGAAATATTTGGTTGAAGGAAGGGGAAGTAAAATAATTGTATTATCAGATGTGATATATACCTTTAAGCATCAGAATTAAGTGAGTTATTTTCCAGTATAAGTTATAGTTAGAAAGATAGATACTTTATTGATCCCCAAGGAAATTACAGTGTCATAGTAGCGCTACAAGAGCACAGATATACAAAGATATAAATATTAGAAGAGAAGTAAAAAAATATATAAAATAAGTTATGTCAAACAGTCTAACAGGATGGGGTCATCACTCCCCCAGCTATAGGTTGACTCATTATAGAGCCTAATTGCCAAGGGTAAGAATGACCTGATATAGCACTCTTAGTTTAATACTAAAAGTGCTCTGCTGTTCAGCCAAGGTGGCATGCAGAGGGTGAGAAACATTGTCCAGAATTGCCAGGATTTTCCATAGGGTCCTTTGTTCTACCACAGCCTCCAGTATGTCCAGTTTGACTCCTATAACAGAGCCGGTCTTTCTAATCAGTGTATTGAGCCTGTTGGCATCACCCGCTTTCCTGCTATTGCCGAAGCACACCCCCACATAGAAGATTGTACTGGCGACAATAGGCCGCTGGAACATGTGAAGGAGAGGCCTGCATACTCCAAAGGACCTCAGGCTCCTCAGGAAGTAGAGGCAACTCTGGCCCTTCTTGTACACAGCCTTGGTATTGGTGCTCCACTCAAGTCTGTCATCCAGGTGCACCCCCAGGTACTTGCAGGTGCTCAGCACGTCCACATTTTCACCATCAACAGTAACAGGGAGCAGAGCAGACTTAGTCTTCCAAAATTCCATCACCACCTCCTTTGTCTTACTGATGTTGAGCTGCAGATGGTTCAGCTTTCACCACTTGACGAAGTTCTCCACCAGGGTCCATATTTATCCTCTAAACAGTTACTTTTTAGTTAAAACACAAATATAGAGCTTAAAGAATATTCATAGCATTATCTCTTTATAAAATCCCTTTAATTTTCTCTCTTCTTCTTTTTCAGCAGTCACTCAGGACCAAAGATAATTTGATTCTGTTTCTGAGAGTTTCGAAGTGACTGAAGAGGTCAATATTAGAACAGCAGACTTTTCTATAGTGCCCTCTTTCCATCGTTTTGTGGGGCTGCCGTGCTCTCCTGATGGAATGGACTGAAGATTCTCAATGCCATTTTTGAATGCTTCTTCTCCAGGTAGAGCAGTCATGCACCAAAAATTTTTATAAGTCAGTAGAGATTGTTGTATTTTTTGCAAGAAGGCTTTGAATGTTCTTTATAGCTTACAAAAGATGTTAGATTATTTGAGTTACTATCACCTTCCTGTCAACTTAAATAAGTCTGACCTTTCTCTTCTGATCCCTCTCATTAAATCTCTTAAGATTTAATCATCTTAAGTGTCCTTAAATCACCTTTTAATGTTTGATATTCAAGGCCTTCGGTGGAGGAGTGGAGATACGTCTCTACCAAAGGAAGTGTAAGGTGCTCCTTCCCTCTGCTTGCCTGTAGGGCCACCCTTAGGCAATGTGTAGCACTGGCTTGTCCCCACAATCGGAGTGATGGATGGTCATATGAGCAGCTTGTGCATATCACAAATCCTGGACATGCTACCACTAATGTCAAACAGACAATTTCTGAAGAGTATTGATAATGGCTGGAAACACCTGTCTTGTAAGGACACTTCCCAGAAGAAGGCAATGGCAAACCACTTCTGTAGAAAAATTTGCCAAGAACAATTATGGCCATGGATAAGACCATGATCACCCACAACATACTACAGCACATAATGATGATGATGAATCAAGGCCTGTTCTAGGCAACTTTTTACCAAAACTTAGTACTTTTACCCCTGGTTAATATATTTATCTTGGGTATGGTATTGAGACACGGACACAATACTTTAAGTGAGATGAAACATGGGTTACTTATAATTGTATCTTAAACATTATATTCTAACCGTCTTCAGACTACCTTTTTAATAATGTCTTCCTCTTTATAAACATGATGGCCTTCCTCAGCCATAAGAGAAAATGAAAAAGTTATCATTCAGAGTTTTAAAGAAACAATATCTAGCAATCTGCTCCATGATACATATTATGGTTCATATTATGATTTTTGTATTAGTTTTCACCTGCACGTGTCCTGATTGAATTTTGTTGATCCTGACTTTTAGTAGTCTCTATACCCTTTTCAAGTACTTTTATTATCAAAGAGTGTATAGATTATACAACTTTTAAATTTGCTTGCACATAGGTAGCCACAAAACAAGAAACACAAGAGAACCCAATTAAAGAAGAAAAGAATAAAACTAAAAGACGTACACTCACTGTGCAAAAGGGAGAAGGGGAGGAAAAAACACAAACCCTGCAAACAATTGAAGCGAACAACAGCACTCCAACCCAAAACTGAATCCTCAGATCCAAACCCCAGAGCAGCCCAGAGTAGGCCCAAAGCCTGGCTCATCAGTTCATCGTATTAGCAGATATGGAGCACAGCAGCCGGGGCAGTCTTTATAACCTCAGCACCAAAATCGGCTCACATCCTGCCCTGAAACCCTGTCTTATCAGTCTACCTGGGCCAATATTTAAATAGACCAAGCATCAGAGCAGAGAAGAGCTTTGGCGCCCAGGAGAGAGGAGTGAGTTTTAAATAATTCTTAATATCAAATCATCAGTACCTATTACTATCGACATCTTAAGGTATATACAGATAAACATCAGCATTCATTTCAAGTTAATATGCAAATTGAAGGTCTATGTGGAATTTATCTATGCAGCTCACCAAAACAGAGCTCAAGAAGTCCTGAAGCAATGGGAAATCTGTGGTTCCATGATTTGCTAGGAGCTGAGCCAAAACTCCTAATTGAGGTGATAACATCTCTGTAAATACCCTGCGTCATCAAGAATTACTCTGTTACAATCAATACACTTCATTTACATTAGCAGTTAGGACCCAGTTCAATGGATGAATCAGCTCTCTTTTGGCACTGAAAATGAGATGATTCAGAATAATATCTGACCTTGCTGAGATCTATTTTGACAGCTTCTGGATCAGCAATTGCAAATGAAATGCTATTTTCCTCCCCTCCAGCAAAATTGATGCCAATTCCTTAAGTAAAGAATGGCATTAAATTGTGAGTGCTGCCTCCTAACTATACCCGAAGATTCCTGTCTAACTCCTTACTGCATTTGAAGTCGTTCTTGGGTCTTTTCCAACATCTCTGCACTTAACAAAATGAAACCATCCAGTGAAAAACTGGACAAATGTTTTTAAAGTATGATACAATGTTAGCTTGCCATAGATCTCTCTAGCAGATTACAGATATATTTCATAAAAGTATTCTTGTGCTCTCTCATAATGCTTCACAGTTGTTTGAATGACATACCTCCTTATAAGAGCAGGAGGATTACATCATTGACAATACATTTTTCAGCTCTTAAGCTCGCAATGAAGGCCTTTAACAGTAAAATGTCTAATTACCATTAAGTTAATTGAAGTGGTCAGATTCAAGCTGCTATTAAGCATTTCTTCTATTTGTTTAAGGAATAGTTGAGGTTAGTAAGACAGGAAAATTAATTTAACTTCTGGAACCAGAAATGAATTTTGCCTAATAGAATAATAGAGTCATAGAGCTCTACAGCACGGCAACAGGCCCTTTGGACCAGCTGGTCTTTGCCATACTGTTATTTTGCCTGGTCCCATTGACCCACACCTATACCATAGCCTGCTATACTCCTTCTATCCATGTACTTATCTAAACTTCTCTAAATATTGCAATTGAAACTACATCCACCGCTTCACTAGCTGCTCATTCCACACTTGCACTACTATCTGAGTGAAAAAGTTCCCCACAGGTTTTCCTTAAATTTTACCTTTCACCCACAGCCTATGACCTCTAGTTCTAGTTTCACACAATCTAGATGGAAAAGGCCTTCTCATATTTACCCTCTGTACACTCTTCATAATTTTGTATACCCCTGTTAAATCTCTCTTCATTCTCCCATGCTCCAGGCAATGAAGTTCTAACCTTTAATGGCCTTCCTTGTTGTCCACTATATCCCCAATCTTGAAGTCATCTGCAAATTTGCTGATCCAGTTTACCACATTATCATCCAAATCATTAATATAGATGACAAAGAACAATAGACCCAGCACCAATCCCAGCAGTACATCCCTAGTCACCGGCCTTCAGTCAGAGAGGAAACATCAACTGAAACCATCCATGTAGACAAAGTCCACTGCTTTTCCTTCACCAACTTTTCTGGTAACCTGCATGAAAAGCTTGAAAGGTCCAGTATAAACAAATATGTATATATCCTGTCCCTTAAAATACCTTCAAATAATTTACCCACTACTGGCATCAGGCTCTCCAGTCTATAATTTCTCAGTTTATTCTTAGAGCCTTTCTTGAACAATGGAACAACATTAGTTATCTTCTAGTCCTCAAGCACCTCAACAGTGATCAAGGACTTTTTAAATATCTCTGCTAGGGCTCCCTGAAATTTCCACACTAGCCTCCCACAAGATACGAGGGAACACCCTTACAGGTCCTGGGGACTTAGCCACCCTAATTTGCCTCAGAACAGCAAGCATCCCCTCGTCAGTAATCTGGATATGGTCCATGACCTCACTATTGTTTTGCCTCAATTCTATGGGCTCTGTGAGCATCTTCTGAGATGCAAAAAAAAATCATTTAAGATCTCTCCCATCTCTTTCAGCTCCATTCATAGATGATTCTGCTTATCTTCAATTAGACCAATTTTGTCCCTTGCTATCCTTTTTCTCTTAACATCTGTAAAAACGCTTGGGATTCTCCTTCACCTCATCTGCCAGAGCAATCTCTTGCTTTCCTTTAGCCCTTCAGATTTCCCTCTGAAATGTTCTCTAGCATTTCTTTTACTCCTCAAGCACCTCATTTCTTCCTTGCTGTCTGTACCTGCTATGCACCTCCTTCTTCTTAATTAGAGCCTCAATATCTCTCAAAAATCAAGGATCCTTAAACCTATTAGCCTGGCCTTTTCTTCCAACAAGAACATACTTTAGAAGGCCTCCCACTCACCAAGCATCCCTTTGCCGGAAAACAATCTGTCCCATTCCACACCTGCCAGATCCTCTGTTATTGGTCTTTCTCCAACTTAGAATCTCAACCTGAGGCCCAGACCTATCTTCCACCATAATTACCTGGAACCTAATGAATTATGGTGACCAGATCCAAGATGTTCTCTTACACGCACTTCTGGCATCTGTCCGGTCTAATTTCCTAATAGGAGATTCAGTACTGCACTCTCTCCAGTTGGGACATCTACATATTTATTATGGAAACTTTTCTGAATAGATTTGACAAACTTTATCCCATCTAGTCTTTTTACAGTATGGGACTCCCAGTCAACATGTTGGAAGTTTAAATCACCTACTATCACAACCTTATTTTTCTTGCAGCCTGCCATTTCTCTACAAATTTGCTCCTCTAAATCTCACTAATTGTTGGTTAGTCTATTGACATGGTCATCCCTTTCTTATATCTTGGTTTCACTCATATAGCTTCAGCAGATGAGCCCTGTCTGAGCACTGCTGTGACAATTTCCCTGATGAGTAATGCCAGTCCTCACTTTTAATACCTCTCCCTCTATCACATTTAAAACATCAGAACCCCAGAACACTGAGCTGCCACTTCTGTCATTCTTGCAACCAAGTCTCACTCAATGCTACAATATCATAAATTTCACATACTGATCCATGCTATAAGCTCACCTTCCTTAGTTACAATATTTCTTGCATTGAAATAGACACAACTCAGTATATTAGTACCAACATGTTCAACCTCTTGATTCCTGTCTTCATTTGTGAGCTTAACATCCATTTTCCTCATAACTACTCCACTACCTACTCTGGCATTCAGCTTCCCATCCCCCTCCATCTCTAGTTTAAGTATCTTCCCCCAACCAAGCAGCGGCAGCAAACCTTCCCATAAGGATATTGGTCCCCCACCAGTTCATGTGCAAACAGATCAATTTGTAAAGGTCCTACCTTCCCTGGAAGAGATCCCAATGACTGAAGTAGCTGAAGCCTTCCTCCCATGTAATTTCCTTAGCCATATGTTAAACCATATTATTAACCTATTTCTAGATTCCCTAGCACATGGCACAAGTAGTAACTCAGAGATCACACCATAGAAGCCCCTTTCTTTAAAAAAGGAGGACATCTCCCTCATCCTGGAATGAAAAGCTTCATCCTGAGAGCAGATGCAGCGGAGACAGAGGAATTGCGAGAAGGGGATGGCATTTTTGCAAGAGACAGGGTGGGAAGAGGAATAGTCCAGGTAACCGTGAAAGTCCGTAGGCTTATAGTAGACATCAGTAGATAAGCTGTCTCCAGAGGTAGAGACAGAAAGATCAAGAAAGGGAAGGGAGGTGTCGGAAATGGACCAGGTAAACTTGAGGGCAGGGCGCCTGTCCCATGATCCTCTCCCTTCTCCAGCCTTGTATCCCTTTTGCCAATCAACTTTCCAGCTCTTAGCTCCATCCCTCCCCCTCCTGTCTTCTCCTATCATTTTGGATCTCCCCCTCCCACTTTCAAATCTCTTACTATCTCTTCTTTCAGTTAGTCCTGTCGAAGGGTCTCGGACCGAAACATCGACTGTACCTCTTCCTATAGATGCTGCCTGGCCTGCTGCGTTCACCAGCATTTTTTATGTGTGTTGCTTGAATTTCCAGCATCTGCAGATTTCTTTGTGTTTGCGTATCTGCACTTTATATTAAGTTTCATTTCGGGAAGGCTATCCTGGGATTTGAATTATTTTAGTAACTCTATGGAAGTGTTAAGAACTGTTTTTTTAAATAATATTTTTATTATGTATTACTAGCCATCTAACCATTAAGATATGTTGGATAGAGAGATCTGTAGGCAGGTCAGCTGGAAAAAAATTAGTTTTCTGAGTGAGGTTAAAGCTGTGAAGTTTAAGAAAACTATTGCCTTCAACTGCTGGGCTCTGGAGTGATAGGCTGGTCAAGCTGGATCTTGCCACGCACCTGGGAACATCTGGTCCTGTCTAACTTCTGGCAGCAGAGAGGGAATGGCAGGGAAACAATGTGCTGCTATTCTGAGATTCATTAGAACACTCGACACACTACTGCCATTCCCTTATCGGTTTCTATTGCCACAATGGGAGAGAAAACTGCAGGTGCTAAATGACACCACAAGCATACTTACCTCTGCTGTCCACCAATCTATCCTGAGGGAACTGTGCCAATGTCAAAAAAAATTTGCAAGTATTCTGATGTGAGAATGTACCTTCTCTGTCCATGGAAACCAATAAAAGTACGCTGCCAAGCAGTGACTCAGCACTGGCTGACTCTACACAGACTCCTTGACAGATGTTCTAATATCTGGTATGACTATTTATTTAGGCTCTCTGCTGATCCTTCTTTACAGTGCTGGGATTGTAACAATATCCAAAATCTAATAGATTCATTTGGTCAGAGTTAACAAGGAGTTAAGGATGGAGCTCAATATCTACTGAGTAGCCACTTTATTAGGTACCTCCTGTAGCTAATAAAGTGTGTACCGAATGTATGTTCACGGTCTTCTGCTGCTGTAACCCGTCCCCTTCAAGGTTCGACATGTTGTGCATTCAGAGGTACTCTTCTGCACTGCATTGTTGTAATGTGTAGTTCTTTGAGTTATCGTCACCTTCCTGTCAGCTTGAACCATTCTGGTTATTCTCCTGTGACCTCTCTCATTGGCAAGGCATTTTCTCCCCCACAACTGCTGCTCACTGGATTTAAAAAAAAAATTTTGTACCATTCTCTGTAAACTGTAGAGACTGAGATATTCAAAC
Source organism: Mobula birostris (assembly GCF_030028105.1). NCBI lineage: Eukaryota > Metazoa > Chordata > Chondrichthyes > Myliobatiformes > Myliobatidae > Mobula > Mobula birostris. The sequence continues at coordinate 53,921,551 of NC_092371.1, read as the reverse complement.
CACCCTGCCTGGCACCAACGATCATTTCACGCTCAAACTTACTTGAATTATATTTCTTTCTCATTCTAATGTTTGGTTTTTACAACAACTGTACCTCTTGATGATGGCCATACGCTTTTACACATTTAGTTGCTGCCACATAATTGGCTGATGAGATATTTGCAGGAACAAGCAGCGGTACAGGTGTACTCAATAAAGTGGCCACTGAGTGTACTGCACTTCTTGGTTACCATAAATCATTTTCTTCCACTTGTTAGTGGATTCACGGCAGAGTCCACAAAGGACAGTTGAATCCAAAAAAGAGCTAAACTGCAATGAACAAATCAAATTACCAAACATTCATGATCCGACCTTTTTCATAGAATAACTGTGTGAGGAAGATGCACTCAACACGAGCACTAAACTGCAGATGTTGCTCTGTGCTGGGCTCTGCGGCAATCATTGACCTGATCACCTGTTTAGCGGAATGTTCTTTATAAGCACAATTTGACTCTGCACAGCAATGTAAAATTTGCAATGACAAATTTACAGCAGGCTGACAACCATAAACACGAGAAAGCCTGCAGATGCTGGAAATCCAAAGCAACACATACAAACTGCTGGAGGAATTCAGCAGGCCAGGAAGCAGCAATGGAAATGAATAAGCAATCAATGTTTAGGCTGAGACCCTTCTTCAGAACTGAGAAGGAAAAGGGGAAGAGGGGTATTAGGAAGGTGATAGGTGAAGCCAGACAGGTGGGAAAGGTAAAGGGCTGGCAGTTTGCTTTATTTCAGAGTCCCATTTATGTTTGACCATTGATGGAATCCAAAATAACCTGGAGATCAGCTGCGAGTCAACAATGAGCAGCAGAGCACTGGCAGTCATCTGGCCTCTTAACCCTAGACCATGACTGGCTAGACCATTCCATTTATTAAAATGGTAACGAAATTAGCACAGCTAAAAGCTTTATTTTATTTTATTTCATTTATTAATATGGTTTTAATTTCCCAATTTTGTGATGCTTTAATAACATTTATTTTTATTTTTGAAAATTTTAAAACTTTTTAAAATTACTTTTGTGTTCTGAACTATTTTAAATGTCTCTGGATATCAGTGAAATTAGAAAAAAAGTTCAAAACATTTGGCAGTTAATCAACTGACAGGAGTTTCTGTTCAGTCTTATGCTGGGGCAGGGCCGTGGTAATATGCTGTTTGAGATTAGTCTGACTACCTTGTGGGAATTCTCCAAGGTCTGGTGCCTGGGTGGGCAGCAGCTTGGATTCAGCAAGACCTGGTCCAACATGAATGATGTTAACAGCTGAAAGGAAATCTGTGAATAACTATATTTGTATGATGGAAGTAAAAGTAATGGTGACAGAACACTCAGATATGTGGAAAATTCAGTGGCAGCTTTCAGGGTGCTGCTTACGAGTCTTAACCAGTGCTGCCTCCTACTGGAGCCAACATTTCACTGCAGCACAGCGTGAGCTCCCAACCATTGGGACAGTACCAGCTTCACTGAACATCATTCTTATAGTTGCTATGGCAACATTAACTTGTTACTTTTGGGCGTGATATGATTACAGCGGTTCTAATGATGGATGTTGCATGGCTTGGGGAAGCCACAGATTTCCAAAGGCATAACACATTTGCAAACTGCTGAGGCACCAACCCACAAGGGTTAAAAAGGACAAGCAACATAAAGAGTGGACAAATTGAGGCATAATCTGAGTTTCACAGTGATTCCACCCTCTGCTCTGTGCGAGTCTGCGCAGTCTCATGCTGAGGCAATGGTGCCTAATGATTGGGATTCTGCTCTGATGCCTGATTAGTATTCTGTTCACACACTGCTCCGTAAGGGGAGGTACGTATCCCAATATGCACTGGCAAAGACCTTTGCTGCAACAGTGGCCATCTGCTTTGAAAATCACAAGACCTGACAAGTACATGACGCTCACAGCCATGCAGGGGCTACATCAGTAACACATTAAAAGGGGAAAAATGGAAAGCCAGAAACAGCCTAACTAATCATTAAAATGTAGACAGGGTGAAAAAGATAGCTTAATGACACAGCGAATGAGCTAAGCTGGAGATGTTGTTTCCTTTGTGGATCTATAAAGGCAGCTTTCTTGAAAGCAAAGTACAGAAGCAATTTTCTGCTAATCAGCCTCTCATTTTAATTTGAAGAAAATGACTATGCTTAGTAATACTGCAGCACTTTGGCGGTGCCCAAAATGTGGGACTGTGATCTGCCATTTTGAGTTGCTGAGAAAGAAAGATTGTGTTTCTGACGCTTCTCTGCCATGGCATTTTGAGAGTAAATGCACCCATGTAGTACAGTAAAAATTGGATTTCAATTTCCTCCCTGAATTGGTGAACTAGAGATTTTGCTATTTAATTTTGTTTTGAACAATGACTCTATTATTAGAATGCACCTGACTTCCTGAAATGAATTTACAATCCAAAAAACAATAGATAGTGCTGTTTGTCTATTTGTCACTTATGCTCTTCTCTATGGTGTGGAAATGTATATTGACATATCTGCCTAGATTACTGAGGGTAAGGCTTAAGTAATATGCTTCAAAGAAAGGAACTGTAAGTTTATACTTACATATGTCTTTTATTGTTACAAATAATGCAAGCAAGATTTAGTAGTGCCAGTGAAAAAAAGAACCCTGTGCTGCATTTTGAATTTAACAAAACAGATTTCATGAAAGGCAATATACATACAAAACAACTTTTGCATGGATGGCACAAATAATTGCAAAAACTCATTTCAGAGAAGCTGACAAATTATCATTTAATGGATAATTGTCCTGAAATTACACCACAGGGTACATATAAACGTTTATTAAGTTAATCTGAAAATCCTTCCTCTGATATTGTAGCAGAAGTGTTAACTCATAAAATTGTGGAGGGATGGATTTAGATGAAAGCGTTAAGCATTTTATATGCTTGCATCACACTGAGTAATTTCAGGACACAGATGTGAACAATTCTGATAGCGCGAGGGAATAATGAATTCCAAAGTGGCCTCTATTGGTGCAACATTTCAAATGTACAGCATTAGTTTGTACTTATACCCTGTCCGAAGCATAATGGAAAAATATCGTCAGATGTGTATGACAAAGGTGAGAAATTCAGCCCTACTTTTAATTCACATTTCAGATTGCTGATTACTTCAAATTTCTTATTGACTGAGGAAATGGTTCTACCTTCTTATGGTGCTCCCTGTGTGTACTCAGTTAAGCAAATACAGACCGAGTCAGTATTGGGATGAAAGCCTCCCCAGGAATACCAGGTGCAGGAGGCTCGTGCTCTGGAGAAGTAGATAATCCAGCATCACATTAAATGTCCAATAAAAATATCAGTTATTTGGCACATGGTAAAAACTGATGGATAGCTGCTTCCCATGACACATGATAATGTGAAATGAAAGATGTATGCTTTCCATTGAAAGTTGTGCCCATGTGTTTAAGTCCCAGTAATATTCAATTGCGTGGCAGGCACAGGGTTATTACAAAAGGCCACCTTCATTTGCATTGCATTGATATGGATATGACAGGAGTTAGTGCCCAGGGGGATTCTCATAAGTTCCAGGCTTCCATGATATGAGGCAACATCTCATTTGATGTCTAGGCAGATGTCAAGCCAGAACACCAGCATGGTGTCCCCTCCTCCCGCCCACCCCCCCCCACACACACACAGGTTAGTGAGTTGTCAATGGGTTCTAGAGTTAGAGTTCCTTGTGGGCAGGAATAAAAAGGTCCCATGATCCACCCGCCCATGGGGCCAGAGTTCTAGGCTTAGTTTTCAGGGTCCCATCATCAGCAAGTCTGAAGTTTCGAAGCCTGGTGTTCAGTAATTGACAGGTCCTTGGGGTCATTGCTGGGGATCGAATCAGAAGCCTGAAAGCTGAAGCCCATTGGCTGGAGCCCCAAGTCTGGGGAAGGTGTAGCCCAATGCCTGTGAACCCAAGTTAGAGGCCTGGCCTAGGGCTAGGTGACAGTGCATGTGTGTGTGTGTGTGGAAGGAAAGGAACACAGCTTGTTTTGCTACTGTTGTCTTGTTGCTTGATGTGCCCTGTTTTGTGCTGTGTGTTGTTCTGTTGAGTATTGTTGGCATGTTATGTTGGCACACCCTTGGGTCTGTTGGTCATTGATGCAAATGACACACTTCACTGTATGTTTCGATGTACACATGAGGAATAAACTTGAAACTTGAATCTTGAATTTTGATGAAAGACAATCTGTTGAATGGAGCTCTGATATTTGATCACAGGACATAGAGTGGAAGTGAGCCAAGCTGGATTTCTGGATCCCAGAAGGGCTCTCCAAACTCCTCCTATGATCAGATCTTCCGCAACAACACTGCCATCTTCTGCTAAAGAGAATATGGATGGTACCATCAGAATCCATAGCAAAGATGCTTGCAAGACTCCTGCATTCAAAAGGAACAAGCACAAGCAAACTGACTTGTTTAAAAACACGGAGAAAATATTAGTTAATCTGGTGATGTAGATAGGTTGGCAAATGACATTTGAGAACTACTTCCTCTTATAATGGGTGCCCTACATGTAGGCATACTAGCAATTTTCCCCACCAATAGAATTTAAATTTAGCAACTACAATCTGCTTCTGAATGCCCAGGAGTGGAGGCTGTCAGCACTTGCTTAATTATATTCATCATGTTGGGTAAGCATGGTTCCTTTGGACCCAGAGTTCCATGTGCAACCGTGTCAAGGTCACACAAAAGCAAAATAATTCATTTTCAGTTTCCAATCACTTTGCCATTTGCAGTTTCTAAGAACTCCATCTGCATTCCAACAAACATTAACCGAGAAATTCTGTCACACAACACACAGTTTGTGCATACCATGATGGTACTTAATAAATATATTCTCGAAACACAATCCTGGAACTCCATGCTCCGCAGGACAGTGGGAATACTTGCAACAGGAGAGCAACTGTGGTTTAGGAAGGAGACTCACTGCCACATTCTCAAAGGCAGTTACGGATGGGCAATAAATTCTGACCCGCCACTGATGTATTTTCGTGGCCTTCTGCTGCTGTAGCTCATCTGCTTCAAAGTTCACCACGGTGTGTATTCGGAGATGCTCTTCTGCACACCACTGGTGTAACGTGTGGTTATTTGAGTTACAGTCACCTTCTTGTCAGGTTGATCCAGTCTGGCCTCTGAGCATATAGACAGAATGGTGCAAGTGTCTTAGCCACATGTGGCTTAGGTTTCTGCACAGTACTCTGTCTGTCAATGTGGAGTAGAGAGTGAGTTCGTAAATCTGGGGGACATTGGGAATGGTGAGGGTAGAGCGTCGAGGGAGGGATGTGGGACAGGTGGCAGAGAAAGAGTTTCCAGGGGTGGGGGGGGGTGCAGTGGGTGCAGACACACCCAGTTCTGAGACAACAGGCAAGGCCATTTGATTCCAAACAATTGGTTAATTGATCATTACAGAATATCTTTCTGGTGCTTCTCGCTTCTTCCCTTCTCCCTTCACTTTTTCCCCAACCATGATTCCCCTTTCCCACTCTCAGTCCACAATAGAGACCCATATCAGAATCGGGTTTATCATCACTCACATATGCATGAAACTTGTTTTTTGTTGCTGCAGCAGTACAGTACGTTATATTACTACAGTACTGTGCTAAAATCCTTGGCACCTTAGCTATTTACAGTATGCATATATATCTTTCAAATTACTATCAAAACATTAGTTATTTGGTGAACGTTTAATACATGTACAGTCTTTTTCTGACCTAGAAATACAAATGAGCCATCAGGCTTTGCAGCCTGTCCCCCACCATCTAAACCATGCCCTCTTCTCATTATAACCATTGAGTAGGTGGTACAGAAGCCTTAGGTCCCGGACCACCAGGTTCAGGAATAATTATTAACCTACAACAATTAGGCTCCTGAACCAGTGTGGATAACATCATTCAACAGTACTCTGAACTGATTCTATGACTACAAACTCAACTTCAAAGACTCCTTACCATTTATATTCCCAGTATGATTTTTATTTGCACTGCTTGTCTTCTTTAACATAATTGGTGTCTTTTTAGTATTTGTTTATGAATATTTTCTTGTAAAATTACATTGTGTTTCTTTTTCAGCAAGAAATTAATCTCAGGGTAGTCTATTGTAACATATACATACTTCAATAATAAATTGACATTAAACTTTGAATTTGAACTTTGAATTTGTGAAATTAAAAATATCAAATGGCATGCAATGATGATTTTGCTTTCAGATGTATACGTTTGTTCTGTATGCACTGAAACAGGATTTAATCAGAGGGTTGAGACCTCCTATCATACTTGCTAAATGAAAATACTTCATCAGTGCCATTATTGAGAGTCTTAGTTATCTGTCTTCTTCCAGATGGGTTGCTCTTACCTTTACAACATTCATTGGTAAAGATTGCTCGTCGTCCCACCTCTCACTGATGTTATCAGCCCCTCTTCAACTTGTCTCACTGTCTTTATCTGATCACCTTGCTGTGTTCCACCTGACTATCTTAATTCATTCCTTCGACTTCATTTGTTATGTGCCATGTCATATGACATGGGCGATCATGTTCTTTCTATGACCATGATTGTTCTTGGAAAATATTTCCTAATGTGATCCTAATCAGGGGGCTAAACAGGTGCAACCCCCACCTTGCCCAAGGGTGATCTGCTGGCTAACAAAGGAAAGGAGCACCTTACACCTTCTTTGATAGATAGACATCTCCACCCTACCATCCAAATTTCTTCTACTACCATACCAATAACATGCTCCCCACACACTCCTCAATATTACCATCTGATCCTCTCGACCAACGATAACCCCAGATGTCTCTACCAATCTTTCTCTCTTAGATTCTCTTCTTTGTCCATTTATACATCACCCCCAATCAGCTATCTCCAACATCCACTTCCTCCCAATTCCAATCACTAATATACTTCCTCTATGTCTTCTGCAATCTGCAATGAAATTTGCACATGTCTGTCGAAGGTTTATTCCACCTTGTCCTATGCCTTAGGTGTCATGTGTGGCAGAATGTCCAGCCACAAATTAATTTTCCTTAATGCAGTTTTTCAGTTAAGCTTAATAATGCCATAGAATATAAAATTATTATGAATTTAAAATCCATGAAAAATTATCTTGATATAGTTGAATTTGCATTCATCTGTACCTGCTACTTAAACACTGGGATTAATAAAAGGAATCCTGATATGCTGTACGCAGGGTGGGAAAGAGATATATAGTAAGTGTAGACTAAGGACAGAAAGTAGAACTTTTCAGAAATTTTGGTAAAAGCAAGGGGCATGCAGTACAAAGGAACTAGGTAGAGAAATTGAGAAGACATAAAGGTAGTTGTTAAGAAATAGCTGTTGGTGTTTTAGACAGAAGAAACAGTAAAAAACCTTGCTGCAGTCCATTGAAAGGTTAATGGATTCTTTAACACTAATTGTTTTATGTAAAAGATAAACAAAAACACTTTATAGTTTATGTCCTGGAACATGTAAAGCATTTAAAACTATTCTGCTGGAGCATTTAAAAGTATTCAAAGTCATAACAATGAAGTCTTTCAGCTTTTTCTATATCATTCTATTTTAGTTTTTAAAACTGAAGAAAGATTTTGTAAAGGTTTGTTAATTTTAAAAAGTACCTTTATTTAGAAATAGATAAAGGAAAGGCTAAACTTCAATGGTTAATATGTGGTTTCTTGAGAAGCAATATATAATTTTTAGTTTGAAAGCTTTTGTTTTAATTCATTCATGATAGAATTGTTTTATCAGAGGAATTGATTCTTTGCTGTATTAAGCTGTAGCTTAGTTCACATCTTGTATATAAATTAGTCAAACTGCCATCTGGTCACTGCACAACTACCCTTATACGGTTATTAATTTCATTTTTGCCCAGTCAAAAGCAAATAATCTCCTATGTGATATAACAACTACACAGACCTAAAAATTGGTTTGATTTACAAGGGATGCTTTTACAATAATGCTTGGTAAATGCAAATGCTGTATCAGCCAACATATACAGAGCTGATAGAAATCCAATTAGTCGGACAATCTGGCACCAAATGTTTGTTATGTCCTAATTTCCCAATCCACGTGGGACATGATTGTTCCATTTTTAGTGAAGCTTTAAATTTCAATATCCTTCTTTTCCACCTTCTTTCTGCATTGGCTGTACACCTGGGGCTTGGCAAGTTAATGTATAACGAGACATAATTGTTACTGAAGCTTTTTAATTAATTATAATTATAAACAAAAGAAAAAGGCACACTAGGCATGAATAGCAAGGTAGCTATTATATTTTGGTTCAGCAGACATAACAGTTAGCTACTCACTATTGTGAACGACAGCCCATCCATACTATTGGACTGGCTGCCATTAGCAATAAACTGGCAGGTTGTGGACAGAAGTGGATTGACCTCAGCTTGCCCAGATCAGACGGGATGAACCTAGAGTGGCAGCTGACCTCATTTGCAAATCTGCTTCTCTAGATTCCATGGACTAATCTGCATGATCATAATCTGTTGACACACTAGATACTAGATGGATTGTGTACCATGCCTATCTCTCTCATACTCTCCAAACATGACAATTAGAGTATTATATTCATCATATAATACTGACTTGCATGTTAAATAATTTACTGACTGGCCCAAGGTGATGTTCATGTTCCCACAAAAGAAAGCCCAAGGAGGAATTTCATGACCACACTGATTATAATAAAACATTTATTAATATACTCAGTTTGACCAGTCTATATCTACTGATCCCGAGTCTTTACAACTTACTCAATATCCTGAATTTAACTTGTTTATATTATATGACTTTCTTAACATGACAGAAAAGAATTGTAGCGTAGACATATGCATTTCATATATTCCTATCAAGAGACCAAATAAGAGCCAACATAGTCTCCAAAAAACTGTGAGCTCAAGAATAAATAATCACATAGACTATATCATGTTTGGGTCTGAATATCTCATTCACTGATAAGAAATAAGCATTACATTAAACATCTGGAAGACAAAGATCCTCTACAAGCTGTGTATTAAATCCAAACAGATCCTCCACTTATTCTTAGAAGATCCACCCATCAGCAAAGTTAGACTGTAATTGTACAGGTCACCAGCATTTTCAATGTGCTAGTGTGGTCTTTGGCCAACTGATGAAAAGAGTATTCAGGAATCAAGACTTCAAAACCGATACCAAGTAGAAATGGTCGCTGCTTTCTTGCAAATATATGAGAGACATCGCTCCTGAAAACACTGAAAAACTACCCATGCTGCTTTTTGGATAGATGAAGTCATTGCAGTTTCCTGTTCTATACCAATATCCTCAACAATGAGGCTCTGACCTTGTTCAATCAGTCACACACAACCTTGGGTGCTTTCTGTGTGAGTCCACATGTACTATCCATGATCACATGGGTTTCCACCAGGGCTCTCTAGTTTCCTCCCACATCTCAAAGCTGTGATTGTTTCGGTAAGGCTCAAAACATTAAAGGAGAATTGGTGGGCATTTCAGAGAGAATAAATTATATGATCAGTTGGAACATGAAGTGGGGGGGGGGGGATAACACTGGTGAGATTGTTTTTTTCCTGTCAGAAACCGGCATAGATCCACTGGACTGAAGACCTTCAATGTCATAATAGTCCTGGTGCAGGGTTTCAACCCAAAACATCAACTTGCACCTTTTATCTTCTCCGATGCTGGTTGGCACAGTGACTTCTTCCAGTATTCTGTATTTGTGTGTGCAAGACATGAACGCCAGCCATTAACTTTTTAAACAGGTGGCCAACTTCTCCACTCTTGTCAGGGATTCATAAGAAAAATCAACTCTGTTGCTAGGTTTCAAAGGTTCATATTGACATCCTATCAGGTCAGTCAAAAGGTGCAAATAGAAGTTGTCAGGGCCAATCAGATCAACTGGAGTAGAGCCAAATACGAATGGAATCAATGTTAATTTCTCTTATTTTTGTGCTAATGCAAAAACAATGTCTTTAGATGGATTGATAGTTCCTGTGGATTGCAACAACTGAAGTTTTCATTGGTCTTTCTTCCTAGTAAATCTTTAACAAATACATTACAGAAGGTAGGCTGGAAGTTCTGGTAATCTAAGTTTAAATTAATCAAATTCTATATATTCATGTGTAACATTAACTGCTAATCCCATGTCAGAAATTTACCGTGGCAGGATATGAGGTAGGCCATTGCCTTGTTAGTGTATGAGCTGCTATGCCCTGTTATGATTATCTGGATATTCATTCCTGATTAGTAGTGCAAAACAAACTATTTTGTTGTGCCAGTATGTTGCACTGTGTGTCAAAAACTCTTTCCGCTGATTTCACTGGAATGAACTTGGAGACGGTGTAAAGCATGCTAATGTGACCATCTTCTTCAGAAGGACAAAACGGAGACAATCTGCAGATGCTGGAAATCCGAGTAACACACACAAAATGCTGGAGGAACTGAGCAAGCTAGGCAGCATATATGGAAAAAAGCACAGTCGATGTTTCAGGCCAAAACCTTTCAGCAGGACTGCAGAAAAAAAACTGAGGAGTAGATTTGAAAGGTGAGGGGAGGGAAGAGAAACACCAGGCGATAGGTAAAACTTGGAGGGGGAGGGATGAAGCTAAGTGCTAGGAAGTTGATTGGTGAAAGAGACAGAAATCCATGGAAGAAAGAAAAAAGGGGGGGAGGAGCACCAGAGAGATGTGTTGGGTGGGCAAGGAGATAACATGAATGAGGGAAAGGGTGAAAGGAGGATGGGGCAGGCATTACTGGAAGTTTGAGAGATCGATGTTCATGCCATCAGGTTGGAAGCCACCAAAATGGAATATAAGGTGTTGTTCCTCCAACCTAAGTGTGGCCTTATCACAACAGTGGAGGAGACCATGGATGGGCATATCAGAATGGGAATCGGAAGTAGAATTAAAATGGGTGGCTACTGGGAGATCCCGGCTGTTCTGTTGGACAGAGCATAGATGCTTGGCAAAGCGGTCTCCCAATCTACGTCGGGTCTCACCGACATACAGGAGGCCACACCGGAAGCACTGAAAACAGTATATGTCCCCAATAGACTCACAGGTGAAGTGTGGCCTCACCTGGAAGGACTGTTTTGGCCCCTAAATGGTAGTGAGGGAGAAGGTGTAGAGGCAGGTGTAGCACTTATTCCGCTTGCAAGGATAGGTGCCGAAAGGGAGGTCAGTGGGGAGGGACAAATGGACAAGGGAGTTGTATAGGGAGCCGTCCCTGTGGAAAGTGGAAAGTGTATGGAGGGAGAGGGAGAGATGCGTTTGGTGGTGGGATCCAGTTGGAGGTGGTGAAAATTTCGGAGAATTATGTGCTGGATGCGGAGGCTGGTGGGGTGGTAGGTGAGGACAAGAGGAACCCTATCCTTTGTAGGGTGACAAGAGGGTGGGGTAAGCTTCAGAATGGTATTATGATCAAGGGTGATTTGCTTTCACTTCAGGCCTGAATAGTGGAATGTGTCTGTGCCTTAAATCTTCTGATGAGAGGTTGCCAGTGCACACCATCTATCCCTTCATACTTGACAGAGTGATGTCATGATCTTGGTCCAGTGATAAGGAAGTCCAAGACAATTGGAAACCAATATATCACGCATATACATTATGTGAGCAAACCACACACACACACACACACACACACACACACACACACACACACACCCTCCTGATGGAGGGTTTCTGTTTGAAACCTTAACTGCTTATTCCCTTTCATTGATGTCTCCTGACGTGTTGAATTCCTCCAGCACTTTGTGTGCATGGATAAAGGTCAGACTATTGCAGCAATCATATAGGAATTGTTCAGGAAAATGGTAAAAGATCACTCATGACCTGATTGAATAGTAGAGGTGGTGCCTAATCCTATTTCTCATATTCTTATATTTAATCTTCAATAGCTTTCAGTTGTGATTGTTGGACATGAGAACCTTAATGCATGAACTTTAAGAACTGTGGCTATTTGCTCTTTTGTAAATTTAGAAAATTGAAAGATTTAAATTAATTGGTTTGAAATACTTTACTTAAGCCTGTATACGTTAGTGAGGCCAGAACTCATTATTCAAGTGACCTGGATCATCTGGGGGCAGCACAGAAGAAGACCTGCTGGGAAGAAAATGTATGGCTGACCACCTCTGATTTTTGGTTTGGCATTGTGACTTCACTGAAGTTTTTACTGTGCAGATAATCACCTACGGTCCAGAGATATGATTTTGATGTATTCTTTACTTCTGTACTGTATGATTCTGAAAACACTCTAAAGACCGAATAAAATAGCCATTTCCAAACTGTTTCGTGCACTCAATAATTCATTCAGATATTTCCCACCATGCATTACATTTGTTCATCTAAAGCAACTTCGCTTCAGACATGCAACAGGTGACATTATCCTTTCTTAGATTTGCCAGCGATATTAGTTCAATATGTGGGACACTCCTAAGATAACAGATTTCGTATTATGTGATGCCAGACTAGGACCCTTATTGAAGTGCAGTACTTAGGTTTTATATCTCAGAAACCCCCCAATCAGCAGCCATATTCCAAGCCTATATCAGTATGCTGCAACATGAGATCTCAGAGTCTTTATTGCTCCAGCTATTCCTTACTTTCAAAGAGAAAAATAATTATTAAGGATATTATCTATTTGATCATGCAATTTTTTCATTCAGTAGGCCTTAGAATTTTATGGCAATTTGATTAACAAACAAATTGATCAACACACAATGCTACCAAAATTGAAGTCCTCAAGAATCAATTGGGTCATGAATCAATTCCTTTCCCTCCTTTTACATCTTCTTTATATTTCAGATATGGTTTTGCTACTGGTAGAGCTTATTATTTACATTCTGGCAGTGTAATTTTAGGCTAATGGGGCAATCTGGCACTTTATTGTCTCTGAGAGAGTTCCACAGGTCAGGAAACTAGGAGACGAGGCACAGATCCATGATTGACTCCAGCTCTTGTCAATCTCACCAATTAAAGTGCTGAGGATGATTGAAGATCGAGGATCATTAAGACAGGTTCAGAGGGCAAAGCGAGTGTTCAACAGCATCTACCAGTCTCTCGTTCGCTGCTGCTGGAGAAGGTGTTCACCTGTGGTGGTCTCTCACTCACTGCTCCCAAGGGAAGGTCCTTGTGCTTGAGTGATTTCTCTCTTCCTCAATGCTGCCAATAATGGGGCCAGAGCAAAGTTTAATTGATACGGATTGTAGACTTGGACTCTCAGGTTTATGATGTATTCTATTTACATAGAAACATAGAAACATAGAAAACCTACAGCACAATACAGGCCCTTTAGCCCACAATGCCGTGCCGAACATGTGCTTACTTTAGAAATTACCTAGGGTTACCCATAGCCCTCTATTTTTCTAAGCTCCATGTACCTATCCAGGAGTCTCTTAAAAGACCCTATCGTATCCGCCTCCACCACTCTCGCCAGCAACCCATTACACGCACTCACCACTCTCTGAATAACAAACTTACCCCTAACTCTGTAACTACTTCCAAGCACCTTAAAACTATGCCCTCTGGTACTATCTATTTCAGACCTGGGGAAAAGCCTCTGACTATCCACACGATCAATGCCTCTCATCATTTTATACACCTCTATCAGGTCACCTCTCATCCTCCACTGCTCCAAGGAGAAAAGGACGCGTTCATTCAACCTATTCTCATAAAAGGCATGATCCCCAATCCAGATAACATCCCTGTAAATCTCCTCTGCACACTTTCTATAGTTTCCACATTCTTCTTGTAGTTAGGTGACCAGATCTGAGCACAGTACTCCAAGTGTGGTCTGACCAGGGTCCTATATGGCTGTAACATTGCCTCTTGGCTCCTAAACCTAATCCCACGATTGATGAAGGCCAATGCACCATATGCTTTCTTAACCACAGTCAACCTGTGCAGCCACTTTGAGTGTTCGATGGACTCAGACCCCAAGATCCCTCAGATCCTCCACTCTGCCAAGAGTCTAGAACAGATCCCTGAGTCTCAACACTGATCACTGATTATCATGCAGAATATGACCCGTCTACAACCACCCTTTGCCTTCTGTGGGCAAACCAATTCTGGATCCACAAAGCAAGGTCCCCTTAGATCCCATGCCTCCTTGCTTTCTCAATAAGCCTTGCATGAGGTACCTTATCAAATGCTTTGCCTAAATCCATATACACTACTGCCCTACCTTCATTAACATGTTTAGTCACATATTCAAAAAATTCAAATCAGGCTCGTAAGGCACGACCTGCATTTGACAAAGCCATGCTGACTATTCCTAATCATATTATGCCTCTCCAAATGTTCATAAATCCTGCCTCTCAGGATCTTTCTCATTTATGATGCAAAGATCACTGCCAGAAGCTCAGCAATCTCCTCCTTCACCTCCCACAGTAACCTGGGGTACATCTCGTCCAGTCCCGAAGACTTACCCAACTTGATGCTTTCCAAAAGCTCCAGCACATCCTCTTTCTTAATGTCTATATGCTCGAGATTTTCAATCCACTGTAAGTCATTCCTACAATTGCCAAGATCCTTTTCCATAGTGAATATTGAAGCAAAGTATTCATTAAGTCAGTCTGCTATCTCCTCCGGTTCCACACACACTTTTCCACTGTCATACTTGATTGGTCCTATTCTCTCATATCTTATCCTCTCGCTCTTCACATACTTGTACAATGCCTTGGGGTTGTCCTTAATCCTGCTCACCAAGGCCTTCTCATGGCCTCTTCAGGCTCTCCTAATTTCATTCTTAAGTTCCTTCCTGCTAGCCTTAAAATGTTCTAGATCTCCATCATTACCTAGTTTTTTGAACCTTTTGTAAGCTTTTCTTTGCTTCTTGACTAGATTTACGACAGCCATTGTACTCCACGGTTCCTGTGCCCTACCATCCTTCCCCTGTCTCATTGGAATGTACCTACACAGAGTGCCACACAAATATCCCCTGAACATTTGCCATATTTCTGTCATACATTTCTCTGAGAACATCTGTTCCCAATTTATGATTCCATGTTCCTGCCCGATAGCTTCATTTTTCCCCTTACTCCAATGAAACACTTTCCTAACTTGTCTGTTCCTATCCCTCTCCAATGCTATGGTAAAGGAGATAGAATTGTGATCACTATCTCAAAAATGCTCTCCCACTGAGAGATTTGACACCTGACCAGGTTCATTTCCCAATACCAAATCAAGTACAGCCTCTCCTCTTGTAGGCTTACCTTGTGTCAAGAAACCTTCCTGAACACACCGAACAAACTCCACCCCATCTAACCCCCCTGCTCTAGGGAGATTCCAATCACCCACCATGACAACCCTATTATTATTACACCTTTCCAGAATATGTCTCCCTATCTGCTCCTCGATGTCCCTGTTACTATTGGGAGGTCTATAAGAAAACACCCAGTAGAGTTATTGACCTTTTCCTGTTCCTAACTTCCAATCAGAGAGACTCAGTAGACAATCCCTCCATGACATCCTCCTTTTCTGCAGCCATGACACTATCTCTGATCAGCAGTGCCACGCCCCACCTCTTTTGCTTCCCTCCCTGTCCTTTCTGAAACATCTAAAGCCTGGCACTCTAAGTAACCATTCCTGCCCCTGACCCATCCAAGTCTCTGTAATGGCCACAACATCATAGCTCCAGATACTGATCCACGCTCTAAGCTTATCCACTTAGTTCATGATACTCCTTGCATTAAAATAGACACATCTCAAACCATCGGTCTGAGCATATCCTTTCTCTATCACCTGCCTAACCTCCCTCTCGGACTGTCTCCAAGCTTTCTCTATTTGTGAGCCAACCGCCTCTTCCTCAGTCTCTTCAGTTGGGTTCCCACCCCCCCAGCAATTCTAGTTTCAACTCTCCCCAATAGCAAACCTCCCTGCCAGGATATTGGTCCCCCTCGGATTCAAGTGCAACCTGTCTTTTTAGTACTGGTCACACCTGTCCCAAAAGAGGTCCCAATGATCCAGAAATCTGAATCCCTGCCCCCTTCTCCAATCCCTCAGCCATGCATTTATCCTCCACTTCACTCTATTCCTATACTCACTGTCACATGGCACAGGCAGTAATCCCGAGATTACTACCTTTGAGATCCTGCATCTCAACTTCCTTCCTAATTCCATGTAGTCTGTTTTCAGGACCTCCTCACTTTTCCTACCTATGTCGTTGGTACCAATATGTACCATGACCTCTGGCTTCTCACTGCAGGATATCATGGATGCGATCAGAAACATTCCGGATCCCAACACCTGCGAGGCAAACTACCATCCATGTTTCTTTCCTCTGTCCACAGAATCACCTGTCTGACCCCCTAACTATAGAGTCCCCTATTACTGCTGCTCCTTCCTTTCCCTACCCTTCTGAGGCACAGGGCCGGACTCTGTGCCAGAGGCGCGGCCACTGTTGCTTCCCCTATGTAAGCCTCCTCCCCCAACAATAATCAAACAGGCGTACTTATTGTTAAGCGAGACAGCCACAGGGGTACTCTCTAGTATCTGATTCTTGCCCTTCCCTCTCCTGATTGTTACCCACTTACCTGTCTCCTGAGGCACCCGTGTGACAATCTGCCTATAGCTCTTCTCTATCACCTCCTCACTCTCCCTGACCAGACGAAGGTTATCGAGCTGCATCTCCAGTTCCCTAACCCTATCCCTAAGGAGCTGCAGCTCAATGCACCTGATGCAGATGTGGCCATCCGGAAGGCTGGGAGCCTCCCGGACTTCCTACATCTGACACCCAGTTCTGGTCGCACTTTTTTTGTTGCTTCCTCTGGGTAATTTTTGAATCAGGATGTCCTGCAGATAATGAACACTGAGCTGAACTGTACTGAAATATGCCTTTTGATTTTGTGTTTTTATATTCTGTGTTTTTGCTCTTTTTTTGTTGCTTGTGTGATTTTTTTTGCACAGGAGAGGAGTGTTTGATGTTTGAGGTTTCTCTTTTGGCAAGTTGGTTCCACCGTTCTTCTTAGTTTTGTGACTGTGAGGGAGACAAATTTCAGCATTGTACGCTGCATACGTACTTTGATAATAAATATACTTTCAAATTTGATTTTACAGCTAGCTGTTGAATGAAAACCCAAAGTTAGGAACATTTCAATAAATGATTAATAAGTCTAGACTAAATAATATTTCTTCCTCTTATTTGAATGAAATTTTGTTAACTCATTTGAACATTGCAGTCTTAACCAAAAGCGCTTGAGTTAAACTTGAAATGTTTCTTGATTTTGCATTCCCTGTGCAATACCCCATGCCCAACACCTTTCTCAGTTTTATAATTATGCAAAATTAAGAAAAATATTTGAAAACCTCTTACATATTGTACAGAAATTACATTATTGGGTAAATTTACACTGTGTGCACTTGGTTTTACATATATTGGGAATTCACACAAGTAGCTATCTAGTTTATTACAAACTCAGGCATGAAGTACAGATGACGTTAACCAAAATGCTGTATTTTGTTTTACAGCTATTAGTTTAGTCCTCTCCAATGGTCGATGTGACTCTTGGCTGAAATTCTGTTTCTGTGTACTAAAACTAATTCCATTCAAACAAAAAATAGTACTATAACCCAAGCCTAATAAATGCTCATGAGGTTACAAGGATGCAGCTCAATTTCAATGGCCAGACACTCTGCAAAGCAACTTAATGCAATGCTCATTCATTTAGAAGCTATAAAGAAGTTAAGAGTTTACAATCAGATCATTGGGATAGCCACAGAACTTCAGCACAAACGTTGCAATGCACTGGTTGGCCAATAATTAGGATACTGAGCTTGACTTTGATCAATAATCAGAAGAATGGAATCAGAAAAGAGTCATATCAGCCGTTGGAGAGGATTAAGCTAAAAGTTGTGAGAACAAATACAACAGTTTGGTGGCAATTAATTTCAACTTTCTTATTGCTACTGAGCATCAAGATCTGCAAATAATGTCATTCATTCTCAAACAAACTTTTAAAATATCACGTAACATTATTATGATGTACACAAAGTCATCACTAATCCATTAGAAGAGTCTGATTCTTGTAATTAGATCATTTTACCAAGGTTTATCAGTTTTAAACTAATCAACAGGCCACACTGGAGCAATAGTGCATTGTTATTGAGAATAAGCAGAAGGTTTTCTTTTTACCCGTACATTCTACTTAGAATTATCATTTAGGTCTTCAATATGCAGTTGACAATTTCTTCCAGATTTGAGATAATATGCTAATTCTTGATAGTTATAATGGTGTTTGGATTTATCAACATATCATTCACAAGGCAATAGCCAAGAGAGGGATGGCATCATAACTACCAGTCCGTAAAATACATGTTGTCAAGTTACATCATTCATAAAAATGAGAAGTTCCTTCTGGAATGTGAATGAGTTATTTACAGTAAAGTATGCCCTTGTAAAATATACCTAGGGGATTTTATTTGTAGACTCCAAAGAATATTTATCGTTACAGTTTTATTTTGTTCCACTGGGCTACATAAAGTTAATATTAAAATGCAGTGGAATTATATTATCATGATATTGCAGAACTGAGTAGTTTAGCAAAGTATTTATTTATCTGACACAGCACAATCATTGAAATTGTTCCAGTAGTGGGTTATCCTGGATTTCATTAAATTATTCTAACCTTTTTTTATAATCCTTCTGCAAGTGGAAATTTATAATTCAAACAGAATCTATATAGGTTTGGAGAACAGATGCTATTTTAAGTGACTATAAGTTAACAAGTAATAGATGCCAGAGAATTCTGTAGGGTTAGGCACTTGCCTTGTGAGAACAGATGGAATTCAGGTTCACAGGGAAGTCCATGACAAACTGACATCCTCTATTGATCACATCTTTCATATTCAAAGGAAATGAGCTAAATTCAAGGACAAGGGCAAGAGCAATGTCACAGAGAGAGAGGGAGAGAGAGAGAGAGAGAGAGAGAGAGAGAAAGATCTGGGGCAAAACAAAGTTAGGCAGCAGAAGGAAAATTGTTGGACAGAAATATCAGGTTGAAGGCTGGTAGTTGGGGATTTGGACAGGGGCCAGTAATCTGGAATAAAAGGGTGGTGTTTTGTGGCATTTGTAGTGAGACATGTGTTTGTATTTGAGGAAAATGATTATGAACTATAACAAGACGGATTGGGTGACCCTGATGGGGTGGAAAGGTTGGATCACTGCATGGGATAAAGAGGGGATCAGGTGAGAGCAGTGTGTTTAGTAGAGCAAAGGGTGGGCTGTAATTGAAAAGGCCTTACTAAGAACAAAGTCACTTCAAGGGGATATACTGGCAAGTCAGCACTGGTGTAGAACTTGTTCAGACTGGTTTTCCTTTTAAGTAATATAATATTGCAATCATAGATACTGTGAAGATCTGTTTCTTCATGATTGGCATGTAGAGGGTACAGACCATAAGTGCCTGAGTGAAAGTAGTATAAGTACCAATACATATATCCTAGACTCTTGTGTACTGATGCTTCAGAAGTGTGGGTACATGGGAAGATGGGGGGGAAATCATAAACTTTTGTCATCTGTGCAATGATTCACCAATTTTCCATTATTTGTATTTTTCAATGAATCTGACTTATAAGACCATAAGACATAGGAACAGAATTTGGCCACTCAGCCCATCGACTCTGCTCCACAATTCTGTCATGGCCGATGTATTATCCCTCTCAACCCCATTCTCACGCTTTCTCCCCATAACCTTTAACGTTCTGACTAATCAATAAGCTGTCAACTTCTGCTTTAAATATACCCAATCACTTGCCCTCCACAGCCGTCTGTACAATGAATTCCACAGATTCACCACCTTCTGGCTTTAAAATTCCTCCTCAACTGTGTTCTAAATGGATGCCCCTCTATTCTGAGTCTGTGTCCACTGGTGCTAGACTCGCCCAATATAGGAAATATTCCTTCCACACCCACTCCATCTAGATAGTTCAATATTCAATAGGTTTCAATGAGATCCCCCTCATTCTTCTAACCTCCAAGCAAATACAGGCCCAGAGCCACCAAATGCTTGTTATACATTTACCCTTCCATTCTGCATAGCACAAAAATGTGGTGCTGTGCAAACCAATTTTCAGGTAAAAATTCAAACACGAGGAAGTCTGCAGGTGCTGGAAATTCAAGTAACACACACAAAATGCTGGTGGAACGCAGCAGGCCAGACAGCATCCACAGGAAAAAACACAGTCGAAGTTTCTGGCCAAGACCCTTCATCAGGACCAACTGAAAGAAGAGTTAGAGACTATCTCTAACTACCTCTTCTTTCAGTTAGTCCTGATGAAGGGTCTAGGCCAGAAACGTCTACTGTGTTTTTTCCTGTGGATGCTGTCTGGCCTGCTGCGTTCCACCAGCATTTTGTGTGTGTTGCTTCAGGTAAAAACTGTTACATTTTCCTTATCTTGTTAATAAAATACTTTCAGGTTTATTAAAAATCTGCCAACAATTAAAAGCAATATCCAAAATAAGGGAAAACAAGCAACAACCTGCCCTTCTTATACCTATTAGCTTATTGACAATAAAAGCAAAAGACTACAATTAGCGACCTTTTGCCTTTCCATTTAACAAAAGCTGTGTAGATCTGCTGCTCTAAGAAATTTAAAAGATCTCAACCAATTAAGCAAGAAAGAGAAACCAGTTAAATGTTCAGGTTGTCAACCCGTCCTTACAACTGAAAGAGAAAGCAGCTGGATCCAAGTAGCAGAGAAGGTGGGAGAGGCAATGGTAGATGTCTGTAATAGGGTGAAATAATGTAGCCATTAAACTGGCAGTTAAAGTTCCTTTGTCTGTGTAATATATGGCTAATGTTGTGAAGTCAGGGTGATGCTTTCTCTCTCATTCATTGCTCACTGAGGAGTCTGTGCTGAGGGATGCACCGAAACTTGCTGCAGCCACCCCAAGCGCTCGGCGAGGGAGGATCCACATTATAGGGCTCTTCTGTTACTGGGCAGAGAGGGGCAGGTTGGGTGAGGAAACACTTCAGTTATTGTAGTAGTGTGCAACTCCAAAGGGCCACATGAATGGCCATGATCGTATTGGTTTTAAGGAATGTAATAAAACATTACTTAGTGCATTGACTATGAATGTAAGAATGAAAAAGCATTGCGCAGTTTATTCATGTAAATAATTACTTTTATTATGAACTAAGTTTATTTTGCTGTAGTAAAAAAAGTTATAGCCCACTGAGACATGCTGAGCAGGCTAAAGAAAACAAATTAAGTGTTTAATAAAGTTTGGGGCCGGGAAGACATAGGGCAAGCACAACTGGCCAGGCCTGGAAAGCAGGAGCATGTTACCTGAAGTTGGAGAGTGCAATATTAACTCCTGCAAGCTGCAATATGTTGTTTCCTAGGCTTACTTTGGGCCTCAATATAACAGTACAGGAGACAACAGACAGAAAGGATAGTATGGGATTAAAATAGTGAATTAAAATAACAGACTAAACAAAGCTCAGGGTCACTATTGCAGACAGAGTGAAGGTACTCTACGTTTGGTTTCACCAATGTAGAAGAGACCACATTATGAACGTTGAATCCAGTGCATGAAATTGGAAGAGGTGCCAATGAATTGTTTTTTCCTCAGATGCTGCTTGAATGGCTAAGTTTTTCCAGCACTTTTTTTTTTGGTTTAAGCATCTACAATGTTATTTCTCTTCACTTAAAAAGACCTAGTCTTTCATTTTGACCAAATAGCCATGACATATAGACAGAAGATACTGAAGATGCTGGAATTTGGAGCAAAAATCAATCTGCCAGCTGGGCGGCATCTGAGGGGTGGGGGAATACCAATCGTAATTTTGGTCAAGAAATGAGTGGAGAGGGAAGATTGCCAATATAAAGGGAGAAGGAGGGAAGGGGTAAGACAGAGGCCAAAGCAAGACATTCTCCAGGTAGTATTTTGCTATTTCTTGGAGTGTGTTTCATTGTCTTATCAACCCCAAAATGAATTTTCCAGTGGTTTGCCTAATTTGTCATTCCATTTTAACACTCAGTTTTTGTTGAGTCTTGCTCTTCCTATGGATTGGACGAATATCTGAGGCTGCATTGTCAAATGAGTGAACACATTTGGAGATCTAGCATCCTTTTTCTGCTTTTCTTTATGACAAATTAATGTGTTGTTATCTTAGGTTTTGGATAACTTAGACCTTTTCATTACAGATTTTGGTTGGAAAACCATTTTTATGTTTTGGCTTGGGAAAAAGTGTTAAGACTCACATAAACATTCAGCTCTGATTTCTTTATGGAAAAGTTTGATACTATGTTTACTTCATATCTATATATTTATAATTTAAAAGATCATTTGGAGGGAAGTTTCATTTTTTGCTCATTCATTACTCATGTGAAAATAATTTCAATAATAAATTTGAAATCAACAATGCCTCTATTGTCAACTGTCATTCTGATAATAATCAAACAACAAAGTATACTTTCTGTAAGTTTAACTACACAATTGTTACCTATGAATATCTTTACTAAACTTTAAAATTAAAGTGATTGCCATCAATGTGCCGTTATCTTTCTTCAATATTGATAGTTGCTACTATTAGCGTATTCTGAGATAAGGTTAACAAAAATAGGTTCCAATGGTGGTGGCATGAGTTAGTCTCACGAGACCATGGATCTTGCCCTGGAAGTTTCCAGGGCGCAGGCCTGGGCAAGGTTGTATGGAAGACCGGCAGTTGCCCATGCTGCAAGTCTCCCCTCTCCATGACACCGATGTTGTCCAAGGGAAGGGCAAGGGCCAATACAGCCTGGCACCAGTGTCGTCACAGGAGTTGCCAGAACAAGGTTGAAGGCAACGTTGGACTGCCTTAGGGACTCCAGCTCTGGATTTGTCCTCAGGGTTTACTCCCAAAGCCTTTCCCATGAGTGGGTATGGCCACAAGGCAGCGGAGGTTTGAAATCAGAGTTTTCCCTCTCTTAGATGGTCTGCCTTCCCAGGCTGACGAGCTCCATCCACCCAAAGCACTGGTTTTAAGGCGCCGGGACCCGCCTTCACCCCATCTCCTGTCAGTAGAAGCAATTCGGCCAGGCTTAGAGGCTAAGCCACACGAGAAAGCCAGGGGTTGGACTTGGTTGTCAGAGGCTATTTAAGGAGGATGCCGTGAGGAGAACTTTTAGGTGGTGGGAGCTTGTCCCCACTGCCACTCCTCGGCTTGACAACCTTGGAACCTAGGTTCCAATAGTGGGTGAAAAATTGGCGCTAATAGGATGTCCAATGAATGTGAGCACATATGCAAAGCCAGCCTTCTTATTGATTAAGGTGTTAGTTCATGGAATGTCATCACCATCTGGAGATATGCAAAGTAGATAGAGCTATATATGAATCAATATGCCACACTGATTTAATGTTGGCATTAACAAATTGAGCTTCAGGGAAGCAACTAAGCCATGTGATGTATTTGAATGAAGGAGTCAGGAGAACAGAATCTATACCTGCATATATAACAAGATCATCATTAACTTATTTATTTATTTTCATTTGGAGGTACAGACCACACCACCCAGCAACCCATCTATTTAACCCTAGCCGAATCATAAGACAATTTGCAATGACCAATTAGCCTATTAACCATCACAACTTTGGAATGTAGGAGGAAACTGGAGCACCTGGAAGAAAACCGCACATTCACGGGCAGGGTGTACAAACTTCTTACAGACTGTGTGGGAATTTAACTCCAACCTCCGACACCCTGAGCTTTAATAGCATTGCACTGACTATTACATTACGGTGGCACCCCTGTTAGTTTACTGTTGATTAACTTCTGCAATGTGGTTAATTATTTTTTTCCTAGATCTTCTGGTAGTTTTGGTACTCTACTTTGGCTGAACTTGTAGGAAGAAGTGGTAGTGTTTGCTGACTTCAAGCTTAACAGGATCCTGCTGTTTCTAGAGCAGGCAAGCTGGTGAGGAATTAGAATCAGAATCAGGTTTATTATCACCATCATGTGACATGAAATTTGTTAAGGTAGTGAATGAGAACACCCAATCTTCTGCTGTCAGAATCAAAATCAGGTTTAATATTATTGATATATTCAAAGTTCAAAGTAAATTTATTAACGAAGTACATATATGTCACCATCTACAACCCTGAGGTTCATTTTCTTGCAGGATTTCAGAGTAAATACAAGAAACACAATAGAATCAACAAAAGAGCGCTCCAAACAGGAAGGATAAGCAACCAATGAGCAAAAGACAACAAACTGTGCCAATACAAAAAGAAGAAAATAATAATTACTGTTATGGTAAAAAAAAAGCAATAAATATTGAGAACATGAGATGACGAGTCTTTGAAAGTGAGTCTATATGTTGTGGGAACTGTTCAGTGATGAGATGAGTGAAGTTGAATGGTTATCCCTTCTGGTTCAAGAGTCTGATGGCTGAGGGGTAGTAACTGCTCCTGAACCTGGTGGTGCAGGTCCTGGGGCTCCTGTACTTTTTTCCTGATGGCAGCAGTGAGAAAAGCACATTGTCTGTATGGTAAACGTTCTTGATGATAGATATTGCTTTCCTGCGACTGTGCTCTATGTAGCTGTGCTCAATGGTGAGGAGAGCTTTACCAATGATGGACTGGGCCATAACCACTACTTTTTTTAGGCTCTTTCATTCAAGGGCATCGGTTTTTCCATATCAGGCTTTGATGCAACCAGCCTTTATACTCTCCACCATGTTTCTATAGAAGTTGTCAATGTTTTACATGACATGTCGAATCTTTGCAAACTCCTAAGAATGTAGAGGGGCTGCCATACTTGCTTTGTAATGGCATTTACATGCTGGACCCAGGACTGATCCTCTGAAATGACAACACGGAGGAAGTTAAAGCTGTTGACCCTCTCCATCTCTGATCCCCCGATGAGAACTGTCTCAATGAGCTCTGGTTTTCTTCCTCCTGAAGTCAATAATCAGCTTCTTGGTCTGACACTGAGTGAGAGATTGTTGTTGTGGCACCACTCGGCCAGATTTTCAATCTCTCTCCCGTATGCTGATTTGTCACCACCTTCGATTCGGCCAGCGACAGTGGTGTCATCAACAAATGTAAGTGTGCCATTCGAGTGCAATATATAAAACACTATAAATGCAATAAGAAATATATAATAAAATTTTAAGTTAAATAAGTCATGCAAAAGAGAGGAAAGATAGTGAGGTAGTGATAATGTGTTGATTCATTTCACATTCAGAAATTTGATTGCAGAGAGGTAGAAGCTGTCCCTAAAACATTGACTGTGCCCCTGATGGCAGTAATAAGAAGAGAGTGTGTCCTGGAAGACAAAGTCCTTGATGATGGATCTCACCTTTTTGAAACATTGCCTTTTGAAAATGTCTTCGATGCTAGGAGGCTGATGCCCTTGATGGAGCTGGCTGAGATTGCAACCCTCTGCAGCCCTCCGTGGAGAGGCAAGGACAAACGGCATACTTTCAGATATATAAGGAACATTCCTAAAGTACTATTTAAGAGTCTTGGACTTGCAGTGTTGATTATTCATTTATCAGGTATTAAACACTTACATGTTGCTGGCCAACTAGTGAAACATAATGCAGGTGAAATATTGAAATATTAGGACAAATGTCTTTAATTACAGAGGCACCTGCAAAAACAGCAATAAGATTAAGAGAGAGATTTGCAGAATGAAATAACATGTTAGTGAGGTAACTGGCCCAGGGAGAAGTATCGCAGAGTGAAGTCCAGGGCCCATTACAAGCAGACCATCTCAGAGCCATCACTTTGACATTGCCTTGGCAATTTCAGCACAACAGGATTCTGATTCCTCAAAGTCAGGTAGTTCAGAGGAAGGTTCTGTAATTTGAGCAGGATGAGACAGTCAGTTCACAGCTATTTTAAGAAAACAGCTGTGTGACGATACAAAAAGAACAACAGGCTCAGCATGTAGTGCTGCAGTGAAGTGTTATTGATTGGGTTAAGCAAAGTCAATACAGACAGAGAAATTGAGACTGAGCTCTGGAAAAGAGCTCAGTACCTATAGGCACAATCCCCATAGTTGGTGAAAGAACTGAATCGGGCACAATCAGAGTTGGATCATTTCAGAGAGGACTGCCAGGCAATGTGGATGGAAGCAACTGAGGAGTTCTGAAGAACCCCTGAAAGATGTTGTGGCTGATAAGAATTTATTAATATAGTGATTGTTATGCGGCAAAGACTGAAACCTGTCTTGTCTGCCTTGCAGAAAGGGAACATTAGAGGAGATGATTCTGTAACCTTAAACGTAACAGTAAGAAAGGAGAAAGGCACAGTATTTATGATGTCAGATTTAAAGTCAGGAAACAAGGTCATCTGAAAACAGACCCACCAAAAATGAGGAACATTAGGAAACAAGGATAAATTGTTGCAACTGTATTCAAGATATTCAGTCATTACCAAATAAAATATACAGTAACTGCTGCTACAGTTATTATTACTAGTTATTGAGTTCTGTGTTATATCGGTTGCAAGTGACACAAGATGGTGATTCAGACTATATAATGCAATGTATTCAAATTTACAATTATGATGAGGCAACAATCGCAGAAGAGGCTGTGAGACCTGGTGTATATAAAGCATACCTGCGGAAGTGACACTCTGGAATTATCAGTGACTGGAGCAGATGCTTCAGAGTTTCAAGTGCACTTTGTAGTGAAGGGTTCAATGACTGAACACATGAGATTGACTAAGTTCATAATTAGTTAAAGTTAAAACTGCATATGAACATAAATTGTAAATAGTTTAATTGATGCCCCTCTGGTACAACAATTTTGCTCTGAGGTCTTCAGTTTTATGTAACACCTGTGTCGTGCTTGTTTTATCTAGTGTGACTGGTTGTCGCACCCTTTATGAGAAAATCAAATTATATAGAACTACACCAGGTGTTAGTGGGAGATCGGAGGCTCCAGGTATTAGAAGGAAGCCGTGAATAGAAACCACTCTCTTCTGGAGGTAAGTTTGTTTATAAAAAATAGCAATGTATACAAAATATTTACATGAGCAAGAACAATTTAAAATTCCAATATCTGTCTTAGGTTCCAAATCTCAGATATCAAATGAAAACCAAATTCCTTTTTTAGTTAGAATCAGTGAGATTCTTTAGAATAACCTTTATTACTCCAATTTTTCTAACTAATTAGATCTAGTGTTATTCCCCTTTTAAGGTTTACAAAGTAATATTTTCCTTTCTATTTATCCCTAGTTAGTTAGGAAATTAATTAAATTCCTATTCTTGAGCATTTTTAGTTAACTTCAGTTTCAGTTTAGGTCAGTACGTCTATAAATTCAAATTCAACCCGCCCAAAATAAATAAATGAATAAATAAAAAAATAAGTGTGTATGTGTGTACACACAGCTCAAGTCCTGTCACGACAAATTATTTTGCTGTAGGTTTTTTTTTCTATCACAACTTTTAAACAAAATAAATTCAGTAACATATCAAAGTCTTTACAAAAAATAATTAGTTCTTCCAGAAAATCAAATTCAGATCCTTCAAATGAGAAATAACCTTATACGTCCAACCATATTAAATCCTCTAAATCTTGAAACATTTCATTCCCACGCTGGTTCTTTGATCTTGGGGTGGCTCACCTTCTTGTTTTGTTGGATGAAATGCTGGATCATCCACGGAAAGTCGTATCACAATGCCTGAAAGAAAACCTGGGCAAGTCCCCTGGTATTATTTAACAGAACTAATTCCTGGTTACACAGTAGAGATCTTGGACACTACTCTCTGCCAAGATTGTCTTGCTATAGCTTATACTTGTTATAGGTGTAGCTTCCATAAATCTTTTATTAATATCGTCTCCCCTCCAGCAGTTTCACCCTAAGGATTCCCACTAAGTAGGATAGCGATAATAACTAGTATTTCCACTTTTAACAGTTTTTTATCTATAATTAGTTTTTAATAGTTTACTGTGTTTTCTGTTGCTTTTCCATGCCTGTGTCAGCCATGCCTTTTTCTCGCATAGCTTTTCTCAAGTTCTCTTTTTTAATCTGGTAACCCTTATTTTCATCCTTCCATAGGTGGAGCTTTCCAACATTACATATTTTGGGTTTAATTAAGCTGGGTTACATTTATTTTCCAGAGACTGTACATTTGCCAGCAGGATAATCAGGAGCTGGGGTCGCCTCTGCTTTTCAATCATACTTGCAGACCAGCATGCTGACCTGGGTCGCGAATGCAGTTACCCTTTCAGAAGATGGAAGCAGAGATGGCACACCTGTCTGCAAGTATGATTCAAATACAGAGGCTTTCATCTCTTATACATATTTATAAGGTTAATCTCTAAACCAGTCTGTATCTCTTAGCAAACATTGTTGTTCTCAGATACTTCAGTTTTGTTGAAAGCTACTGCCTTCACTAAAGGATGTTTTCCTGTCAGCTCTTCGCTTTGCTCTTTGCTCTCTCTTTGCTTTCACATGCAACAGAAAGATCCCCATAGGTACTATGCTTCTGCTTCAGGAAGCTCTACCTTAAGGCCTGTGTGTTCAATGTGATGAAGCAATTACAACTCAATATCAACTTGCACAGAGTTTTGTTATCATGACTGAGACTCAACACCCTTCACAGGAAGAGAATTCCAAAGTCTCCTCGAGAAAGTACGACATTCCCACTGACTCCTGGGAATGCCTGGCCCATGACCACTCAAAGCAGTCATAGGAAAGGAGAATTTGGGAAATGCAATGTGAATGGGAGAAAAAGCATTCCCCAAGCTACCCAACTACCGGCCCCGTCAGGCACCTCTGCCCCATCTATAGACATGTCATTTTCCCCTTACTGGTATCATCAATCATCTGAGAATCCGCAGTGCAGGAGTGAAAGCAAATCATTCCAATCCAGAGTGACTGTCAAAGAAGAAGTAACCCATTTGATGTCAACTGCTGTTAAGTCAGGTGGGAATGCTTAGCCAATCACAACATTATGTTATCATATAAGATTGGTAGTTGAGACAAGAGCAAGTGAATGATGCTTGTTTATTCTATTACAGCTTGTATTTAGAACAGACTGTGGTATTAAGGGCAAACGGACTGTGAGAAAGAACATAAGGCATGGCCATGGCATTCTGAAAGGTCTCTGGTTCCTCACCAACTATGGACTCTGCCATAACCATTCTAATGATGGCCAATGTGCTTTTCTGAAAAGTTGGTGATGTATTGGACATAGATCCCCTACATGGAACTTTCTCCTCCAATTCAGAGGGAGTTGTGTTAGAAGAGATTACAGCAGAGTTGTATGTGGGCAAAATGCACATGGGTCAATTGTGCATGACAAATTCAGTGCATGGTTTTCAGTGGTAGCTTAGACTCTATAACAAAAATGAAATACTGACAACAAAACCTACAGTGATCTGAAATGAATTGTACTAGATGGCAACTAACATGCACATTAAAAGAAAATGAAGAGCAAGTAAGTGAAGAGCAATTAAAGTTATCTACTTTACCCTTTCATTTGTATACATTTTTTCCTCCAGAACAGATATTAGCAGAATTAAATTATGACATAACAGTCACAAACAGATACAGGATGCCAAATTATTTGAGAATTGCTTTCGATGGAATCTGGTTGTATGTATAATAAAAAGGAACTTGCATTATTATGTAGAATTAGTCAGAAAGTTTAATCCAATTGGCTTTATAAACTGGGGGGACACCAATTTTTCTGGCATCAGTTTAAATGTACTCTGAGGCATTTAAACCATTAATGAATTTCCAAAACACACTCCACTGCCTATGTCCATGCTTTATTTATGAATCACAGTTTTTACTTTGCCACATATCAAAACTAACTTTGTAACATGTATCACTACAAAATAAAATTTTCCCATCTTTGCATGAAAGAACAATACCAGGGAAGTAATATTAGTCATCTCGTAAAATGAAATTACATTATGAGTTTCTGATGATTCAAATAAATGAATGGAATTAGTATTCTTTGTAGCTTAGAAAATAATGGATATGATGTAAGTGCCTGAAACACGTAATTTAATAATTATTCTCAGTTCAAAACATTGACTAAGAAGATTTTTGGTGTGAAGTCTTACAGGTGCCATTCCTTTTCAGTGTGAAAACAATACTAATAAATGTAATTTATATTCATTATACATTAAAAATGTTGGCATAAAATGCATATGTAATGTTATACTTGCCAATTATAACATTTTTTGCTTCCACACATTAATACCGATAGCTATAAAAAAGCTTTGCATTTAACTCAATATAAGCTGTGCTATGAGAAATGTAATTAACCTCTTTGGAGCAAGTAGGATATCACCATTAAAGAGTAAATAAAGCATTTGACTTCCAATGACTACTCTAATCTACTTATCAAATATGGCTTTTGAAATTCACAAATTTCATTTGCAGTGTAGAGATATTCCTCATGATGTTCTCTTCACAAAAGCAAGACAAATCTAAAACATCATTACCAAGCTATCTGCCTACTCTGAAACGTTCGCTAAGTGAATGGAAGGTCATTATTATTCTCTTTATTGAACAGTAGCTTCTCACTAATAATTTGCTCAGCCACACTCAGTTTGTTATAAAACTTCTGTTGCAGTCCTTGGCTCAGCCTTAATTTAAACAGAGAGTGGAGTTCTAGGGCAGAACTGCAAGTGACTTTCTTTGAAATCAGTGTGATTTTGACTGAATGTGTGTTAGCAAGGAATCTTTCTATTGAATGCTAATATGCACACAAGGAAGTAAGAAAGACACAATCAGACCTAATAACTTGGATTGGGCTGAAAGTGGCAAGGGACCATATGGATACTGAGCAATGATAATGCTGACTAGAAAAAGTCATCCAATGGCATTACCATTATCAGAACCCTCAGCATCCTGGGGAACTGAAATCTCACTGTAAAAGCCGCATAAACACTCGAGAGCAGATGAAAGGATGGAGGATTTTTTTTTCTCTTCATTAAACTTTCAGACATGCATTGATTACCTGTCCTTCCTGTGCAAGGGCATGCCTGAAAGATTACCACTGGCTGCACTTTGCTGGAATCCACACCAGCTTACTTTCATCAACCTGATAAGGTTTTCATTGGTGCATCTGCTTTGAAAAATCTGCTGCCTGAAGTTTATTGTGTGTACTGTACATCGATTATGGCTTAGCATCTGCAAGCCGTCTGCTCCTTCAAGTACTGTGCTAATCAGGATTTCCACAGACAATTGTGAAAAAAAATTTATGAGTGCAATTTGAAGTGCCACAATTTGTAATTGATAAAATAACTAGGGCATCATAGACAAGGTGCTGTCTAACATGGGGGCAAAATCAAAAAAAAAGGATATGAATACACAACTGAATGTGTTATATTTGAATGCACTCAGTACATGGAATAAGGTAAGTTATCTTGTTGCGCAGTTAGAAATTGGAAGGTGTGGGCGTCACTGGGTTGTGGCTGAAAGATCATAGATGGGAGCTTAGCATCCGAGGATACACATAGCATTGAAAAGACAGACAGGTAGGCTGATGGGATGAGGTGGCTCTGTTATCAGATATATAAAGAGTAAAAGAGAGGTGAGAATGGATATTAGATCACTAGAAAATGATGCTGAAGTGGTAATAATGAGGGACAACGAAATGGCAAATGAACTTAATAACTATTTTGCATCAGTCTTCACTGTGAAAGACACTACTAATATGCCCAAAGTTCAGGAATATCAGGGGGCAGAAATGAGTGCAGTTGCTATTATTAAGGAGAAGGTACTTAGGAAACTGCATGGTCTGAAGATAGATGGGACCAGATGGACTATACCCCAGGGTTCTGAAAGAGGGAGCTGGAGAGATTGTGTACTTATTGTATAATCATTAGTAATGATGTTTCAAGATTCACTAGATTCTGGAGGACTGGAAAATTGCAAATGTCACTCCACTCTTTAAGATGCGAAGGAGGCAGAAGAAAGGAAAATATCAGTCAGTTAGCCTGATTTCAGTGGTTGGGAAGATGTTGGAATCCATCATTAAAGATAAGGTCTCAGGGTACTTGGACATGCTTGATAAAGTAGGCCAAAGACAGTATGGTTTCCTTGAGGAAAAATCTTACCTGACAAAACTATTGGAATTCTTTGAGGAAATAACAGACAGGATATACAAAGGAGAGTCAGTGGATGTTATTTACTTTGTTTTTCAGAAGGCCTTTGACAAGGTGCCACACATGAGGCTGCTTAACAAGATAGGAGCACACGTTATTACAGGAAAGATACCGACATGGAGGTAGGAGGCAAAAAAATGGGAATAGAGTGGGCCCATTCTGTTTGGCGGCTGTGACTAGTAGTTTGCTGCAGCGGTCAGTATTAGGACTCCTTCTTTACACATGGTATGTCAATGATTTGGATGATGAAATTGATGGCTTTGTGCGTAAGTTTGCTAATGATACAGAGGGAGGGGTAGTGTTGAAGTTGTAGGGAGTCTACACAAAGTCTTAGACAGATTGGGAGAATGGGCAAAGAATTGGCAGATAGAATATTGTATAGGGAATTTTATGGTCCTGCACTTTGGTAGAAGAATAAAGCCACAGACTATTTTCTGAATAGGGAGAAAATTCAACAAACTGAAGTGCAAAGGGATTTGCAAGTCCTTGTGCAGGATTCCTTAAAGGTTAACTTGAAGGTTGAGTTGGTGGTAAGTAAGGCAAATGCAATGTGAGCATTCATTTCAAAAAGATGAGAATATATAAGCAAAGATGTGATGCTGAGGCTTTATAAAACATTGTTCAGACTGTACTTGGAGTATTGTGATTAGTTTTGAACACCTTATCTAAGAAAAGATGTGCTAGTACTGGAGAGGGCCCACAGAAGGTACACAAGAATGATTCCAGGAATGAAAGAGTTAATGTACTAGGAGCATTTGATGGCTCTGGATCTGTACTCACTTTAGTGTAGAAGAATGAAAGGGAATTTCATTGAAATCTACTCAATATCGAAAGGCCTAGATAGAGTGGATGTGGAGAGTATGTTTCCTACAGTGGGTGAGTGTAGGATCAGAGGGCACAGCCTCAGAATAGAGGGATGTCCATTTAGAACAGAGGTGAGAAGGAATTTCTTTATCCGGAGAGTAGTGAATCTGTGGAATTCATTGCCATGGACAGCTGTGGAGGTTAAGTCATTGGGTATACTTAAAGCAGAAGTGAATAGGTTTCTGAATAGTCAGGATGTTAAGGGTCATGGGGAGAAAGCTGGAGAATGAAGCTGAATAATACACCAGACTTGATGGAATGCATAGCAAACTTGATGGGCTGAATGGCTTAATTCTGCTCCTATATCTTATGGTCTTAATGGTCTAAAGATCATCCTGACATGTAGACTCAATTTCTGAGAAAAAGTAGCCACTCCACACAATTACTGTTTCCTCTAAGCCGTGCGGGTGCACAGCCACACATTAACTAAAATGCCTTCGCACACATTGCATTTGTTGCTGCACAGCTGGAATTTTCTTTGATATAATGTTTTATTTAGTAACTTTTGCTGTTAATGTTTTAATGAGGATTTACGAACTTTTGATCCAGTATTGCAAAGAGCAAGTTAATCAATGTTATGATCCAATCAACAACGTTGCCTGATTATTTTGATCAATCCACAATAGAGTGGC
Organism: Mobula birostris; assembly: GCF_030028105.1. Classification (NCBI taxonomy): domain Eukaryota; kingdom Metazoa; phylum Chordata; class Chondrichthyes; order Myliobatiformes; family Myliobatidae; genus Mobula; species Mobula birostris. Next base: position 53,887,962 of record NC_092371.1, on the reverse strand, counting down.
ATTAACTGTCCTTAATGATGTTCTAGAAGATCTGACCTTTCTTTGCAAATTCTTTCAGAAAAGCTGTTTGAAAACAATTGAAGCACTGCAGTATGCAAAGCAAAAATAAACAAGTTACAATTATAGTATCTTGATGATACCGCTTTTTGGAGCGGCAAAGTGAAAAATCTGTTTGCTTCTAAAAATTCTGAGTTCGATACTGTATCTATTATTTGATTCATTCAACATGTGTGTAACCGGATAATAGATTTCCAGATGATGAGTTAAGAGAATGGCAATCTTTTGACCCTGCTGCTTTGCAAACAAAACCAATTTTGTATTTGGAAAAGAGAATGTTGTATGACTAGCAAAAAAATAATACTCAGCTACTATTACGAACTACGACAAAAGCAAAATATCACAGCAATACAGTGATTTCAAATTTGTCATTTCTGAAAAAGTTATGACTGGTTTAATTAAGATGTTCACTGATATATTGAACTACGTGCTTAGAATTTGAGGAACTATCAACTCTTGTTGACATCTTTGAAACATTTCAAGCTTCTAGTGCTGACTACGAACCTGGATTCAGTCTTATGAATTCAATAAAATGTTAAATCCAGAAACAAACTAGAAGGGAACATTTGGATGAGCTAATGAGGATTAAGACGTATCTTTAATCTGGATACAACAGTAAATCTAGACAATGTTTAGAGCTAATGAATTTGGAATAAAGAGAGACGAGAAATAGTTTATGAAATGTGAAAGATTTTCTTTGTTGATCTGTACTTCATTTACCCTTCAATTAATAAATAAAATCAAAAGTATGTGATCTTTCAGTTTTCATTCCAAATATTCATAGTATCCAGATTACAAAAAAAAATTAAAGTACAGTGCAGCTTTCAGACTGTGTAAAAAATTCCTGCTTACAGGTTGATCTGCATAGCTGTAAAAAAAATAAAGGGAATGTTTCACACATCATTGAGTACTTTTGGAATACCCTGGCAGAGACTATACTCTTCAACCAGGCATTGATGCCGTTAAGTGGGAAGATCTCCAATTTATCAACATTATTTTTCCTTGCAAACACGGACAAGTAATGTTCAGTGCAAATGTTCGAAGATGGCATTTTCTAAAACAGTTTAATCGAGTTAATACTGTTGCATAAATGTTTCAACAATGTTGCCACCATATATCCACCTGCTATGATGCTATTTCAATTTGGTTCCCAGAGGAAGTGAGTCTGCCCAGAGCTATTATACTTCAAGCAGTTAGAACATAGAAACATAGAAAACCTACAGCACAATACAGGCCCTTCACCCACAAAGCTGTGCCGAACATGTCCTTACCTGAGAAATTACCCAGGGTTACCCATAGCCCTCTATTTTTCTGAGCTCCATATACCTAGCCAGAAGTCTCTTAAAAGACCCTATCGTTTCCGCCTCCACCACTGTTGCCGACAGCCCATTCCATGCACTCACCACCCCTGCGTAAATAATTTACCCCTGACATCTCCTCTGTACCTACTTCCATGCACCTTAAAACTGTGCCCTCTCGTGCTAGCCATTTCAGCCTTGGGGAAAAAAGCCTCTGACTATCCACATGATCAATGCCTCTCATCATCTTATACACCTCTCTCAGTTCATCCTCCGTCACTCCAAGGAAAAAAGGCCGAGTTCACTCAACCTATTCTAATAAGGCACGCTCCCCAATCCAGGCAACATCCTTGTAAATCTCCTCTGCACCCTTTCCATGGTTTCCACATCCTTCCTGTAGTGAGGCGATCAGAACTGAGCACAGTACTCCAAGTGGGGTCTGACCAGGGTTCTATATAGCTGCAACATTACCTCTCGGCTTCTAAACTCAATCCCACGATTGATGAAGGCCAATGCACCGTATGCCTTCTTAAACACAATCCACAACTAGGATATAAAACATAATGCAGGGTGTAAAAGCATATGGTTTTCATTTTTTCAGAAACTACTTGTGTTACCCAACATCTCCTGCTCCACTAGAAACTTGGCTTCACTAGCAAATAAACTAGCTAAACCAGGTTTACCTGTATTTACATTCTGTGATAATCAGCATTATAACATACAGTATAGGAAGTATATCTATTCATAATTTACTCTTACAAAATTCTCCATTAATTCTTCAAAGTTCAGAAGTTCAAAGTAAATATTTATTGTACATGTCACCACATACAGCCCTGAGATTATTTTTCTGCAGGCATAATTAGTAAATCTGTAGAACAGTAACTGTGAACAGTAACAATGGACAACAAATCGTGCAAATGCAGATATAAATAAATGGCAATAAATAATGAGCATGAAATAACAAGATAAATGAGTCCTTAAAATGAGACCATCAGTTGTAGGAACACCAGAAGTAGAATGAGTGTAGTTATACCCTTTTGTTCAAGAGCCTCATGGTTGAGGGGCAGTAACTCCTCTTGAACCTGGTGGTGTGAGTCCTGAGACACTTGTATCTTCTACCTGATGACAACAGTGAGAAAACAGCATGGACTGGGTGGTGAGGGTCTTTGAGGATGGATGCTCAATGTTTGGGAGGATTTTACGCCTGAGGTACTGGACTAAATCCACTACCTTTTGTAGGATTTTCCACTCAAAGGCTTTGGTGTTTCCATACCTGGCCATAATGCAGCCACTCAGCACACTTTCCACCACAGAAGATTTTTGATGACATGTCGAATCTCCACTGACTACTGAAGAAATAGAGATGTTATCATGCTTTCTTCATAATAATATTTATATGATTGGTCCAGGACAGGTCCTCTGAGAGAGTGACACCCAGGAATTTAAAGTTACTGGCCCTCTTCACCTCTCATCCTCCAATGATTACTGGCTCATGGACCTCTGGTTTCCCTCTCATGAAGTCTCCTAACAGTTTCTTAGTCTAATTGACAATGAGTGAGAGGTTATGAGTGATCAGCAGCACTGGGGCTCCACAGGGGACTGTCTTGTCTCCCTTTCTCTTCACCATTTACACCTTGGACTTCAAGTACTACACAGAATCTTGTCATCTTCAGAAGTTTTCAGATGACTCTGCCATAGTTGGATGCATCAGCAAGGGAGATGAGGCTGAGCACAGGGCTACGGTAGGAAACTTTGTCACATGGTGTGAGCAGAACTATCTGCAGCTTAATGTGAAAAAGACTAAGGAGCTGGTGGTAGACCTGAGGAGAGCTAAGGTACCGGTGACCCCTGTTTCCATCCAGGGGGTCAGTGTGGACATGGTGGAGGATTACAAATACCTGGGGATACGAATTGACAATAAACTGGACTGGTCAAAGAACACTGAGGCTGTCTACAAGTAGGGTCAGAGCCGTCTCTATTTCCTGAGGAGACTGAGGTCCTTTAACATCTGCCGGATGATGCTGAGGATGTTCTATGAGTCCGTGGTGCCCAGTGTTATCATGTTTGCTGTTGTGTGCTGGGGCAGCAGGCTGAGGGTAGCAGACACCAACAGAATCAACAAACTCATTTGTAAGGCCAGTGATGTTGTGGGGATGGAACTGGACTCTCTCACGGTGGTGTCTGAAAAGAGGATGCTGTCTAAGTTGCATGCCATCTTGGTCAATGTCTCCCATCCACTACATAATGTACTGGTTGGGGACAGGAGTACTTTCAGCCAGAGACTCATTCCACCCAGATGCAGCACTGAGTGTCATAGGAAGTCATTCCTGCCTGTGGCCATCAAACTTTACAACTCCTCCCTTGGAGGGTCAGACATCCTGAGCCAATAGGCTGGTCCTGGACTTATTTCATAATTACTGGAATAATTTACATATTACTATTTAACTATTTATGGTTCTATTACTATTTATTATTTATGGTGCAACTGTAATGAAAACCAATTTCCCCCAGGATCAATAAAGTATGACTATGGCTATGGCTATGACTATGGTTATAATTATTACACAGCTCAGACAAATTTTCTATCTGCCTCCTGTGTCCTTGCTATTCTAGTAAGTTATTATTTACTTCAAGCTATTTTGGCACATATAAAAGCTATCAAATACTGTTCTTAAACTATAAATATTAGAACTCTTACATCTAATTCACATACATCACACACCAGATGCATCACCCTAAATATCACGTGCAATTTCACATCTGTAACTATTTTTATTTTTCAATGAAAAGCAATATGTTATTTTTGGTCTAGAGCCTGGAATAAACAAGCTAAATTCTAAATGAGCTTTGATGCTTTCTAAGTGATTTTAGAAAGGAAGGTCAGAATAGTGAATAAGTACCACTGTCAAGAAATTGGATCATATTTTTTATGTGCTGTGTGAAGTCAATGAAAGACTAATGGTGAACAAAAAATCAGAATTTATAGCATGGTTCATAGGTTTGTATTTTTGTATCTCTTCCCTTTTTTATTTATCATCTAATGCACAAAGTACCTGGTCATTTCCATTCATGTTGTCCACAGGCATCTTCTAAAACAAGAAAAGATTCAACAATGTCCTCAAAGTGTTTTTAAAGCATGCAATTTCTGCTTCATTTCCTGTGAATCCCTGGCCCAAGTACTGCCAACAAAGAAGAAAAAGATAATAGAAACCGTGAAGGATATTCTGAGCAGTCGTGTACCAATTCCTCTAGAGTACTTTTATGTAAAATGACTATGTGGTAAGGAAACCATTCCCCCCTCTATTAACTTGTACTCATTAGTCTTTATAGCTAGGGCACATTAATAACTAATCAAATATCTTCTTCAAACAGAGCTCAGATAATGAGAAAACTATTAATTGACAAATTATACAGAATATCTGTGCAATTTAAAATGTTCCACCTGACCGTGGAGAGACTAGAAGCTGTGCAGATTGTATAATCAAAGTACATAATAATTCAAAGCCAGTAGACGGCAAACCACAATCAAAAATGCTAATTGAATGTTAGCCTTCACCTCGAGCGAACTGCAAAGCACAAAAGGCAATTGGAAATCAAACATAAAATGCTGGTAATACTCAGCGTATCAGGCAGTCTCTCTGGAGAGAGGAACAGAGTTCATTTACAAGTCAACGATGTTGCATTACAACTGAGATGAAAAGAACAAAGATGAAATATGCAAAGAACACAGCAGTAGCACATTGGTGTGGCAGTAATGCTACAGTAGCCCAAGATCAATTCTGGCCTTGGATCACAATTGGATTTGGGCTTTGCACTTACTTGGTGCTTCCCCTGGATGGTCCGGTTTCTATCATATTGCAAGGCATGTTGATTGATAGCATAATTGACTACTGTAAGCACTACTAGCACAGATGATGACAGGAGAAAGTTCAAAGTTTAAAGTGAAATTTATTATCAGAGTACATACACATCAGCACATACAACCCTGAGGTTCTCTTTCTGCCAGCATTCGTAGCAAATAAATAGAACAGTATCTGTAAACAGGATCAATGAACAACAAACTGTGCAAATGCAGATATAAATAAATAGCAATAAATCATGAGCGTGAAATAACAAGATAGAAGAGTCCTTAAATGAGTGTAGCTAATTCTTTTTGTTCAAGAGCCTTATGTTTGAGGAGTAGTAACTGTTCTTGAACCCAGTGGTGTGAGTCGTGAGGCATCTGTACCTTCTACCTGGTAGCAACAGTGAGAAAAGAGCATAGCCTGGCTGGTGAGGATCTTTGATGATAAATGTTGTTTTTCTACAGCAACTTTTCATATAGATGTGCTCAATAGTTGGGAAGGTTTTGCCTGTGATGTACTGGGCCAAATCCACTACCTTTTGTAAGATTTTCCACTCAAAAGCATTGGTGTTCCCAAAGCAGATCATAATGCAGTCAGTCAGCACACTTTCCATCACACATCTATAGAAGTTTGCCAACAACAGGAATTCTGCAGATGCTGGAAATTCAAGCAACACGCATAAAAGTTGCTGGTGAACGCAGCAGGCCAGGCAGCATCTCTAGGAAGAGGTGCAGTCGACGTTTCAGGCCGAGACCCTTCGTCAGGACTAACTGAAGGAAGAGTGAGTAAGGGATTTGAAAGTTGGAGGGGGAGGGGGAGATCCAAAATGATAGGAGAAGACAGGAGGGGGAGGGATGGAGCCAAGAGCTGGACAGGTGATAGGCAAAAGGGATACAAGAGGATCATGGGACAGGAGGTCCAGGAAGAAAGAAAGGGGGGGGGACCCAGAGGATGGGCAAGGGGTATAGTCAGAGGAACAGAGGGAGAAAAAGGAGAGTGAAAGAACGAATGTGTGTATAAAAATAAGTAACAGATGGGGTACGAGGGGGAGGTGGGGAATTAGCGGAAGTTAGAGAAGTCGATGTTCATGCCATCAGGTTGGAGGCTACCCGGACGGAATATAAGGTGTTGTTCCTCCAACCTGAGTGTGGCTTCATCTTTACAGTAGAGGAGGCCGTGGATAGACATGTCAGAATGGGAATGGGATGTGGAATTAAAACGTGTGGCCACTGGGAGATCCTGCTTTCTCTGGCGGACAGAGCGTAGATGTTCAGCAAAGCGGTCTTCCAGTCTGCGTCGGGTCTCACCAATATATAAAAGGCCACTGCGTCCGGTGGTCTCAATGTGGCCTTTTATATATTGGCGAGACCCGACGCAGACTGGGAGACCGCTTTGCTGAACATCTACGCTCTGTCCGCCAGAGAAAGCAGGATCTCCCAGTGGCCACACGTTTTAATTCCACATCCCATTCCCATTCTGACATGTCTATCCACGGCCTCCTCTACTGTAAAGATGAAGCCACACTCAGGTTGGAGGAACAATACCTTATATTCCGTCCGGGTAGCCTCCAACCTGATGGCATGAACATCGACTTCTCTAACTTCCACTAATGCCCCACCTCCCCCTCGTACCCCATCTGTTACTTATTTATATACACACATTCTTTCTCTCACTCTCTTTTTTCTCCCTCTGTCCCTCTGAATATACCCCTTGTCCATCCTCTGGGTCCCCCCCCCCCCGTCTTTCTTCCCGGACCTCCTGTCCCATGATCCTCTCGTATCCCTTTTGCCTATCACCTGTCCAGCTCTTGGCTCCATCCCTCCCCCTCCTGTCTTCTCCTATCATTTTGGATCTCCCCCTCCCCCTCCAACTTTCAAATCCCTTACTCACTCTTCCTTCAGTTAGTCCTGATGAAGGGTCTCGGCCTGAAACGTCGACTGCACCTCTTCCTAGAGATGCTGCCTGGTCTGCTGTGTTCACCAGCAACTTTTATGTGTGTTGTATAGAAGTTTGCCAACGTTTTTGAAGAGGTGCTGAATCTCAGCAGACTCCTGAGGAAGTATAGGTGCTGTTGTGCTTTCTTTGCAATAATATTTCTATGATGGGTCCAGGGCTGGTCTTCTAAGATAGTGACACCCAGAAATTTAAAGTTACTGACCCTCTACACCTCTGATACTCCAATGATTATTGGCTCATGGACCTCTGGTTTCGCTCTCCTAAAGTCTACAATCAGTTCCTTGGTCTTATTGACATTGAGTGAGAGGTTATTGTTATTAAACCACTCAGCCAAGTTTTCAATCTCTCTCCTGTATGCTGATTCATCACCCCCTGTGATACAGCCCACAACGGTGGTGTCATCAGCAAACTACTGTATGGTGTTGGAGCTGTACAGAGCCACAGAGTCACAGGTGTAAAGCGAGTAGAGCAGGGGGCTAAGTACACATTCCTGCGGTGCCTCGTGTGCTGATGGAGGTTGTGGAGCAGATGCTTTTGCTAGTCTGAGTTGACTGGGGTCTACAAGTGAGGAAATCTAGGAACCAATTGCACAAGGGGGTATTGAGGCCCAGGTATTGATGTTTGTTGATTACTTTTGAGGGGATGATGGTGTTAAATGCTGAGCTGTAATTGATAAAGAACATCCTGATGTATGCATCTTTGATGTCCAGATGTTCCAAGGTTCTGCAACGAGCCAGGATAGCAACTGCTGTTGACCTTTTGCTTCAGTAGGCGAGTTGGAGCAGATCCAACTCGCCACACTGACAAGAGCAGATATGCTTCAACACCAGCCTCTCGAAACACTTTATCACTGTGGATGTAAGTGCCACTGGGTGATAGTGTTGTGGTTTCTCATTTCTCACAAACGACAAAGAGACGCAGAAAACTCGTCAAGATGTTTTAAACTTTAATTTGCAAATCAAAGCTGAGACAATCAGAAAGCTAGTAGCTGACTGCCCGTCGAGGCTTGTATACAGCATTTTTTATAGCAATTTCCTATCTTAGCTACATTATCATATCCAGTTGGCCTGTGATTACATATCATCAATATATCTGCTCTCGACTTTCCACTATTGTTTTACTCCCCAACTTAATTATGTCCTAGTTTACATTTTAGACTATATGTCCTCTCATCCCTAACCACAGTTATTTCTTAACTGGACTTGCATTGACATACTGCCCCATATTTCATCACCGAACTCGCCACCGTTATCTTTCTACTTGGTTTCATTCTAGTTCTCTTCATGAATTAATAGTGAACAGGTCAAAAGTCATGGCTACATAGTGAATACCTTCTATTGAGCTAGCAGTGGTTACATAGTAAATATAGAAAATACAATGTGTGCATTTGAGTAAATACTGTAATACATAGAAAATACAATGCATTTTCCAATAATAGTCATTTATACAGGTTGCCACATTCTTCTTGGGCACCAGTAGCATTGATGCTTGCTTAAAGCAGATGGCTACTACACACTGCTGGAGTGAGGTTGAAGATATCTGTGAATACACCAGCCAGTTGGTCAGCACAGGTCTTCAGTACTCGACCATGTATTCCATCTGGAATGGATGCTTTCCTTGGATTCAGTCTCTTGAAGGCAGCCCACACATTACCTTCAGATACTGAAACCAAAAAGATCATTGGGAGATATGGGGGGAGTGAGCAATGGCTTTTCCCTGTTCTACAGGTCAAAGCAAGCATAGAAGGCATTGATCTCATCTAGAAATGAAGCTCTGCTGTTCCCTATGTTGCAAAATCTAACATTGTAGGAAGTTATGGCATTCATACCCTGCCACGGCTGTGGGGCATCCTCACTGATTCCAGTGTAGTCTGGAATCTCCACGTTGCCTATGAGATGGCTTTCTGGACATTATACCTACATGTCATGTAGCATTCTTGATCTCCAGACTTGAATGCCTCTGATCAGGCTCTCAGCAGATTCCAGATTTCATTGTTCATCCAGGGCTTCTGATTGGGGAAAACCCTGAACGTAGATTTTGTAGGGACACGCTCATCCACAGCTTAGTTTTTAATGAAGTCTGTAAAGACCCTGGTGTAGTCATTCAGGTTCTCTGATGATTTCTTGAATGTTTCCAGGTGGAGGTGATCAGCAGGTTAGAGAGAATAGTTTCAGAGAAGTGGGGAAGCCAGGACTAATAAAATTGCTCTAAGAGCCAGCTTAAACTCAATGTACTAAGGGCTGTCTCTTGTCTCATAAGAATATGAGAACAAGAGAAAATAATGAAAAGACCACAAAGAAGGCTTAGTATAGAAGGCAGAAGAAATTAAATGATGTAGAATAGGGCAAAAAGGGTCATAAATTGTGGTAACTAACCAAAGGTAGGTCTGGAGAAATGGTAATTAGATGTCATTGCCTAAAATTACCAAAGGAAAATAAATACTGTAACCCCTATTGGTGGCATTATTTGAAATGGTTTAATTTTATGCTGAGTGCAGAAAGTTGTAAATTGGCTAATTGAAATTTCCGTAGCTTCCACTGATCTTAAATAAAAACAGAAAATGCTGGAAATAGTCATCAGGTCAGGCATCATCTAAGGAAAAAGAAATTCAAGGTTTTGGTCTGCAAACCTACTTCAGAGTTAGGAACTGGGACTCCTTCCCAGAATGACAAAGAATGGCTGGGGTGAACTGTTGACTGTTTCTCTTTCCATAGGTGGCTGTCTGACCTGTTGAGATTTTCAGATATTTCCTATTTTCATTGCAAATCTCCAGCACATGCAGTTTGTTTGATTTTCACTAACACTAACATTTATTAGAAGATTAGGAGCCTGAAAACAGAAAGGTCAATATGGCATTGGGATGGAAAGTTAAGCCAATAGGCAACTAATTGGTCAGAATTACTTTTGTAGACTGAAGGAACACTCCATGAAGCAGCCACCAAATCTGTATTTGATTTTTTTCCCCAATGTAGAGGAGGCAATATCAGTTTCAGCTTATCAAACTGGTATGAAGTACAGAATATGCAAATGAGAAAGAGTGCTTGAGCCCTTGACAAATGAAAAGGAGATAATTGACAGCTGCAGAATCTCCTGTGGTAAAACAAGAGGGATTGGAGGCAGGAGAGGGGAAATTGATGGATGTCAGGAAGCATAGTAAAGGCTTGACCCAAATGCGGAGCAGTGGAGATAATTTAGTGGTGAGTGCCTGTTTCAATAGTAAACTGTAAAATAACATGTTACATAAGGCTACAAAGCAAGTGAGAATGGATACTTATCATGACAAGACAACAAGGTAACTGAAGGCACTAGTAGCAAATGGTTGAGGCCGATTGGTTTGAATGAGCGAGTAAGGGCTGCAGAAGAGAACTGGGTCTAAATTGGCTTCAGGTAATGAGTTGGAAACAATGGCAGGTGACTCCTGTTAGCTGTACGGAGGTAGGGATAAGCCTGCTTTAGCAAGCCTGATATTACACCCCTGCCCCACATCCAGCCCCTGATGGCCCAGGACGATCCGAATGGGTTCAGTGGAACACCCTGATTAGTGATGGATCTAAGATGTAACTGGACAGCACCTAAGATATCTCCTCTTTTGGGAATGGGAATTTCAAGAGCCTTTTTCAGATAATCAATGGAGTAAAATTTTTCATTTGGTTAATAACTCATCTATTTGTGCCCGTCATTCCTTGATACAGTTCAAGGAAATGCATCAGGCCCATATGTCAAAGGATAAAGTAGCACATATTTTTTCCAATATTAATCCTATTTGTGACAGATGTAACATTGAGGTAGCCACTTTAACTCATATGTTTTGGTCTTGTATAAAGCTAGATAACTTTTGGAGAGAAGTTTTTAAAATGCTATCAGAAGTCCTGGATTTGGATTTACAACCTAATTTACTCATGGCAATTTTTGGGATTATCCCATCGGAAGCAGGAAATTTTCCTGTTTCTGCTCAACCTTTTCGACTTTATTGGATAGGAGAGCCATATTACTGAAGCGAAAGGATTCTAAACCACCTTCTCTCTTTTTTTGGCTTTCCTTCATTATGTCCTGTTTAAGTTAAGAGAAAATACGAAGTCGGACATTTGATACATCCTTTAAATTTGAGCAAATATGGTGATCTTTTATTTTATATTTTCATCTGATTTGATTTATTATTCTTCCAATTATTTCATTTTTTTCGAAGTTTTAGATTTGATCAGAAAGTCTTTCCTTTTTTCTTGGTTGTATCCTCCGAATGGACTGCCCAGTCCCCTTTTATTCCCTGTCTTTTTTTGAGTGTAGTGGTGTTTTCCTTTATTTTAATTTTAATGTTTTTTTCCTCTCTTTATGAATTGATAAGAGGAGAATTAGCTGTCCTTTTTATTATCTATTGTATACTTGCTTATTACTATGTATGATTATAATATTATCTATTTTATCTTTTGTTTATATTGTTTCTGATATATATTTGAGATAATTCTCCCCTTGTCTGTATATATGTTTTCTCAAAAACAATAAAAAGATTAATGAAGAGAAGAAAGAAAAAGAAAGAAAGATATCTCCTCTGGGCTGCGCACTTCCTGGATACCCCAACCATGATATGATTCCATAAACAGTGAACCATGTACACTGGACCACTCTCAACCATCCTGGGTTCCAGAGGTGCCAGCTCAGGTAGGCTGACTGGTCAATGTTGCATCAAAATCTAGTGACCTCTGATGTTCACTGACTTTCCCTGCCTCTTGTAGTCATCATTTTCCACCCTGAAAGCCTCCACATTCACCAAATCATTGGCTACTCATTCTTGATTTCACCTTACATCTCCCTTTTACTGTAATGTCCTCTTGTCATTTTACCCTTCAAGATATCAGCATTCCTTTCATTCTGAACTCTTGTGTGTCCTCAGGTTAAGTTTCCCTACTGCTGGTACTGAGCTTTCAACTGGCAGGTCTTAAGGCCTGGAATTCCTTTTCGAAACCTTTATGTCTCATTATATTAGATAGATTAGATTAGATTAGATTAGATTATGAGGACACGCAGTCCTCACATATTTGTTCCGTCTATAAGATGCTCCTTTGAGCTTGTTCTTTCGGTCATCTGCTTGGACTCCTCATAATGTGAAATAATAACTATTTTTGGTTGGTTATTCTTCCGTGAAGATCTTTGTGGCCTTTTCCTTGCCATTTTACAGCATTATATAAATAGATTTTGCTGCTGTTATTATTACCGTCTACATTATCACAAAAATTAGAATTGAGTGGAAAGTATGGCCCTTGTAAGATTGATTCTTTTGTGGCAGAGAACATTATGCTATGGTTGAACTATTTTAATCCTCAGAAAACAGATGTCTCTTCCGTCTGGGAGAACAGCATGTGAAATAAAACCAAAATCCTGTTGTGCATTTTTGATAACCGCAAAAAGCTTAATAAGGTATAATTTTACAGGAACAAAATAGCCTAATTGTCTGTACACTGGCACTGACATAGTGATAATTGATATGGTGTGCTCTAGTCATTTGCTATAAATACATTGCTTTTTAGCACAAAATACAACTGTGTTAAGATCAAATGAACTCATGTTTTCTCGCATATAGATAATGATGGTGGTGAAATTGTATCTCCAGCCCCCTTGGTTTAGGCAGCAATCCCTGCACCAGAAAGATCAGAGGCAACGTATTAAGTATTGCATCTTGGTTAAATTAGATAGGGGAGCTGCAATTTCCTATTGGTTATCCCAAGTCTACAGAGGAAACGCCTTTAAAAAAATGACATTTTGGATGGGTAGCATATAGACTTGGTTCACCTCTACACAGCATGTCTGCGCTTGTGCAACATACAAAACCAATACCAATGAAAATTAATCACAGAACTAGAGGAGGGCATTTAGCTGTGCTTAGATTTTCAGCTGGCTGCCTAAATGTAAATCAAACACTGTAGATCACTTTCACATTTACGAAGCCATCTGGTTTTTTTCATTTCAATTACATTGATTATTGAATTTCAGTGGAAAAATTAGATTGTGGGTGATAATATGGCTTGGGTCCACTTAACCTTTACTTGCAGAGTTCCATTTGCTTAAGGAATGGCTGGGTCTGCAAAGCAATTATTGATAGGGCCTGGCTGACCAGTGGCTTTTACATATGTTGTTACATTCAGCCACTCTAAAAGTGTTGAAGATATCTCCCCATACTAACAAAGTCCCTCCTCAGTTATGAAGATTCATACGTTAATCAATATTTTAGAACTTTTGTTACTACTGGGTCTTTTAATGTATTATGCAATAAGAATGCCAACTTTCAAAGCCACAATGGGTATTTGAAGCCATGATTTCAAAGTTTCAACTTCTGTTTCTGTTCTTTGTTCAGAACTTAAATACTTCTTGCACAAAAAAATTTATGCATTTTTGATTATGTATAAAGAAATATGTGCTACATTGGTTACTGATTCAACTGAAAAGCAATTTAAAGCAGGATGTAACATTGAAACAGCTGAGCTGTCCTATTAGGGATGTTAACAGCTGTGTATCCCACAGGATTGGTCTGGATAAAAGACACTGTCCCTGAATAGCCTGTGATCCTAGCCACTAATAGGAGTTGTGGAGAAACTGAACTTTTAACTAATGACATGATTTTCATACTTCTTTGAATGGGTATGCAAATATGAGGTAGTGAGTAGCAATAGCCTTCTGATTAAATACATTTATGATAATGAACCTATTAGCTTTCCCTGACACTAATTAAGAGGGAACGTATTTATCTAGTGTCCACCCTGTGTTCTTAAGCTTTCCAAACTACCAATGGGTTATTAATGGACAGCCGTCACTATTATGTGTAGAAGCTCCATATGCATTTAATTGCAGCAAATGAGATGAATAAATTCATTTGCTGCTAAAATGAAAAGAAGCAATAGTGGTAAGAATGAACAAGCTTTCTGGCCTTCTTTAAATGTGAGATGGAATATGCCAACAAGATGTTTGGTACCTAGCTGAGGAAACAAAACACACAAATTGGATCTTTGCTTACCATCTCAGTTAACAGATAGCATAGACAACTACATATTATGATTTTACCCCACCCAACCTTTAACCTAACTAATGAGGCCTGACCCTAACTGAACTCCAAATATGCAATGTTTACGACAGAGCCAGTAACATTATCAAAATAATCAAATTGGAATTAATTAAATTCTGTTAAAATATATATTTGGGTGACTTGCTGTTTACAGCTACTAGTTCAGAATGGCTATTAAATATGAACCAATTTTTTCAGCACTTATGTTGTTAGAAGCTGATGAGTGAAATTTCATTAAGAGATAGTTAATTAAATAGTTAAGAGAACTAATGACTCAGTTTTGAAGAAATGGAGTTTACTGGTTCATTTCTACATGAGCATGTGATCGGGGATTTGATTTTCCTCAGGGAATAAGATTAAGGAGTGAAAATTGATGAAGGAATAGCACAGGAAAAGATGACTGCTTAAATGAAATAAATGATTTAGGATGGAATGTATCCTGAGTTGGTGAGTAAAATGGAGATGGAGATTCATGAGGACTTGAAATACACTTCCAATATACTTTAGAAAATTGGGATGCAGATAAAGACTGGAAAATGACAACTATGACAATTACGTTCATAAAATGTATGGGCAATCATAGGTAACAACAGAATGGTCAGTTTATCCTCATTGGTGGAAAAGCTTTGTGGGACAGCTATCTGGGGAGAAAAGGTAGGCAAATGGAGAAGTCTGAATTGATAAAAGTGAGAAAGTGTATAATCATTAAAGGTTAATCGTATTGACTGAATTGATTTTTGGCATGATAGTGCAGGAAGCTGAGGAAAGAATGAGAAAATATTGTCTATATAGATTTTTAAATGGCAATTGACAAAGTCCCACATAATAGGCTGGCAATGAGAATTGAGATCCAGGGACTCATTATATGAATCAGTGGCAGCCTGGATTGAAAACCAGCATTAGGACAGAAAACAAAGAGGACAGATAACAGGTTTCCCTTCCTCCACCATTGATGCTGCCCTCACCTACATCTCGTCCATTTCCTGGATATGTGCCCTCACTCCATCTTCCAGCCCCACTGACAGGGATAGAGATCCTCTTGCCCTTACCTACGTGCCATAAGCCTCTGTGACTTCTGCCTTCTTCAACAGGACATTCCCACAAAAGCACATTTTTACCTTCCCTGATCTCTCCATGATTCCCTTGTCCCTCCTGGTACATGTCTCTGCAAGCAGAAGTACTGCTACATCTGCCCATTCACCTCTTTACCTCCATTCAGGGCCCCAAACAGTCCTCCCAGGTGAGGCAACGCTTCGCCTGCAAATCTGTTGGAGTCACCTACTGTATCTGGTGCTCCTGATATGGCCTCCTCTCCACTGGTAACACCCGTCGGTAGATTGGGGAGCCGCTTTGTTAAGCATCTTCACTCCATTTTTTCCCGGTATTTCCCAATGGCCAACCATTTTAATTCCAATCTACACTCCCATTCCGACATGTCAGTTCATGGCCTCCTTTACTGCTACAATGAGGTCACACTCAGGTTGGAAGAGCAATACCTCATATTCTGTGTGAGTAGCTTCCAACCTGATGGCATGAACATTGATTTCTCTACCTCTTCTCCTTCCCCTTCCCTCTTCTTCCAATCCCCACTCTGTCTCTCCTTTTATTTCCATTCTCCTTACCTGCCTAAACCCTCCCCCCGATCCCCGGTGCTTCTCCTGCTTCCCATGGTCCATTCTCTTCTCCTGTCAGATTCCTTCTTCTTCAACCCTTTACCTTTTCTATTTATCACCTCCCAGCTTCTCACTTCATCACTCCTCCTCCACCATCTATCACATTCAAGCTTCTATCCCTTCCACTATACCCTACCCTTTTTCTGTTCTGGCATCTTCCCCCATCCTTTCACAAGACCTCAGTTGGCCCATTGAGTCTGCTCTCCCATTCCATCATGACAGATCCAACTTTCCCTCTCAGCCCCAATCTCCAGCCTCCTCTCTGTATCCCTTCATGCCCTGACTAATCAAGAATCTATCAATCTCTACCTTAAAGATACTCAATGAATTGGCCTTCACAGCCACCTGTGACAACAAATTCCACAGATACACCACTCCTAGCTAAAGAAATTCCTCCTCATCTCCATTCTAAAAGGATACCTGTCTATTCTAAGACTGTATATGCTGGTCTTAGATTCTCCACCATAGGAAACATTCTCTACATGTCCACTCTAGAGAGGCCTTACAACATTTGATAGTTTTCAATTAAAAAAAATCTTGTCCCCAGCCTTTGTGGCCCATCAGGCCAGTGCTTATGCTGGTTTGTGTGGTGTGAAGCAACTGAGAGTACGAGACTCACCCCCCCCCCCCCCGGATAGGATGCCAGTCTATCGCAAGGTTAACCTCCAGCATTTTGCTGGTTCAATAAGGTCACCTATTATTCTTCCGAATTCCAGTAAGCAAAGGCGCAGGGAAATCAAATGCTCTTCATATGACAGGCTATTCAATCCAGCAATCATTTTTGTGAACTTCCTCTGAACCCTCTCCAATGTCAGCCAAAACTGCTCACAAAATTCCAAGTGGGTCCTCACCAGTGCTGTATATAGCCTCAACATTTCAACAAGACAACTGTGCTGCTCCAAAGAGTACTATATGAGGTCATGCTTACCATCAGCGATTAGGCTCTATAATCAATCAACCTATAGTCAAGGAAGTGAAGATCCCTTCCTGTTAGACTGTTTGAGGTAAATTATTTTTCATTCTTTCTTACTTCTTTTCTAATATTTGATTTATTTGCATATTTGTGCACTTGTAATGCTACAACAACACTGTAATTTCCTTCAGGGTCTATAAAATATCTACCTTATCTTATCTTATCCTTGCTTTTATACTTTAGTCCTTCCGAAATGTATATTAACATCACATTTGCCTTCCTCACCACTGACTCAACCTGTAAATTAATTTTTAGGGAATCCTACATGAGGATTCTCCAAGTCCTTCTGCACTTCAGATTTTTCCAGTCCTCATGAAGGGTCTCAGCCCGAAATGTCAACTGTTTATTCCTACCCATAAATGCCACCCGACCTGATGAGATCCTCCAGCATTTTGTATGTGTTACAGAGAGAGTAAATAACTCTTTTTTCAGATTGGGGGATGGCAGAGAGTGATATTTGCTGGCGTTCAGTGTTAAGACTACATTTTTTCATATACAGTATTTTACTAACTTGAAAAGGATACGAGTAGAATTTCAAAAATTTGAAGACAATACAAAATCTGGAAGTATAATAAATAATGGGGAATAGTACTAAAGAGGCAGGCATAGGGTAATGAGAAATGGCAGATGAAATTTAGGCAGGCAGAATAAAAATAGACAATATACACTAAATGTCACAATTGTCAAGGGTATACAAAAGCAGGATGATGCTGATTTATATGTACATAAATAGTTGAAATGGTTGGGCATATTGTGCAAAGTTATGAATGGCAGTGAGATTATGGAGAACCTTTATAAAGCTCTAGTTAAGCCACAACTTGACAACTGTGTCAACATCTGTTCAACACGATTCTTGAAGAAAATGACGGTCCAATTTCAAAATGGGTGGTATTTCATCTAAAAAATATCCTTAGTAGGGTCTACCCTGGTTAAAATAATTTTTATACTTTATTTATGCATGAAAAAGGCATTCTTGGATCAAATTTCTGTCTTTATAATCCATGAGTTAGATTTGCTCTGGTACGGTAATCAAATTCTGACACTTTAATTTTCCTACCTATCACTGGTGAGTTGATTGAAAATTACATGAAAGCTTGCTGGTAAAACTGACCAGACATGTTGGATATTTGAGTTATCTGTTGAACTCCAGAAATAATTCTGATCGGAGTTCCAAAAGAATTTATTGAGGACTTTCAAAACTTATTTCGAACACCATCACTTTTTTAATTGCTAAAACAATTATTCAGGTATTGCTGGGTTGTGTTTTGGTGGTGTGCTGTCGGGCTGATTGAACGATCTGGTGCTTTGATGTCTCTGAGAGGGTTCTTTGAATTTTCCAATGAAGTGTGTGGCCTTGAGGTTATGAAGTCTGGAGGTGGGGCATGAGCCCATGATCGACTCCATTTCTCGCCAGTCTTGCTGGTAAAGTGCTGGGGAAGATTGAAATCATCAAGATGAAGGTGGAAAGTGAGCGGGTGTTCAGTGCCATCACTTACTGCTACCAGAGGAAGGTGTCTGCATGTGGCAGTCTCTCTTTCTCTTTTGCTCACTGCTCCCAAAGGAAGGTTCTTGCATGCCAATGATCTCTCAATAGTGTTGGAATCCATGGGTCTTGGGCAAAGTTTAATTGATGTAGTTTGTGGATTGGACTCTGTAGTTCACACTATGATGTCTTTCTGGTTTCCTGTTGCTCCTTTTTTTTTGTTGCTGTTTTGGGTGATTTTGAGTAGGGGCATCCTGTGAAAAAAACAAATACTGAACTTAACTGAATATGCTTGGACTCTTTTCGATTTTGTGTTTTTATATTCTATGTTTTTTTTCACTTGTTTTCTTTCGTTACGATTTGTGCAATGTGGTTTTTTTTTGTGCATGGGGGTGGATTGATGTTTGATGATTTTTTTTGAACTGGTTCCTTGGTTTTTCTTTGTTTTCTGGCTGTCCGGGAAAGTGAATCTCAGGGTTGTATACTGCATATATATTTTGATAATAAATGTACCTGTGCATCTTTGAATTTTATTTTTATTTAGAGATACAGCAAGGAACAGGCCCTTCCAGTCCAACGAGGCTGTGCTGCCCAGTTCCACCCATGTCACCAAATAACTTATTAACCCTTATTAGAAGGTGAGAGGAAACCGAAGCACCCAGAGGAAAACCACGTAACCACAAGGAGAATGTATAAGCCCCTTACGCTAGGAAATGGAACCCAGGTTGCTCACGCTGCAATAGTGTGAATCTAAAGGCTGATTTATACTTGTACGTACTAGCTTACACCGTAGCCTATGCAAGTGGGCTACACCGTTGTGAGCATTTATACTTGTGCATTGGTGTGTCTGCGTCGCTCTGCAATTCACCGCCAAAATGCTAGTTAGTGGTGGGGTTTCTATGCCACAGTGTTGGGTTTCTTCGTGTTGAAACTCAACACGAAAAAACTCAAACTTCAAACAATGGCGACTGAACCTGAAGGAGGGTGAATTTTCTGTGCTTGTCCGGCCACTGAGAGATATGGACGAAGAAATGCATTTCAAATATTCTCAGGTGTCAGCAGGTAGATTTGATGATTCGGTTCATTGTCTCCAACCACTTCTTTCGCATCAGTGTACGCACAGTATCCTCAGAGACTGGCAATTACCATTCGAGTTTTAGCTTCAGGTGGAAGTCAACAGGCTGGAGCAGCCAGCTACAAACTGGCGTCAAGCACAGGGTCCTCAATAATTCCTGAGGTCTGCAAAGCTTTATAGAAAGCATTGCAGCCAGAGTTCCTTCCCTGCCCTTCAGTTGCCCAATGGGAAGCTATTGCAGCATAGGAGGAAATGCGATGCTACCAAGCAGACCAATCACAGTTGTTGCGGTCTGCGTCGCCACGACGCATCGTTACATTTTTGGGGAGGTGCGCATCAGGCTACGGCATAGGGTACGGTGTAAAGTACGCAGCCTCGCCATACCTACGGTGTCAATTTGACACACAAGTATAAATTGGCCTTTACAAGTAGGATACTGTGCCACCTTGAACTACTGCTAACAAGCATGGAGAACGTACCACAAATCTTTAAACATCGAGTTCTTTTGTCTGAGGACAGGAATTGGTGGATATTCAACTGAAAGGAGAAAACAGGTGTGGCTAATTATGGTAATTAGTTGAATGGTACAGTAATTTAGTCATTGACCTGTAGTTATATAGCAGGCTAAATTTATAAATAATTCATAGATTTGTTAATTGGGCTGAGAAGGTTGCATTATATTGTGCCTGGTGTTAGTTTCTATAGAACCTCACATATTTAGATATAAATTCTGAGGTTAAGGTAACTCACTTACAAATCTATTGGCCATATATTCTTCTCTCAATATTATAGATTCTATCTTGGGAAATTTAAAATTTCTGTAAGAAATTGTATATTCAAAAATCTCAGGAATTTGTAATAATGTTGATTTCTCTTGTTTCCACAGAACAGAGAAAAACATTGGAATGAAGAATGCATCTGCTAATTATATGTCAGAAATATAATCTCCTTCCTCCATAGGATGGAGAGTCTGGGATACATGAAATTGAGCCTAAAAATTGTTCCTCCTAGGGTGTCAGAGCAGCTTAGTGGTTAGTGTGATGCTATTGTAGCTCTGTGCATTCTGGAGTTCAATTCTGGGGCCCTCTGTAAGGAGTTGATATGTTCTTACCATGAATGCCTGTGTTTCCTCTGGGAACTCTGCTTTCCTCCCACAATCCAAGGACATACTGATTAGTAGATTAATTGGTCACTGTAAACTGTCCTGTGATTAGGCTAGCGTTAAATAGGTGGTTTCCTGGGCAGTGCGGCTTGTTGGACGGGAGAGGCTTGTTCTGCGTTGCACCTCTAAATAAACAAAATAACATCGATTTTTCACCCAAAATATGTGCATGGCCTTATCCAATTTTTCACATTTCCTTCATTTACATAATTATTTTAATTAAAACTAGATTCATCAATACTTTGCAGAAAGATCTAATCTTTCTAAACTATTTATATGCTTTTAAACATTCCTTTTATCTTAGTAATTACTGCCTACAATGCATCTATGCCTGCTATTTCTGGTGAACTGCATACCCAAATCTGTTTCCTGCTGCTCTGTATTTAATGACCTTCCCTTCACTGTGAAATCTAACTTGCTATTCTTAGCAGTGATATACATTACCTCACATTTCTCAATGGTTTCTAATCTATCAATTTCTCTATAACAGTGTGGTGCCAAAACTGAATGAAGCATTACATGATCTCAGTAGCATGGAGTATAGTGCAGAATCTAAGCAATGTGATCAGAATTGGGAAGTTTTCTGTCTGGTTGAATGCCTAATGCTTACTCTGAGCCACAACAAGTTGGCCACTGGGGATGTTTATTATTGTTGCAGAGAACGTATTTACTGCAGTGCGAACATTAGACCCTAATGGCATTCTGTTTTTATTTTAATTAACTGATTTGCTGTTGTTGTATACATAAGGCCGGCTGTGAACAATGTTTATTACTTTAAGGCTCCAGTTCCTTTGAAAAATTTGCCATGGTACTAACTGTTCCATGGGTTACAACGTTGTTTATAGAAAGTTCCAGAAAGGCAGGCATTGGTGTGCTCATTGAACAGACATTCACTCTGCTTGAGTCCTTCATGGCTCATGCATAAATCTGTATTTTGGGCAATGGGTATTGTTATAGGTTAACAAACTACTCAAGCAGAAATCAGTTGCAGTTGTTATGATTGGAATCTGCATTGTAATGTTGGTGCATTGTAGTCTTACATAAATCTGCAAATATGAAGCATCACCTTCTGACTTGAAATCACAAAGTCCTGTGCAAGATAAAGCATTACAGAATGTTTCTTATTTCAAACTCTATGCTTTTGTATTTTCTTTTAATTTCCTACTTTTCAGTCCAATGTTGCACTTTATATTCACCCCACTCCCATCCCCATGTATCTCTCTCTTCCCCCTAATTTAAATATTGTTTTATATCCAGCCGTTTTTTTTGCCCTTTGTGACTTTTTATCAAGGCCTTTTTCCAAAGTTAGGTTGTCTAAAACTTGATGGAAATGAGAATGTTCAAAATGCTCAGTATTAGCTTTATTCAGGTCAGTGATTTGTATAAATAGTTATTCTCTTTCTCTTGCTACTGATGCTGCCTAGCTGCTGAATATTTCCAACAGGTATTGGTTTTAACTTCAGATTTCCAGCATTCACATATCTTGATGCTACCTAACACATACTTATATATAAGTATTTGGATATATAGGGACTGATTAGGGATAGTCAACATGGCTTTGTGTCTAACCAATCTTACAAAATTTTTCTAGGAAATTACTAGGAAAGTTGATGAAGGCAAGGCAGTGGATGTTGTCTACATGGACTTTAGCAAGGCCTTTGACAAGGTCCCACATGGGAGGTTGGTCAAGAAGGATCAGTCACTTGACTTTCAAGATGAGTAGTAAATTGATTAGACATTGGCCTCACGGGAGAAGCTAGATAGTGGTGTGCTGCAGGGATTGGAGCTGGTCTATTGTTGTTTGCGATCCATATCAACGACCTGGATGATAACGTTCTAAATTGGATCAGCAAATTTTACAGATGATGTCAAGACTGGGGGTGGTGTGGATAGCAATGAAGACTATCAAAGCTTGGAGTGGAATCTAGACCAAATGGAAAAGTGGACTGAAAAATGGCACATGAAATTTAATGCAGCCAAATGTGAGGTTTTGCACTTTAGGAGGACCAACCATGGTAGGTCTTACACAGTGAGCAGTAGGGCACATCTAGAACAGTAAGCGGCTACCCAAATTAGCCAAAGTTTCATGGAAGCAGTTAAAGATGTATAAGAAAGACAAACTACCATTTAAAGCAACACACATAAAAATTGCTGGTGAACACAGCAGGCCAGGCAGCAACTCTAGGAAGAGGTACAGTCGACATTTCGGGCCGAGACCCTTCGTCAGGACTGACTGAAAGAAGAACTAGTAAGAGGTTTGAAAGTGGGAGGGGGAGGGCGAGATCCGAAATGCATTTAAACTACCACTTAACTGAGTAACAACTTATGTATTTAAATGCAATGCAGAACAAATTAGAACAGAACCTATACTATTACAGAGCTATAAGACTTTAGTTCCTAATAGTTACCAACAGTAGACTTCATCCCGTGTGTACCCTGCCATGACTGTAAATGAACAAAATCAGCGCCGACACCTGGCGCCAATAATGGACATCCTTCATGCTATGCTTACAATAATTGCAACATCCAATTTTTTATTTTCATTGTAACATTCAAAAAGATCGTTTATTCCTTCAAATTCTTCATAGTTCTTAACTTATTGAAGTAGTGAAATCATTTAATCTTCATTCTTGGCTGTTTCTAGTATCTCTAAGCTTGAAGGCTTGAAACCACGGAGAGCACAGCAGTTCCGAATTGTCTTACTGCTTATGTCTCGCCAACTATCAGTGACAAAAACTATTGCTTTCTGAATACAAACACACACAACTGATGCTATTTAAAAACTGTTCACTCTAAGCACAATGTAGTGTTCAATAGCCACTCAAGTGCACGGACTGATGCTAGCAAGAAACTGTTTGGCAACAATCCAGTGGCAATCCATTGTCCCAATTAAATGGGATGGTGTCCCAGATAAATGAAGCAAATCCTGGTAATTTTCTTGATTATTTTTTGTTTTTTAAGAGTTGTCCCAAATAAGCAGCTGCCCAATTAACCAATGGCCAAATCCACTGTACATAAGTCCATAAGGTCATAAGATATAGGAGCAGAAGTAGGCCATTTGGCCCATTGAACCTGCTCCACCATTCAATCATGGGCTGATCCAATTCTTCCAGTCATCCCTACTCCATTACCTTCACCCCATAGCCTTTGATGCCCTGGTTAATCAAGAACCTATCTATCTCTGCTTTAAATACACCCAATTACTTGGCCTCCACAGCAGCTGGTGGCAACAAGTTCCACAGATTTACCACCCACTGACTAAAGTAATTTCTGCACATCTCGTCTAAATGGAGGTCCTTCAATCCTGAAGTCATGTCCTCTTGTCCTAGAATCCCCTACCATGAGAAATAACTTTGCCATATCTAATCTGTTCAGGCCTTTTAACATTTGGATTGTTTCTATGAGATCCCCACTCATTCTCCTGAACTCCAGGGAGTACAGCCCAAGAGCTGCCAGATGTTCCTCATATGGTAACCCTTTCATTCCTGGAATCATTCTTGTGAATCTTCTCTGAACTCTCTCCAATGTCAGTATATCCTTTCTAAAATAAGGAGCCCAAAACTGCACACAATACTTCAAGTTTGGTCTCATGAGTGCCTTATAGAGCCTCAACATTACATCCCTGTTCTTGTATTCTATACCTCTAGAAATAAATGCCAACATTACATTTGTCTTCTTCACAACCAACTGGACGTTAACCCTTAGGGTATCTTGCATAAGGACTCCCAGGTCCCTTTGCATCTCCGCATTTTGAATTCTCTCCCCATCTAAATAATAGTCTGCCCTTTTATTTCTTCCACCAAAGTGCATGACCATACACTTTCCAAAATTATATTTCATTTGCCACTTCTTTGCCCATTCCCCTAAACCAGTGATTCTCAACCGTTTTTTGGCCACGGCCCCCTTAGGAGTTCTTCTCAGGTTCCAGGGCCCGCCTTTCAAACAGGGATACAACATGAACAAATAGACAGAAAATCATTTATTATTGAACACCAAGAAAACTTGAACATTCTTACATACTGGACAAAACTTTTAAAGAGACTGTATGAAATTAAACATCTATCTGGCCTAATGCGATCCTTGAAATTGGTGCTTTTCTGCAAGTTCCATGATATCTTGCGATATCAATTCTGTTCCTGGATTTTGTCAAGGAAGCTACCTTGCAGAATCTGCTCTCAAACAAATATGTTGAGGGAAAGGCGATAAAAAAATCTTTGGCTTTTTCCCACAGTGCTGTAAATTTATTCGGCAGATCACTCTTGATCCAAAAATCTTTTTGAAACTGACTGATTTAACGACGTGTAGTTATATCACTCTGAAAATCAATCAAACTCTCTTGAATTTCTGCCTCAACTTAAATAGGAGGGAAACTATTGTCTCCAGTGAATGTTGCTGCTTGGGTATTTCATTGGTTCAGTTACCAGAGCCCCCATAAACCCTTGGCGCTCTCCTTCTCACAGCTTTCAGTGGGTGGCCTCCTTTAAATGTGCCAGGGCCCCCAAGGGGGCCATATAGCCCCCGCTGAGAATGGCTGCCATAAACTATCTAAGACTCTCTGCAGGCTCTCTGTTTCCTCAATGCTACCCACTCTTCCACCTATCTTTGTGTCATTGGCAAATTTGGCCACAAATCCATTAATAACATAGTCCGAATTGGCTGCTAGTAACTTTCTGTAATTCCATGGGCTCTTATCTTGCTAAGCAGCCTTATGTGCAGCACTTTGTCAAAGCCCTTCTGAAAATCCAAGTACACCAAGTCTACTGCATCTCCTTTGCCTACCCTGCTTGTAATTTCCTCAAAAAATTGCAGTAGGTTAGTCAGGCAGGATTTTTCTTTCAGGAAACCAGGCTGGCTTTGGCTTATTTTGTCATGTGCCTCCAGGTACTCCATAATCTCATCCCTAACAATTGACTCCAACAACTTCCCAACCACTGACGTCAGGCTAACAGGTCTATAGTTTCCTTTCTGCTGCCTCCCACCCTTCTTAAATAGCAGAGTAACATTTGCAATTTTCCAGTCATCCAGTACAATGCCAGAATCTATCGATTCTTGAAAGATCATCATTCATGCCTGTTCAATCTCTCCAGCTACTTCCTTCAGAACCCAAGGGTGCATTCCATCAGGTCCAGGAGATATATCAGACTATTAAGCTTCCTGAGCACCTTCTCAGTCGTAATTTTCACTGTACAAGCTTCACTTCCCTGACACTCTTGAATGTCCAGTGTACAGCAGATGTCTTCCACTGTGAAAACTGATGCAAGATATGCATTCAGTTCCTGTGCCATCTCTGCATCTCTCATTACAATATCTCCAGCATCATTTTGTATTGGTCCTAAATCTACCCTTGACTCTCTTTTACCCTTTATATACTTACAAAAGCTGTTAGTATCTTCTTTGATGTTAGTCACCAGCTTCCTTTCATAATTCATCTTTTCTTTCTTAATGACCTTCTTACTTTCCTCTGCCAGTTTTTAAAAGCTTCCCAATCCTCTATCTTCCCACTAGCTCTGGCTTCCTTGTATGCCCTCTCTTTTGCTTTTACTTTGGCTCTGACTTCACTTGTCAGCCACAGTTGTGTACACCTTCCCTTTGAAAATTTCTTCTTATTTGGAATATATCTGTCTTGCACTTCCCTCATTTTTCGCAGAAACTCCAGCCATTGCTGCTCTGCTGTCCTTCCGGCAAATGTCCCTTTCCAGTCAACTTCAGCCAGTTCCCCTCTTATGTCATTGGAATTTCTTTTATTCCACGGAAATACCGACAGATTGGATTTTATTTTTTCCCTCTCAAGTTTCAATGTGAACTCAATCATATTGTGATCACTGTTCCCTAAGGGTTCCTTAACCTTAAGCTCTCTTATCACTTCTGGATGATTGCACAAGAGCCAATCCAGCACAGCCGATCCCGGAGTGGGCTCAACAACAAGCTGTTCTAAAAAGCCATCTCTCAGATATTCCACAAGTGTCGACATTCTACATGAAGTGTTAACAATAGTTCTGCAATTCCTTAATAATGTACCAGTATTGCGGAGCAGGGTGCTCGTACATAAATATGTGTAGAATGCAGTGCTGCGCGGAATTGATGTTACTAACAATTTCCACACAGTCTGGAATATGTTGGAGCCATGATATCGCAAATACCTTTTTTCCGCTCACAGAACCGAATCTGTACATGTCTAAGACCTTAGAAATAAATTCCAATCTGCAGATAAAACTGTTCTTCTACATTTACAGACAACTTGCCTTTTTTTTAAAATAGGTTTTGAGTATGAAATGTAAAAGTGCAGTCGTTAAGGATAAAGTGTGCCTGCTGCTTGATTTTCAAACCTATTGTCTGCCACCACATGACTTTGCAATTAGCTGGTGGCTTCACAGTGAAGAGACAAATCTTTGGAGTTATTTTAGTTCTGAGTACAAGTCCATTGCTAAGTAATACTTGAACCATGTCATAGAATTACAGCCCTCTTCCTGAATCTGGACCTCTAACTGTAGTGATACAATACAAGCAATTTATCATGCTTTGTTCTGCTTGCCACCAAGTACAATTCAATCAGGATGAAGCAGAAAACAGATCAGAAATTTGCATGTTGCTGTTAACCAAAATCTCTGTCACATGTTGTACAGTTTAATAAGCACTTATTTCTAGTGAAGCAAACTATAAATAAGGTACAGAGTGGCATAAAAGGGAAGCAAATTGCAGATCTTCACACAGCCAAGTATTACTGCTCTTCCATAACAGTGTGAAATTTCAGACTCTTATATTGCTAACTGCTGGCATTCACTATATTCAGGTAATCCACCTTTGAATCCTTCTCTTTTAAATCTGTTCATCTGTGTTTGAGTAAATACCAAATGATATTAAACTGAACAGTGCATTCCCAAGGATCATATCTATTGGTAGCTGATTTGGCTCTGCAGCCCAGCAGTGCATTGGAGATCTAGTCCAGAGGGTTTCTGTCCTTACTTAGCTTACGAGATGCTGCCTGGCCTGCTGTGTTCAGGCCACACCAGCGACTTTGATGTGTGTTGTTTATTTAGCTTTATCCCAGTTTTCAGATTCAGAGGTTTTGATTGCTGCCATTCTGACTGCGTGAGATCCAAACATTTCCAAAAGGCTTTTACTTTTTGTGTTCCTAACACAAAAATAGAGAATAAAAATACTGGAATTGTGAGGTACAAAATGGCGCAGTTGTTGGAAACAGGAATAAAAGAGAATGCCAGGTGGTAGTTAGCATTTGAGCTGAAAATCTGTACTAGTGCTAGACAGGCAACTTTCTCATCACTGGTGAAATGGTGCACCTTACTCAGTTCAGTGCTCCCTTCTCCACTGTTCACTGCTCTGTGAAACAAAATGAATGAGCAAGCAATGCACAACACTGGTAACAGAAGTCCTGAGCTAGGAAGAAAAGCTGTTCTCTGATCTGCATACAATGCATTCGGACTGCTGATTCTTTTAGGGCAGTATCCACAGTGATGAGGTTGATGGTTAGCCTTGTGAACAATATCCTTAGCTTTGCAAAGCATTCCAAGGTGCTTCAAAAGATCACCGCTGAACAAAATTTGGCACTGAAGCATGTACAGATCATGCTTTCTTCTCACTGCTGCCATCAGGAAGAAGATACAGGAGCCATAGGACTCACACCACCAAGTTCAGGAAAAGTTATTACCCCTCAACCATCAGGCTTTTGAACTAGAGGGATTAATTCTCATAGAAACATAGAAAACCGACAATCATCATTGAACAGTTCCACAAACTATGGATTCAGTTTCAAGGACTCATCATCTCATGTTGTGGATTATTATTATTATTATTATTATTATTTCTTTCTTTTTGTATTTGCAGTTCATTGTTTTTTTGCACACTGATTGTCCAATCACTGTTGGTGCAATCTTTCATTGATTCTATTATGGTTATTGGATTTATTGAGTATACCCAGAAGAAAAGGAATGTCAGGGTTGTATATGGTGACATATATGTACTTGGTTAATAAATTTACTTTGAATTTTGATGTACAGGGAATGAATAGACAGAAGTTTGGTGTAGGCTGTGGAATATAAAGAGAATCGAAAGGAAATTAAAATGCAGAAGCAGGGAAGTTTAGGCAGGAAACTCCAGAGTTTAGGAAATTGGGATCAATTAATTTTAAAGGATGATTAAAAGCATCACGATTGCAGGAACACAAACATCTCAGAAGGTTCTAAGGTTGGCGGAGATTTGACAAAAAGGTGAGAGAATGGGTATGTTATATGGCCATGGAGGAATTTGAATGCAAGGTCAAGAACTCTGTTTTTAAGGTTGTGCTGAGTCAAAAACTGATATAGGTGAGCAAGTTGAGGAGTTTGACAGTTCCTGGGCAAATTAAAAGACAGCAAAATACTGTATGATATCAAATTTGGAGAGAGTGAAAGTGGATGAGTGAGAGATGTTTTTGATTAGTTATCAGTGACTGCAGCACAATGATGGGAGTAGAATCCCCTTTGGAGGGATTTATTCTACTGTCATTTAGGTTTATTCGGGGATGGGAGTTTGGGGGATGCTGCAGAATGTAGTTAAACAGGGATAAACAGAATTGCCTTGAGGTGTAAAGCCCATGAGATATGTTTGCTCTTCAGCCTTAGACATTACCTGGACAGCTGAAAGGAGATCACCAGTTTGTGACTCTGTGAAGATGGGATACTCTGTACTCTGAACTTTCTATTCATGGGGACTTTATGAACATTTCTGCTCCACAAGGAGAGGTTTTTAAACTTAACAAATAAAGTGCTCACAGTGAATATTCCATACTTCAGTTAAACTTACTCTTGGGTCCTTCTGATATGATTGACCCCAATTAACATTATTCATGAGGTTACAGCTTGAATCAGGTGGGTATATCAACCACCCAACAAAACAACGGCATTAAAATGGCTGCGGTGTAATAAATGTGTCTTTTTCAATTAATTTCTCATTCTTTAATGTAATTAAATCAACATTGATGCTATTTGACTGACAAATACTGACAGTTTATTTCCAAGAAGTGCCGTATATAAGAGATCAAAATTAATTTTAAACTGCGTATTTGTCTTAAAGTAGGGAAAAGCTGAGCATTGTGGGCACGTTATATTGGTGCTGGAGTGTGTGGTGATACTTGCGGGCTGCACCCAGCACATTATTGGGTGTGTTGGTTGTCAATGCAAATGACACATTTCATTGTATGATTTGATGTACATGTGATACATAAATCCACATCTAGAAAAATAAGCAAAGAATGCATACTTATTATTCACCTTACTGTATTTAATGGCAATCAGTGGTTCGTCTGCTATCTTGAATGATAAATTAGCATGTACATTTTTGTCTGAATTGTTACTAATTTCCCTTCAATGTTTTAAAACAGATACAGGCACAAAACTGAAGGCAAGGCATGACATTGACTCTATTCCTCCTGAGAGGGTGATAATGCCTTTTCTTCATCTAGCTTGAAGCACCACGCCCTTCTTTATTCTGTTTATCTGATTATACACATTGTATGTTGCCCAATTCCTGTACCTGTTGCCTGTTGGATCCATCAACTGCAAAATGGAAAGAAAAATTTATTTTGTGCAAGCTGACATGAATTACTACTAACATGAGGAATTTTGCAGATGCTGGAGATCCAAAGCAACCCATGCAAAAATGCTGGAGGAACTCAGCAGGTTAGGCAGTATCTCTGGAAATGAATAAACAATTGACTTTTCGTTCCAAAACCCTTCTTCAGAACTGGAAAAGTGGCGGGGGCAGGGGGCGGGAAGATGCCAGAATAAAAATGTAAGATGATGGAAAGGGGGAAAGGGGGATAGCTAGAAGGTGATAGGTGGTCAGGTCGGTGGGGAAGAGAAAGGGCTGGAGAGGAAAAAATCTGATAGGGGAAGAGAGTGGACCATAGAAGAAAAGGAAGGAGGAGGGGACTCGGAGCCAGGTGATAGGCAGGTGAAAAAAGGTAAGAGGCCAGAGTGGGGAATAGAAGAAGAGGGGAGGAGGAGTGATTTTTTTCACCAAAAGGAGAAATTTATATTCATGTCATCAGGTTGAAGGCTACCCAAATGGAACATACATTGCTGCTTCTCCACCCTGAGAGTGGCTTCATCGCGGTACAAGAGGAAGCCATGGAGCAACATGTCAGACCGGGGACGGGAATTGGAATTAAAATGTTTGGCCACCAACAAATTCCATTTTGGCAGATGGAGTGGAGGTATTCATCAAAGCAATCCCCCCAGTTTATGATTCTCACCTGAAGAGGTGAAGAAGAACCAGAATCAGCTTAATATCACTGGCAATGTTGTGAAATATGTTGTTTTGCAGCAGCAGTACATTGCAATACATAATAATAGAAACTATAAATTACAATAAGAAGTAAATAAAAAATTAAATTAAAAAAGTAGCACAAAAATAGAGAGAAAATACCGAGCTAGTGTTCATGGGTTCATTATCCATTTCGAAATCTGATGGCAGAAGGGATGAAGCTGTTCCTGAAAAGTTGAGTGTATGTTTTCAGGCCCCTGTGTGTCTTCCTTGATGGTAGCAATGAGAAGAGAACATATCCTGGGTGGTGGAGGTCCTTAATTATGGATGCCGCTTTTTGGAGATGTCCTTGATGCTGAGAAGGCTAGTGCCCATGATGGAGCTGGCTGTGTTTACAACCTTCTGCAACTTTTTCCAATCCTATGCAGTTGCCTATTCAAACCAGCTTGGGACAAGCCTCTGATATTCTATTGCACACAATGTCCAAAAATGTGGAGAACAGAGACGATGAGAAGGGTGATGGCAGTAGAAAGTTTATTAGCACAAGAACACGAATACGTAGTATCGAGTGTCAGGAGAAGATCATAGGGAGAGGGGGAAATTCAGAGAAGAAGCAGGTCAGGGAGAGCTTTCGAAGAGATCAGGAAACTTTGGGGAGAAGGGTGAAGGGAAGAAACATAGGTGCCAGGAGATGACTGGGAGCCAGGAGATGAGTCTGGGAAATGAACAGAGGAGAATCTAGAGAAGGTTCCTCAGATTAATGGACCTGATGGCTGATTTGATTGTGATAATCAATGGAAGTACGTGGAGAGATAAGCAGTTGTTCTAACATTGGCCAGCTGTGAGGACTGTCCTTAGTAAATGTGGTAAGAATGATTACCATTGATGAGAAAAGTCTAGATTACTTCAGGAAGATGCAACCTTTGGGTTCTCTGACAATGGACCAGATAGACAGGCCCCTTGGCCAACACTGGTGAAGGTTCAGTCTCTTGTTGGGTCCTGTACCAGTGTTCAAGGCCAGAAATGTTCAGAAGTTGCTTTAGCACAGTTTAAAAGTCCCATAGGCTATATTTGCATGCCAATTCCAGCCTTTATACTTACCTACTGACCTCTCTGCAGATGGAAGTACAGGCTTTAAATGAAATCTCCAAGAGTACACAGTTTGCAAATGAAGTGCTCAGAAAGATAAGAAGCTTTAAAAAAATATCACATGGCTTTTGTGCTATTTTTTCCTGAATGGTAATGGAATGTTTTGTTTGTATTAGCTGGACGGTTCGGGAATTCATTTCTGATTAGAAGCATCATAGTTTGAAGTCTTCATTGTTTTCTAAAAATAGATATCAGAAAGATCCTGTACTTCCCTTCAGCTCTTTTTTACAACATCCAACACTACAGGCAACACTTTGGCCTATTGAATCTGCACAGCTCCAAAGATTTTTTTTATTATGCAAAGATGTTTATTGTGGAGACACAAAAAATAATATAGATGCTGGAAATCTGGGGCAACACATAAAAGAGCCGGAGGAGCCCAGCGAGTTATGCAGCATTTATGTCATGACCCTTCATCATGACTCTCCCCTCAACAGAATTCGCCAGGATGCTTATTGTGACCGTGTTACAAATAACCTACCCACAAATTCTGCCCTCAACAAGCTCCACCTACACATCCTTCCCTCAACACACCCTACCCATAATCAGTCCCTTATTCAATTCCAATGCTGGCAGGTCATCACCCTTAAAAATATGCATTCTGTTGGAGAATGTTATCAAAATTCTGAGATTTATGGATTGGACTGTACTTCAAACTAACTGTAGTTCATATAGGTCTCCTTCAGTGTACTGTGTTTTTATCCATTCTTTCTTGTTGCTTGGTGTGTTGGAGGTTTCAGTTTGATGTCCTTGTTGTCATTTTCCGTGTGGAGCGATCTGATAGTTTTTTGTGTGTGAGACAGGGAGTTTGGGGTTTGGTCTAGGGTTTGGGATTTGATGTCCTTGTTGTCATTTTCCATGTGGAGCGATCTGATAGTTTTTTCTGTGAGAGAGAGTAGGGTTGAGGGTTTGGGGTTTGTGAGCTTTTTCTTTTTTTTTGTGCAGAGAGTGTTTGAGGTCTTTTGTTCAATAACTTTATGGTTTTCTTTGTCTTGTCACTATCTGGAGGTCAAATCTTAGGGTTGTATACTGCATATATACGTTGATCATAAATGAGCCTTTGATCATGTGAGGTGGATATATCATTGGCATTTTTATAACGATCATTTTTTAAATTCAGTTGCTCTTTGAAAATCTATCTGGAAGATTTAAAACATACACACATGAAATTAATTGCTGAGAGATAGGAAGTATTTAAGCAATTATTATACTTAATACTCAAATAAATGCTCAGGTACATATTATGGAACACAGTAGCACTTTCAGAATATCTTACATTCATTTATACCTTATAGTCTCATCTGATTACTGAATGATGAAGTTACTCTAACAAATGCTACACCCGGTGGAAGAGTAGGAGGTCCTCTGAACTTCCACAGTTAATTCCAGAGATTGCCATGGGTTCTCTAACATAAAAAGATTTTTTTTTTGTTTTATTACAACTCACTAGATTAACTAATAGACCAAAGAAAGACAAGATTTATTCAAAAAAATTCTTAGTAGGACAGCCACTTCAAATGAACAACATATTAAGGCAAAGGTTCAGTATTATAGTGTTAATTGTAATATCAAAAAAGAGATTCTGAAAAGCTTAATTCTAATTAATCAAGTAAAAGATTGAAGATCTATCTAAGGAGAAGTTATTGAAATTATAAGGGGAATACAGCTCCTAAAACTGACTTGAAACAATTTTTTAATGTATTGCACAACAGGAATAAATTATTTCCTAGATATGATATTGCTTTGTTATAATAGGTGGGAAAAATAGCAGGAGAATGAAGATCAGCAAAGAAGAAAAGTGTGGCAGCATGAAAAGTTTTTCTTGCAACCAATGAATAAAATGTATACAAATAAAAATTATAGGATATAATATGATTCCAGAGTAAGATATAGAACATATAGCATAGAACACTACAGCACAGTACACACCCTTTTGCCACCAATGTTATGCTGACCTTTTAACTTGCTCTAATATCAATGTAATCCTTCCATTTTTCTATAATCCATGTGCCTGTCTAAGAATTTGTTAAATGCCCCTGATGTAACTGCCTCTACCACCACCCCTGGCAGGACATTCAATGGACTCACCACTCTGTGCAAAGAATTTGCCTCTGATATTCCCCCACCCCCCCCCAAAATTTTCTTCCAATAA
This sequence comes from Mobula birostris, assembly GCF_030028105.1. Lineage (NCBI taxonomy): Eukaryota > Metazoa > Chordata > Chondrichthyes > Myliobatiformes > Myliobatidae > Mobula > Mobula birostris. The sequence continues at coordinate 53,853,828 of NC_092371.1, read as the reverse complement.
CCTGATGTGGGAGGTGAGGGGAGTAATGAATTGAAAGTATTGTATATGAATGCACGGAGTATAAGAAATAAAGTGGATGAGCTTGAGGCACAGTTGGAAATTGGTAAGTATGATGTTGTGGGAATAACAGAGACATGGCTTCAAGTGGTCAGGGCCTGGGAAATGAATATTCAAGGGCATACGTCCTATCGAAAGGATAGACTGATGGGCAGAGGGGGTGGAGTGGCTCCACTGGTGGGGAATGATATTCAGTCTCTTGCGAGGGGGGACATAGAATCAGGAGAGAGTCAGTATGGATAGAACTGAGAAATTCTAAGGGCAGAAAGACCCTAATGGGAGTTATCTACAGGCCCCCAAACAGTAGTCTGGATGTAGGGTGTAAGTTGAATCAAGAGTTAAAATTGGCATGTTGCAAAGGTAATTCTACAGTTGTTATGGGGGACTTCAACATGCAGGTAGACTGGAGGAATCAGGTTGGTGCTGGACCCCAAGAAAGGGAGTTTGTGGAGTCCCTCCGAGATGGATTCTTAGAACAGCTTGTACTGGAGCCTACCAGAGAGAACGCAATTCTAGATTTAGTGTTGTGCAATGAACCAAGATTTGACCAGGGACCTCGAAGTAAAGGAGTCATTAGGAGGTAGTGACTATAATATGATAAGTTTTAATCTACAATTTGAGAGGGAGAAGGGAAACTCGGAAGTGTCAGTATTACAGTTGAACAAAGGGAACTATGGTGCTATGAGGGAGGAGCTGGCCAAAGTTCAATGGAACAATACCCTAGCAGGGATGACAGTGGACAGCAATGGCAGGTATTTCTGGGAATAATGCGGAAGGTGCAGGATCAGTTCGTTCCAAAAAGGAAGAAAGATCCTAAGTGGAGTAAGGGGAGGCCGTGGCTGACAAGGGAAGTAATGGACAGCATACAAATAAAAGAGAAGAAGTGTAACATAGCAAAGACGAGTGGGAAGCTGGAGGATTGGGAAACTTTTAAAGAGCAACAGAAGGTAACTAAAAAGGCAATGCGCGGAGAAAAAAATGAGGTACAAAGGTAAACTAGCCAAGAATATAAAGGAGGATAGTAAAAGCTTCTTTAGGAATGCGAAAAGGAAAAAAATAGTTAAGACCAAAATTGGGCCCTTGAAGACAGAAGCGGGTGAATTTATTATGGGAAACAAGGAAAATGCAGACGAGTTGAACAGGTACTTTGGATCTGTCTTCACTAGGGAAGACACAAACAATCTCCCAGATGTAATAGTGGCCAAAGGACCTAGGGTAATGGATGAATTGAAGGAAATTTATATTAGGCAGGAAATGGCGTTGGATAAGCTGTTGGGTCTGAAGGCTGATAAGTCCCTGGGACCGGATGGTCTGCATCCCAGGGTACTTAAGGAGGTGGCTTTAGAAATTGTGGACGCATTGGTAATCATTTTCCAATGTTCTATAGATTCAGGATCAGTTCCTGTGGATTGGAGGGTGGCTAATGTTGTCCCTCTCTTCAAGAAGGAAGGAAGAGAGAAAACAGGGAATTATAGACCGGTTAGCCTGACATCAGTGGTGGGAAAGATGCTGGAGTCAATTATAAAAGATGAAATTACGACACATCTGCATAGTAGTAGCAGGATTGGTCTGAGTCAGCATAGATTTATGAAGGGGAAATCGTGCTTGACTAACCTTCTGGAATTTTTTGAGGATGTAACTATGAAAATGGACAAGGGAGAGCCAGTGGATGTAGTGTACCTGGACTTTCAGAAAGCTTTTGATAAAGACCCACATGGGAGATTAGCGGGCAAAATTAGGGCACATGGTATGGAGGCAGAGTACTGACATGGATTGAAAATTGGCTGGCTGACAGAAAACAAAGAGTTGTGATTAACGGGTCCTTTTTGGAATGGCAGGCAGTGACCAGTGGGGTACCGCAGGGTTCAGTGCTGGGACCGCAGCTGTTTACAATTTATATTAATGATTTAGATGAGGGAATTAAAAGTAACATTAGCAAATTTGCCAATGACACAAAGCTGGGAGGCAGCGTGAAATGTGAGGAGGATGTTATGAGAATGCAGGGTGACTTGGACAGGCTGGGTGAGTGGGTAGATGCATGGCAGATGCAGTTTAATGTGGATAGATGTGAGGTTATCCACTTTGGTGGTAAGAACAGGAAGGCAGATTATTATCTAAATGGAGTTAAGTTAGGAAAAGGGGAAGCACAATGAGATCTAGGTGCTCTTGTACATCAGTCACTGAAAGCAAGCATGCAAGTACAGTAGGCAGTGAAAAAAAGCTAATGGCATGCTGGCCTTCATAACAAGGGGAATTGAGTATAAGAGCAAAGAGGTCCTTCTGCAGCTGTACAGGGCCCTGGTGAGACCACACCTGGAGTACTGTGTGCAGTTTTGGTCTCCAAATTTGAGGAAGGACATTCTTGCTATTGAGGGAGTGCAGCGTAGGTTCACAAAGTTAATTCCCGGGATGGCGGGACTGTCATATGTCAAAAGATTGGAGCGACTAGGCTTGTATACTCTGGAATTTAGAAGGCTGAGAGGGGATCTTATTGAAACATATAAGATTATTAAGGGATTGGACACGCTGCAGGCAGGAAGCATGTTCCCGCTGATGGGTGAGTCCGGAACCAGAGGCCACAGTTTAAGAATTAGGGGTAGGCCATTTAGAACGGAGTTGAGGAAAAACTTTTTCACCCAGAGAGTGGTGGATGTATGGAATACTCTGCCCCAGAAGGCTGTGGAGGCCAAGTCTCTGGATGCTTTCAAAAAAGAGATGGATAGAGCTCTTAAAGGTAGCAGAATCAAAGGTTATGGGGATAAGGCAGGAACTGGATACTGATAGTGGATGATCAGCCATGATCACAGTGAATGGCGGTGCTGGCTCGAAGGGCCGAATGGCCTACTCCTGCACCTATTGTCTATTGTCTAACCTTAAAACAATTCCCCTACTATTAGCTGTTTCAACCCTGGGAGAAGGTCTCAGGCTATCCATTCAAACTATACCTCTTATCGTCTTGTACACCTCCATCAAGTCACCTCCCAGCCTCGTTTGCTCCAAAGAGAAAAACCCTAGCTCACTTAACCTATCCTTATATGACATGCCCTCTGATCCAGACAACAACCTGGAAAATCTCCTCTGAACCCTCTCTAAAGCTTCTACATCCACCATATCCACAAAGGATTTTGCAGACGCTGAAAATTCAGATAGGCAGCATCAATGCAAAGAAATAAACAGGCAACGCATCAAGCCAAGCCCCTTCATTAGGTCTCCACAGATGCTACCTGACCTCCTGAGTTCCTCCAGCATTTGGTATGTGTTACACCCATCCTATAATTAGGCAATCAGACATGACCACAATATTCCAAGTGTGTTCTCAACAGGGTTTCATAGAGCTGCAACATTACTTCACAGCTGTTGAACTCAATTAAGAAGGCTAACACAACATACACCTTCTTAAACATGGGGAAATCTTGTAGATGCTGGAATTTCAAGCAACATACATAAAAGTTGCTGGTGAACGCAGCAGGCCAGGCAGCATCTCTAGGAAGAGGTACAGTTGACGTTTCTGGCCGAGACCCTTTGTTAGGACTAACTAAAAGAAGAAATAGTAAGAGATTTGAAAGTGGGAGGGGGAGGGGGAGATCTGAAATGATGGGAGAAGACAGGAGGAGGAGGGATGGAGCTAAGAGTTGGACAGTTGATTGGCAAAAGGGATATGAGAGTATCATGGGACGGGAGGCCCAGGGAGAAAGAAAGGGGGAGGGAGGAAGCCCAGAGGATGGGCAAGAAGTATAGTGAGAGGGACAGAGGGAGAAAAAGGGGAGAGAGAGAGAGAGAAAAAGAAAATAATAAATAAATAAATAAATAACGGATGGAGTACAAAGGGGAGGTGGGGCATTAACGGAAGTCAGAGAAGTCAATGTTCATGCCATCAGGTTGGAGGCTACCCAGACGGAATATGAGGTTTTGTTCCTCCAACCTGAGTGTGGCTTCATCTTGACAGTAGAGAAGGCTGTGGATAGACATATCAGAATGGGAATAGGACATGGAATTAAAATGTGTGGCCACTGGGAGAACCTGCTTTCTCTGGCAGACAGAGCGTAGGTGTTCAGCGAAACGGTCTCCCAGCCTGTGTCAGGTCTCACCAATATATGGAAGGCTGAATCGGGAGCACCGGATGCAGTATATCACCCCAGCCGACTCACAGGTGAAGTGTCGCCTTACCTGGAAGGACTGTCTGGGGCCCTGAACGGTGGTGAGGGAGGAAGTGTAAGGGCATGTGTAGCACCCTCTTAATCACCCTATCAACTTGTATGGCAACTTTGAGGGATCTAGAGATATGGACCCTAAGATCCCTCTGTTCCTCCACACTGCCAAGAATCCTGCCATTTACCTTGTATTCTGCCTTCAAATTTGATCTTCTGAAGTGAATTACTTCACACTTTTCTGGTACAATTCCATCTGCCACCTCTTATCCCAAATTTGCATCCTGTCAATGTCCCATTGTAACCAATGACGACCTTCTGCACTATCTACAACACCAGAACCTACATGTCATCTGCAAGTTTGTTCAAGATAAGGTCTGTAGAGCACCACTTGTCAGCAACCTCCAGCCAGAATGTACTCTATGTACTGCTACCCCCTGCCTTCTATGGGCAAGCCAATTCTGAATCCATACAGCAAAGTTGTCACTGTTTGGAAGTTTGAAAATAACTTCAGTAAAAACACAAAATTCAGCATGAGCATGCTGAAATTATAGGCTGGCACTGCTTCATTTCCAGGGTAGAGAGTAAAATTATTGAGTAAATTATTCACCGCATCCAGAACCAGAGAGATGAGAAGCAATAAATAGTACTAAAACAACAATTTAATCCTAATTATGCATTATTCAGCCTGAGGTCACTTTTTGGAGCTTTTTGTTATCTAGAATAAACGGAATGAGGTCAAACTCACAGGAGGTAAGTTCAATTTTGCTAATTGATCCTAACATTGAGAATCTACACCCAAAGCCTGTTTTAAGAACTTTACCCTCCTCTACTTGTTCTTATTTGTCTCCTCTGACCTCTCTCATTAACAGGGCATATTTGCCCACAGGACTGCTACTCCCTGGAGATTTTTTTTTGTTTTTCTCACTATTCTCTGTAAACTCTAGAGACTACTGTGTGTGAAAATCCGAGGAGATCAGCAGTTTCTTAGATACTCAAACCACCCTATCTGGCACCAACAATCATTCCACGATCAAAGTGACTTAGGTCTCATTTTTTCCCCATTCTGATGTTTAGTCTGAACCTCTTGACCATGGTCTGCATGCTTTTATGCACTGAGTTCTTACCCACATGATTGACTGATTAGATATTTGTATTAACGAGCAGGTGTACAGGTGTATCTAATAAAGTGCCCATTGGTTTTAAGTATTTGCTGCAGGAAACATAAAATAAACTATCACTGTTTGTTCTGTTTTCGATAAGGATGAATTTTAAAGCACATCATTTCAATTTTTATCACACTTTAAAGAAAAAAATGCTGATTTATAATATTAAAAAAATAGTAACAGTGAATCCCAAGCTTAATGGATGAAATTTATTAATGTGAAAAAGACTTACAAAATATCAAACTACAGTATATAAGAGGGCAAACACATTCAGCCATGATGTGAATAAGTAAAACAATTATGGAGCTGCCCTAATGCTAATTCTGTAAATTAGCTTGCCAGCATTCTTCACATTCAGAGTCCAGCAGTAGTTTGAATTGCTTTAGCTTCGGTTTTGTGGAATATCTCAGACATCTAAAAAAATAGTTATCTGGTTATGTAAGAAATTTGCTTAAAGAGCTAATGGAGATTTAACTAAAAAAATTATCTTGACTGTTTCATCTTGGATGTTTTCTGATTATAATAAACATTGTAATATTTGCGGAGGAGTTAGATTGTAGAAAAAAACTTGTTAAGCTATTAATGCTTTCAGTGGACATAAACCTTTATGTATTTTACCATGTCATTTATTTTAATGATAGTATTTTAATAACGATATGCAAAGTTCTAGCACAAAATGACTGTATTATCCAAAATACTTCTGGGATTTAATAGAATGCTCATTACCTTGCAAACTTAAAAGTCGTTTTCAAATACTTTATACTATTTCTTGGGTAAGGATAGCCATAATATCTGGTTAGCTGATTGTTATGCAAAGTTTAGCTCCATTAGCTACAACTATACGTTTGTAATCTTTCTGGGGTCATAGGAGCTTTGTGCTCTAATTACTATGCAAAGATTCAGCTGTTTGAAGTAGTGTGTCTCTCCTGCTGTGTTTGCACTGGCTGCCTGTGTATTGCACTGAGTATTCTATAACATACATTAACTACACCTTATCTACATGATAGAACACAAAACACTAGAGAATGAAGAATCTGATTATCATCTAACCCTCAGAATTTGTAGTCAGGTTATCATAGCTGAATATATTCATGAAGTTGTGAATACACCACAATTTCTTGTAATCTGGTTTATTTTCTTTGCCTTTTGTGCCAGAGCTTGGAGATGAGGCAATCCAAGAAGAAATTATTAATGATCACTAGATGCATGCACACTGATCTGTGGTTTTCCTGAAACAGTGTACAAAACCACAGACTATGGTCTCCAAAGCAGTGACAAAAATCCTGTAGTAAACTTAACCTTTGTAACAGGATGATATCTGATGTATTCAGCCAACATTATTTGTAGGTATTTGTAGAAACATCAGGTCAAGATTGTGCTTGCGTACAATGCTCCTTCAGTCGAAATCTACTGGATAAATCATGAAACTACAGTTTGTATATATTTCACTTCATTTATGTCATGAAACTACAGTTTGTATATATTTCACTTCATTTATGTCTTTTACGTTTGCTTTTCATCTTGGATGTGATTCTGGAACTGATGGAGCCTGTGATTTGCTGTTTGAAGACCGTTTGGGTGTTTCAGCACTCTGCAGTCTCCAAAGGGATTCTGGGAGGCAGAGGCAGAGTGTGGGAACCAAAGGGTGGGCAGGCTGCGAGCCGATGTTCAATTCCATTTCACCAATTAAATCTTCCATTGTTCACTGATGAAAGCGACAAGGGAGATTGAAACATGGGGAAGCTTGGAGATTGTTTTGATGCTTCAGCACAGTGCAGTCTCTGAGAGGATTCCAGGAGACGGAGGCAGCATGCATGAACCTCGTAGCGAGAAACCTGTTGCCGTTGTTCAACTCCATTCCGCTGATTAAAGCTTCCATTGTTTGCCGATTAAAGCGATGAAGGAGATACTTACTTATACTTTATATTTTATACTTTATTGTCGCCAGACAATTGATACTAGAACGTACAATCATCATAGCGATATTTGATTCTTTGCTTCCCGCTCCCTGGATTACAAATCGATAGTAAATATTAAAAATTTAAATTATAAATCATAAATAGAAAATAGAAAAATGGAAAGTAAGGTAGTGCAAAAAAACCGAGATGCAGGTCTGGATATTTGGAGGGTATAGCCGAGATCCGGGTCAGGATCTGTTCAGCAGTCTTATCACAGTTGGAAAGAAGCTGTTCCCAAATCTGGCCATACAAGTCTTCAAGCTCCTGAACCTTCTCCCAGAGGGAAGAGGGATGAAAAGTGTGTTGACTGGGTGGGTCATGTCCTTGATTATCCTGGCAGCACAGATTCGACAGCGTGCGGTGTAAAGTGAGTCCAAGGATGGAAGATTGGTTTGTGTGATGTGCTGTGCCGTGTTCACGATCTTCTGCAGCTTCTCCCAGTCTTGGACAGGACAACTTCCATACCAGGTTGTGATGCACCCTAGAAGAATGCTTTCTACATTATTTTGGGGGTTGTTGCCTGTTCTGTTTTGTTCAGTTTTTTGTGCAAGGAGGGGGAATTTTTGAGGTTTCATGACTGTGCTGCCTTTCTTTTTTTTTACTTGGTTTAATTGCTACGCAGAGAAGAAGAATTTCAAGTTGTATACTTATATAATAAATGAACGTTTGAACCTTTGAAACATTTAAAAGTGAGCAAAACCACAATATTGAGCTGTGGTTTTTGATGTTAACAACTGCTGTGCTATTGTAGATTGGGCAAAGATTCTGTGGCTATTGCTAGAATCATAGAATCTTAGAAATTTATGGAAGGAAGGAATATAGGAGAGGGATTGAAAAGTTGGCTGAGAGATACCACAACAACAACCTCTCATTCATTGTCAGTAAGACCAAGGGGCCGATTATTGTCAACTGGAGTTCCAAGAGCCATTCCTCAATGGGAAACAGAGGTGGAGAGTGTCAGAAACTTTAAACCTCAGCATTATCACTCAAAGCGTCCAGTGTGTAAGTGCCATTACAAAGAACGCATGGCATTGCCTCTATTTTCTTCGAAGTTTGCAAAGATTCAGCACCTCATTCAAAACTTTGACAAACTTTAATAGTTACGCAGTGGAGAGTATACTGAATGTTTGCATTGTGGCCTGTTACGGCAATACCAATGCTTTCGAATGAAAATCTTACAAAAAGTAATGGATACAGCCCAGTCCATCACGGGTAAAACCCCTTCCACCATTGAGCACATCTCCAAGGAGTGCTGTTGTAGGAAAGCAGCATTCATTATCAAGGACCACCACCATCCAGTTCATGCTCTCTTCACACCGCTGCCATCAGAAAGGAGGTACAGGAACCTCAGGACCCACACCATCAGGTTCAGAAGCAGTTATTACCCCTTAACCATCCAGCTCTTGAAGCAGAGGGGATAACTTCACTTAGCTTCACTCATCCCAACACTGAAGTGTTTCCATAATCTATAGACTTACTTTCAAGAACTCTTCATCTTATGTTCTCAATATTTATTTCTTACTCATATATTATTATTGTTTGTATATGCACAGTTTGATATCTTTTACACAGTTGTCTGACTTGTGTGCAGTTTTTCATTGATTATATGGTGTTTCTTTGTAGCTACTGCGAAGGCCCGCGAGAAAATGAATCTGAAGGTTGCATATGATGACATATGCGTACTTTGATAATAAACTTACTTTGAAATTAAGTGTCAACTTTGCGAAAGTGAGACCATATTTGATGTTTTGAATAGCACCTGTGTTCAGTCCGCAGAGGAGTCTCTGAGCTTCCAATAGTCAGCCACTTTAATTCTCATTTTCATGTTAACCTGAAACCTCCAGCCTCCTGCACTCTTCAAGTGAAGTCCAATGTAAATTTGAGAAAGAACAGCTGATAGAGTCAAAGAATAGAACAACATAGAAGCAGACCCTTCAGTCCAACTCATTCACAATGGCTACAGCATCCTCTCTGCTAGTCCCAGTTACCTACATTTAGCCCATAACCATGCAAGTCCCTCCCCTCTACGTACCTACCCATGTGCCTAAAACATTCCTCTGGCTACACATTCCAGGTACTCACTACCGTCTGTATGAAGAAAGGAATAAAGAGAGAGAGAGTGGTCAACTTCTTCCTATCACTCAGGCCCTCTATTCCAGGCAATATCCTCTAAATCTCTTTTGCACCCTCTCCAGCTTGATAATGTCTTCCCTATAACAGGGTGACCAAAACTGTACTCAATACTCTAGGTGCAGCCTCACTAGCAACTTATATAACTGGAACATAATGTATCTGCTTCTAAACTCTCTCCATGACTGATGAAGTCCAGCATGCTAAATGCCTTCTTCACAACCTTATATACTTGCATGGCCTCTTTCATCAAAATACACAACTCTCATCAGTGCTTTGCCATTCACCATACAAGCTTGACTGTCCAAAATGTATTATCCTACACTTATCTGATTTGAAATTCATTTGTCATTCCTTTGCTCATCTCCCGAATTGTTCAAGGCCTCTTTGTAAACTATTGCAACCTGCTTCACTATCAACAAGATCCCAAATTTAGTATCTTCAGTAAGTGTGCTAATCATGCCTTGTACACTCATATTCAAAATTTGATAGGTTTCATTGAGATTGCCATCATTCTTCTGAATTCTGGTGAATTTAGTTCCAGAGCCAAATCTCGGTCCTCATATTATACGCCCTTCAAACCCAGAATCATTTTTGTGAACATCCTTTGAACCCTCTCAAATGTCGGTATATCCTTTCATAGACTAGGGGTCCAAAATCAGTGCCTTATAAAGCCTCGACACTACATCCTTGCTTCTATACTCTAGTCCTCTCAAATTGAATGCTAACATTGTATTTGTCTTCCTCACCATTAACTCAACCTACAAATTAACCTTTAGAGAACCTTGCATGAGGACTTCCAAGAGCCTTTGCATCACAGATTTTTGAATGTCTTCTTCATTGAGGAAATAGACTCACTTTCATTTTTTCTACCAAAGTGCATGTCCATACCCTTCCTGACAATGATTTCCATCTGGCACTTCTTTGCTCATTCTCCCTATCAGTCTAAAAGCTCTGTAGCCTCACTGTTTCCTGAGCACTACCTGCCCATCCACCTATCTTCATATCATCTGCAAACCTGGCCGCAAAACCATTAATTCCATCATCCGAATCATTGATAAATAATGTAAAAAGAAGTGGTCCCAACACAGACCCCTGAAGAACACCACTGTTCACTGGCAGCCAACCTGAAAAGACTGCTTTTATTCCCACTATTTGCCTCCTGCCAATCAGTCACTGTTTTACTTATGCTGGTACCTTTTGTTTAATACCATGGGCTCTTAACTTGTCAAAAGCCTTCTGAAAATTCAAGTACACCGATTCTCCTTTGTCTATCCTGTTTATTATTTCCACAAAGAATTCCAATAGACTTGTCAGGCAAGATTTTCAGTTAAAGAAACCATGCTGATTTATTTTATTATGTGGCTCCAAGTGCCCTGAAACCATATCCTTAATAATTGACTCCAATATCTTCCCAATGACTATGGTCAGACTAACTAGCCTATAACTTCCTTTCTTCTACATCTGTCCCTTCTTGAAGAATGGAGTGATGTTTGCAATTTTACAATCCTCTGGAACCATGCCAGAATCCATTGATTCTTGAAAGATCATTACTAATGCCTCCACAATCGTTTCAGACACCTCTTTCAGAACCCGGGAGTGTAAAGTATTTCATCCAAGTGACTTACCTATTTTCAGCCCTTTCTGTTTCCCAAGCATTTTCTCCCCCCAGTAAAGACAACTTCACTCACTTCTGTCATCTGACACTCTCGAACTTCCGGGTTACTTCTTGTGTCTTCCACAATGAAGACTGATGTAAAGTACTTATTCAGTTTGTCCACTATTTTCTAGTCCCCCATTACTACCTCTCCAGCGTTATTTTCCAGCAGTTCGATAAGTACTCTCACCTCTCTTTTACACTTTATATATCTGAAGAAACTTTTGATATCCCCTTTAATATTATTGGCTAGCTTATCTTCATATTCCATCTTTTAGTTCTTTATGATTTTTTAGTTGCCTTCTGTTGATCTTTAAAAGCTTCTCAATTCTCTCTTGCCTCTAGTTTTTGCTTTATTTTATGCCCTCCCTTTGGCTTTTAAGTTGGCTTTGACTACCATTGTCAGCCACAATTGTGTCATCTGCCTTTAGAATACTTCTTCCTCTTTGGGATATATCTATCCTGCACCCTTAGTATTACTCCCAGAAGCTCCAGTCATTGCTGCTCTGACATCATTCCTGCTAGTGTTTCCTTCCAATCAGTTCTGGCCAGCTCCTCTCTCATGCCTCTGTATTTTCCTTTCCTCCACTGCAATACTGATACTCCCTCTCAGATTGCAGGGTGAGTTCTATCATATGATGATCACTGGCCCCCAAGGGTTCCTTCACCTTAAGCTTGCTAATTAATTTTTGTTCATTGCACAACACCCAATCCAGTGTAGCTGATTCCCCTAGAGGGCTCTACTATGAGCTGCTCTAACAAGCCATCTTACAGGCATTCTACAAGCTCCCCCTCTTGGGATCCAGCACCAACATGACTTTTCAAATTTACCTGCATATTGAAATCCCCATGATAATTGTAACATTTCCCCTTTGGCATACATTTTCCATCTCCCCTTGTAACCTGTAGATGGCATCTTTCCTACTGTTTGGAGGTCTGTATATAATTCCCAGAAGCCTTGCATTTTATTAGCTCTACCCACAATGTTTCTACACCAACTAATCCTTTGTCATCTCTTTCTAATGATTTGATTTCGTTTTTTACCACCCCCTCTGCCTGCCCACCTGTCCTTTCAATACAATTTGTATCCTTGGATGTTGAGCTTACACCTATAAACTTCTTTTAGCCATTATTCAGTAATGTCCATAATGTCATACATGCCAATCTGTAACTGTGCTATAAGTTCATATTCCTTGTTCCATCTCAGAATCAGAATCAGAATCCTTTATTATCACCAAGTATGTGGACACATACGGGAATTTGATGCCAGTTTCCCTGAGCTCTCGCTGTACAGAATCAAAAAGCAAACAAACCAATAATGCAAATAATCGTGAACTATATACAATGCAGTATATCTGTGTGTGTACAGGTGGACTTGGTTTATAATAGACTAAAATTCAAGTGCTCATAGGACTGATGGTATACGGAAGGAAACTGTTCTTGTACCTATTTGTCCTGGCATACAGTGATCTAAAGTGCCTACCAGTAGGAGGGAGTTGGAACAGGTGATGTCCAGGGTGTGATGGGTCTACAATGATGCTGCTTGCTCGCTTCCTGACTCTAGATGCATATAAGTCCTGGATCGAGGGCAGCTTCACACCAATAATCCTTTCCGCAGCCCTGACGGTTCTTTGGAGTCTATTCTTGTCTTGTTTGGTAGCTGATCCAAACCAGACAGTGATAGACAAACAGAGAACAGACTGGATTATTCCTGAATAGAATGCTGTGTGCATTGAAACATAACACCTTCAGTGCTGTATTCATCTCCCTTTTCAATTTTGTCCCCCTTTAACTTTGCAACTCATCCTGTTGACTGCAACCAGCATCTCCTTGCTAGCAGTCTCACTACACATTGCCTCTGTTTGTAAACCATCCTCAGCCCTATCACGTGGGTTCCCATCCCCCTGTCAGATTAGTTTAATCCTTTCTGAACAGCTCTAGCAATCCTGCTTGAAAGGATATTGGTCCCTCTCGGGTTCAGGTATAATCCATCCCTTTTGTACAGATCATATCTTCCCTGGAAGAGACCCCAATTATCCAGAAATCTGAAGCCCTGCCCTTTGCACCAGTTCCTCATCCATGCATTCAGCTGCCAAATCATTCTACTCATACCCTCACTGATGTGTGGCACAGGCAGAAACCCAGAGATTACTATTCTGGAGGTCCTGCTAATCAGCTTTCCATATAGCTCCCTAAAATTTCTCTTCAGGACCTCCTCACCTTTCCATAAGACCATAAGAACATAAGAAAAAGCAGAAGTTGGCCATTCGGTCCATCGAGTCTGCTCCGCCATTTTATCTTGAGCTGATCCATTTTCCCATTTAGTCCCACTCCCCCACCTTCTCACCATAAACTCTGATGCCCTGGCTACTCAGATACCTATCAATCGCTGCCTTAAATACACCTAATGACTTGGCCTCCACTGCCGCCCGTGGCAACAAATTCTGTAGATTCACCACCCTCTGACTAAAAAAAATTCTTTGCATCTCTGTTCTGAATGGGCGCCCTTCAATCTTTAATTCATGCCCTCTCGTACTAGACTCCCCCATCATGGGAAACAATTTTGCCACATCCACTCTGTCCTTGCCTTTCAACATTCGAAATGTTTCTATGAGGTCCCTCCTCATTCTTCTAAACTCCAAGGAATACAGTCCAAGAGCGGACAAACGTTCCTCATATGTTAACCCTCTCATTCCCGGAATCATTCTCGTGAATCTTTTCTGTACCCTCTCCAACGTTAATACATCCTTTCTTAAATAAGGAGACCAAAACTGCCCACAGTACTCCAAGTGAGGTCTTACCAGTGCCTTATAGAGCCTCAACATCACATCCCTGCTCCTATACTCTATTCCTCTAGAAATGAATGCCAACATTGCATTCGCCTTCTTCACCACTGACTCAACCTGGAGGTTAACCTTAAGGGTATCCTGTACGAGGACTCCCAAGTCCCATTGCACCTCAGAACTTTGAATTCTCTCCCCATTTAAATAATAGTCTGCCCGTTTATTTCTTCTGCCAATGTGCATAACCATACACTTTCCAACATTGTATTCCATTTGCCACTTGTTTGCCCATTCTTCCAATCTATCCAAGTCTCTCTGCAGACTTTCTGTTTCCTCAGCACTACCGGCCCCTCTACCTATCTTTGTATCATCAGCAAACTTAGCCACAAAGCCATCTATTCCATAATCCAAATCGTTGATGTACAATGTAAAAAGAAGCGGCCCCAACACGGACCCCTGTGGAACACCACTGGTAACCGGCAGCCAACCAGAATAGGATCCCTTAATTCCCACTCTCTGTTTCCTGCCAATCAGCCAACGTCTTATACATGTATGTAACTTTCCCATAATTCCATGGGCTCTTATCTTGCTAAGCAGCATCATGTTTGGCACCTTGTCAAAGGCCTTCTGAAAATCCAAATATACAGCATCCACTGCATCTCCCTTGTCTAGCCTACTTATAATTTCCTCAAAAAATTGTAATAAGTTTGTCAGGCAGGATTTTCCTTTAAGGAAACTATGCTGAGTTCTGCCTATCTTGTCATATACCTCCAGCTACTCAGTAACCTCATCCTTGACAATCGACTCCAACAACTTCCCAACCACCGATGTCAAGCTAACAGGTCTATAATTTCCTTTTTCCTTCCTTGCCCCCTTCTTGAATAGCGGAGTGACATTTGCAATCTTCCAGTCCTCCTGAACCATGCCAGAATCTATTGACTTTTGAAAGATCATTGCTAATGCCTCCACAATCTCCACAGTTACTTCCTTCAGAACATGAGGGTGTATTCCATCAAGTCCAGGAGATTTATCTACCCTTAGGCTATTCAGCTTCCTGAGTACTTTCTCTGTCATAATTGTGACTGCGCACACTTCTTTGCCCTGACACTCTTGAGTGTCCGCTATACTGCTGATGTCTTCCTCAGTGAAGACTAATGTAAAGTACTTGTTCAGCTCCTCCGCCATCTCCTTATCTCCCATTACAATTTCTCCAGCATCATTTTCTATCGGGCCTATATCTACTCTCACCTGTCTTTTACTATTTACATACTTGCAAAAGCTTTTAGTATCCTCTTTGATATTATTTGCTAGCTTCCTTTCATAGTTCATCTCTTCCCCCTTAATGACCTTCTTAGTTTCCTTTCGTAAGGTTTTAAAAACTTCCCAATCCTCTGTCTTCCCACTAATTTTTGCTTCCTTGTATGCCCTCTCCTTTGCTTTAACTTTGGCTTTGACTTTCCTACCTATGCTGTTGGTGCCAATATATACCAAGACCTCTGGCTGTTTACCCTCCCTCTATAGAATGCTGTGGAACCAATCCAAGACATTCCTGACCCTGATACCTGGGAGGCAACATACCATCTGTGTGTCACTATCACGTACACATAATCTCATCTCTATGCCCTCTCTTCTCTTCTGAGCCACAGCACCAGACTCAGTGACAGAGACCCAGTTACTACGATCACCCCGCCCCCCCCGCACTGAGGTCATCCCCTTCAACAGTATACAAAGTGGTATAAATATTATTGAGGGGAATAGCCACAGGTGTACTCTACACTGCCTTCCCATTTCCTTTCCTTCTCCCGCCAGTCACCCATCTACCTGCCTCCTGCAACCTAGGGGTGACTATCTCCCTGCAGCTCCTATCTATCACTTCCTCAATCTCCCTTGTGAGCGAAGGTTATTGAGCTGCAGCTACAGTTCCTTAGCATGTTCTCTGAGGAGCTGCAGCTCAGTGCATCTGGTTCAGGTGTGGTTATTAGGGAGGCTGGAGGTCTCCCAGAATTCCTACATCTCACACAAAGGACACAGAACAACCCCTGGAGCTATACTCAGTGCTTTAAATCTGCCCTAACAGATGTGGAATGCAAAACAAAGAAGAAGAAACTTATCAGATAATTACCTTACCTAAGCCTGATTAGCCAAAGCCACTCTAATACTGATCCACTCATGCAATAGCCACTCCACTTGTCCCTAACTTATATTTGATTGCCCTTTTTAATGAATCCTATTCACTAATAAATAACTTTCCTGCATGTGAATAAAGACATCTTTTGAATTCACTGTGAAAAACATATAAAAGGGGATCTGAACCAGTTTATGGTTTCAATAGATAGTGCTAATTAATGTCACACTGTGTTCACTTTATTTTGTTAGAAAGAAGCTTTTAAATACTCTTTGAGAATATCAGTGCAGAAAGTATTTGCAGTTCTTTGCTTTTCAAACAGAATTTAAAGTCTGTTCCAAAAAATTCAATCATTGGAATGTTATAATTATGAACTGGCCCAGGACATTTGATGACTTTATCCGGAAAAAATATATCTTGAATCAGCCGAAATCACAGAAAGCTCAAATATGTCTTTAAGAGTCTTCCTGCATAAAAGCCAAGGAAAGGGCATATAAGGCAGCAAAGGTGAGTGGAAAGTTGGATGATTGGGAAGCTTTTAAAATCCATCAAAAGGCAACTAAAGAGCTATAAGAAGGGAAAAATGAAATATGAGAGCAAACTAGAAAATGGTATAAATAAAGCACATTATCAAAATTTCTATCAGTTCTATAAAGTGCAAAAGGGAAGTGAGAGTTGATATTGGACCATTGGAAAGTTATGCTGGTGAGATAGTAATGGGGGGTAAAGAAATCGCAGATAAACTTAATGGGTACTTTGTATCAGCCTTCACTGTGGAAGACAGTAGCAGCGTGCCAGAGGTCCATGAGTGCCTGGGAGCAGGAGTTTCTCGAGAATCAACCATTTATCAAGTTCAAGAAGAGCACAGTCTCCTTCCATGGGTTTGTAATATCTAATAGAACAGACAAAGGGACCTCAGTAAGACCTAGGCCATGGAGAATTGGCTGCAACCCATCTCCATAAAACAACTCCAGTGTTTTCAAGGATTTGTCAACTTTTACAGGCGTTCCATCTGCAATTTCAGTTCAATGATGGCGCTGCTCACCAGGAAATCTACTGGGCCCTCCCACTGGACCTCGGAGGCAGATGTGGCTTTTGTGGAGTTAAAACAAAGGTTCATGTTGGTACCTATCCTAGTTCTACCAGACCGGGACTTATCTTCCGTGTTGGAGATTGACATGTTAGGCGTGAGAGTAGAGGCCATCTTGTCCTAATTACCTGCCTTAGGCCACAAACTGCCTCACTGTGCCTTCTACTCAGATGTCTTTCGGCAAACTATGACATTGGGAATGGGGAACTGTTGGCTATTAAACGGCACTGGAGGAGTGGAGACATTGGTTGAAGGGGTCAAAATATCCCTCTGTGATATGGACTGATCACAAAAACCTAGTCTACATCCACGATGCAAAAAGTCTGAATTCCGGGCAGGCACATTAGTCCCTATTCTTTAATACCTTCAACTTACTGCTTACTGCCCAGCATTAAACCATCAAAAACTAGATGCCTTCTCTCAACAGTTTGAGGCACTGGACAGAGAAGAAAACCCTTCAATAATAATTCCCAGCTCTAAAGTGGTGGTGCTTATCCTCTGGAACATGGACTTGATAGTGTGCTAAGCCCCAAGAGCAACATAGAGCAGACCATAGTAATAGTCCTCCTGGACGTATCTTTGTTCCTGAATCCATTTGTTTGGAATTGCTCATTTGGGGACACACTTCGCACCTAGCTGGGCATCCAGGGGTGCTGCCCGAGAGTTCATCAAGAGATGTTACTAGTAGCCAGGCATAACTGAAGATGTTCGGGAATATGTCTTAGCATGATATGTCTATACATGAAATAAAGAACCCTGAGCAAGCCTCAAGTTCTGCTTCAGGCTCTCCCTATTCCTACTTGCCCTTGGTTCCACATTTCTATGGATTTTGTCACTGGTCTTCTGGCATCGCAGGGTAACACAGTAATCATGGTGGTCATAGACAGATTCTCCAAAGCCTGCTGCTTCATACCCCTTCACAAACTACCATCGGATTCAGAGACCGCTAAGCTCATGTTACAGCATGTCTTTAGGATTCGTAGCTTCCCTCAGAACATACAGGGCAGGAGATAACTTATTGGGACAGTGCGTGAGTAGTTTCAGATGTGGTCTTCTTCCTTCTCCACCTCCAAAGAACTTCTGTGTGCTCTTGATAGAAGTCTAGAGGTTCTCAATATCAAACCTGCATAATCCTTTCCCACTTTAAGTGATGGGTTAGAGGTTTACAAGAGACAATTAAGGATGTTGTATCTCTTCCAGAAAGCATTCAGTACATCTTTGAATCTTCCTCTCTATCTGCCTGATAAATTCTCCCCATAGCAATGACATGGCCAGTCCTAGGTAGCCAGCTGATAGCAACTAATGTCCTTGTACTGGGGTTGCTGGTCTGGGAAAGGACACTGAAATTTGTTCACTTACTCTTCCAGTGCTCCCAGACCATATACCCATCAATCCTTCTCCCTTTCCAGTCATTACATAAAAGCTATAAAAATTTTGATTTATGATGCACCGTGAAATAAAATAGGAACTGCAAATTCAAAGCAGGGACAAATACAGGTTAAGTATCCCTTATCCTAAATGTTTGGGGCTGGAAGTGCATCAGATTTTGGATTTTGGAATATATCATGAGATAGATTGGGATCACCATCATTTCCATCTCTGAATTTATGTGCTACTGCTAAGCAGTTTTTATATTACACGTGTTCATCATACATATGTACTGATGCAACTACTCAGTGTGTTAGATTTTCATCAGCAACGATCTTGGCAAACTCATCAATGAATTTCTCTGCTGCTACTTGATCAGCAGATGCTTTATCACCACAAACCTTTAAAAATTTAATGCTTCACCTTTTCTTAAATTTCTGCATCAGCCTGCTAAATATTCACAAATACCTTCAATTTTAGTTTGTTGTGATAGGTCTCTGTGTAATGCCCCTGCTAAATTTTTTACTGCTAATTTTGTTGAGTATTTCATTTAGTAGCTTTCTGTAGAAGCAGTGTGTCCCACTAAAGCATGTATGAGTTTCAGGTAAAGATAAGGGTCTGTGATGTTCAATTTAGGAATGTTATGTCAGCCAATCAGGATGGTGGAATTGGGAGAAGGTTCTCGAGAAAGCTCGGTGGAGAGAGGTTTGTGACAGACACTGGTGGGGTTCATGGTCATTTTGACGGGAGCCGGGAGAGGACAGAAGGGAAGGTAACTGAGGATGCTGTGGGAAGAAGCAACCCCGTTGCACAAGGTGCTTTGTGCAGATGAATGGCTCCAAGGAGGAAGGGCCAATATTCCCAAGAGAGAGCCTGTTAGTTCGAGAAGGATTTCAAGTGATGTTTGGGATGTGGTGTGTGCTTTCATGCAAACCATGGTACAGCACGTGAGTAAAAAGGACAACTTCAAGGTGAGCTCCAAATGTATATGCACACTTGGACTGGTTTTGACTGTAATGGGTCCTTCTATATTTTTTTTCCTTTTTCTTTTTCCTACTAACTGTTCAATAAAACTGATATTTGTAAATATTCTTTCTGTATAATTTTATGTGGTGTACAATTTGTTATTTCTTGGTGACTGACAATTGTTTATAGGTAGTATTTCCACAGCATCCATTCAAATCGAGGTTTCTGTGATTGGAATATCATGGCATTCCTGCGTGGTTGACCTCAAATCATACTGACTCTAGACGCTTATTGTTTATGAATTGTGGCCTTCTCACTGCTGAGTCCCATGGCTGTTAGTGGGGCCGGCAATGAGCCAAGTTTCCATACGAGCCAGGTGAGGCACTTCATTTGCTTGTTTCATGATCAGCATACTGTTAAGCAACACATTTAAAGCTACAAATAAAGTTATTTAATTACAGTAAAATCAGTTTTAGATTGTACATTCATAGTCCAAATATTCAGTCCGCCATTGCTTTTCCACCCTTCAGTGAGATGGATGGGCTTGGTGCAGTGATATCAACTTGTCAGCATCAGGCTGAATGTCACTCAAAGTGCCTCAGATCCCCACGTCCAGTAATTTGCAGTCTGTTTCATTGCTCTGAAGGAAGTTGGGCAACTGCAGTGAAAATATGCTTCACTAAACATGATGTTGGAAAGGCTATAAAGAATAACTTGACCTTTGCAAGAAACGATTCACAGATTTCTTTCTGCAACCAAAATTCTTGATATAGTTTTTGAACTTCAGCTTCAGCTTAAGTGGGTGGAGCTTAGGAGAGACAATGGCGCCTAATGGCAACTCCTTTGCTTGCATCTTCAGAAACAGCTCTATTTCTATATTTAATATCTCTTTTTTCTCTTTCAAGGTTCTTTTGAAGACCCTGACCTGGAGTTACATGCTGACTTTGATTCTTTGCAGGAATGGGACCCGCTCTCAGGGTTTCACGACTGGCTGTTATTCGATATATCAAGGACACGGCTTAGAAGATTAGCTTACCTTCGGAGTCTCAGGATTTCATGGCTCCGGAGGTGGGCGGACTCGAGGTTGGTGCCTCTGCAGGAAATCGGTGTGTCGTGAGAGATGGCAGGTCTCTGGCTGTGTGCGCAGAGATCTGAGTTCTTTGAGCACAGAGCTCGGAAAAAGTGATGCAATGGACTTTTAATATTGTAAATCAGCGAGTTGTTTATGCCCCCCTCTCGCTGTGAAATGGAGACATCTCTTTTTCCCTTGTTAGGGGAGAGAGCCTGTGGTATGTTGAATTACTAGGTGAGTGAGTAGTCTTTAGAGTACTGCAAGTCTATGTCTTCATTGATGTTTTGCTACATGCTTGAGTGCTCGGAGGTGGGGTGCTGATGCTTTTTTTTGCTGGTGGGGGGACACTGTTGCTTTGCTGCTGCTTATGCATAGGAGCGGGGAGCTGGGGGGGCTTTGTGGTTCTTACATTTAACTGTCATTTCTTCTTTGGGGCAATCTATTTTCGTGGATGGTTGCGAAGAAAAGGAATTTCAGGATGTACTGTATATTGTATACGTTTCTCTGACATTAAGTGTACCTTTGAACTTCGAAACTTTGAAACTTAAGTCATTTTGTAGGGAATTCAGTTCTTTCTCCATCCTTCCTGTCAATTTCTCATTACATGATTTATTGCCCAATCTGGTATTTGGATCTAGAGGAGATTCTGAAATCTGTCTGACGTGCCTTTTATGCAGCTCATCCAGCAGGGCAAAGTGTACTTGAATATCATCATTCAGTGTTCTTCCTCTCTCTTCCACCTCAGAGAGGTTCAGATATTGGAAAAGGCCAGTGTTGCACTTAAATCGTGTTAACTGAGATAGAAATATGGAGATGACTGAATTGACTTTGATAAGATTCACATCATTTCCTTTGCAATTGAAGATTGATTTAATGGGCACCATGGTAGAGGAGCAGTTACTGCGACAGCTCAGGGTGTTGGAGTTTGAAGTACAATTACAGCATCCTCTGTAAAGAGTCTCTGTATGTCCTCCCCATGGAATGCATGTTTTTTTTCTGAGTCCTCTGGTTTCCTCCCACAGTCGATAAGCGTACCAGGTAGGTTAACTGGTCATTGTAAATTGTCCTGTGATTAAGTTAGGGTTAAATTGGTGCTCTCTGGGTGGCAGGGCAGTGCGGTTCAGAGGGCTGGAAGGGCTTATTCAGCGCTGTATCTCTGAATGAATAAAAATAAATTAAACTTTGCAAATAATTCTGACAAATAAGTCATGCCTAATATTCTTCAGTTGATTACTGAATGAAGCCTTCGAGCCTTCAAGGGATTTTATCATAGTTTCAAAGAGTGCATGAAAGCATCTCAGACAGTTTCCTTTTGAAAGCCATCTGACTTCTATTGGCAACAGCAAGCATTCAAACTATTCATCCTTCTCAATACAAAGCCCTCAAAATAGTCATGAATTGAGAGCATGGGACTTGGTTTTATTTACTGCTGTGATAGCAGTATTTAATGATTCGTGCAGCCGACCACTTAGGATTTTTGCAACAAGATGTTGTCTGTGAATTACACAGTGAATGGTAAATATGTTAGATACAGCTTTTTTCCAAAAAAGTAAGAACCCCGTGGTGTCATTGATGGTGCCCCATCTGTTGCAGAAGCAAGAATGTTGGTGAGTAGAATGTTCTAAATTACTCAACACATCAAAATATTTACTCCCCCTTCGTATCTGTTTCTTGTCCCCTCGTAAATATCAACTCTTGAACCATGCTTTCATCTTTTATGAAGGAAATATTACCAAGAAGCAAAGATTTGTTGCCTGGCAAAGTTGACTCATCCGACTGAAGAGCAAATTATGTTGTACTAAGTATATTGCACAATCTCATAATCTCAGACATCTATTTGTCTTTGAGCTGAGTTGCCACTGAGCAGAATTGCTTTAATTATTTGGTATGGTGACTTATAGTATGTAAGAGCAGGATTAAGCAGAGACAGCATTGGTGGTACTTTTCCTGAGCTGTGAGATGCTTAATATAAGTAATCCATATCTCAGATCCACATAAAAAGACGGCTCTTAGTTCTGGCGACAAACAAGAGAAAATCTGATGATGCTGGAAATCCAAGCAACATACACAAAATGCTGGAGGAACTCAGCAGGCCAGAGTGCATCTATGAAAAAGAGTATAGTTGATGTTTCGCCCCAAAATGTCAACTGTACTCTTTTCCATAGATGCTGCCTGGCCTGGCCTGCTGAGTTCCTCCAACATTTTGTGATTAGTGCTGGTTGTTTAGTCTTTAAATACTTTTTCTTCAATTAACTGAAGGTTGTGTTGATACACTGGAGGTGGTTGTGAACTTCATCATCATTGATGGACTTCACATCAAAATAGTTGACATTTTCTAGAGCCTTATCAGGAATGTTTATAGTCAACACAGTCCACGGGGTGGTGTGGGGGGAGTTGTTAGAGAATCTGCACTTGTGTATGATGAGCATAGGGCTATCCTCATATGCTTCAATTAATTAGTTTAATGATGGATTGTAAATGGATCTCCCTGAGTATGCAAATACAAATCTTGCCTTTGTATTACAACTCAACTATTGTGATTTGAGTGAATTTTGTTCCAGAGTGTAGTTGCTGTAAGTTAAACAATCAATCATAATTTTTGAATGTACTCATACATGTGAGTCCTCCTTTTTTGAAGAATGGAGTTTCCCTTTCTACCATCATCGATGCTGCTCCTACCTGTCTATCTCCTCCATTTCCCTCACATCTGCCTTCATCCCAACCTCCTGCCATAATAACAGGGATAGGGTTTCCCTTGTCCTTCCCTACCCCTCCACAATCATCCATACGCAGCACATCACTCTCCATAACCTCTGCCATCTACAGTGGGATCTTACCACTAAGAAACTCTTTTCCACCCAGCCCCGACATGCTGCTTTCCACAGGGATTGCTCTCTAAGTGACTCCTTTGTCCACTCATTACCCACTGATCTCCCACTTGGTACTTATCCCTGCAATGTGATAAGTGCTACTCTGTCCCTTCATCACCATTCTGGGCTGTTTTGTTGAGCACCTTCACACTGTTCCCACAAAAGGTGTGATTTCCCAGTGGTCAAACATTTTAATTTGTCTTCACATTCCCATTCTGACATGTCAGCCTCACATGGCCTACTTTACTATCAGCATGAGGACACATTCATGAATGAGGATCAACACCTCAAATTCTGTCTGAGCAGCTTCCATCCTGATGGCATATACTTTGATTTCTCTAATTTCCAGTAATTTCTCCCTTCATTCCTTTTCTCTTTTTTCCATTCCCCATTCTGATTCCCCTCTCACCTCTTCTCTTCTTCTCACCTACCATCATCTCCCTCTGGTGCCTCTCCTCCTTTCATTTCTTCCATGGTCTACCGTTCTCTCCTATCAGCTCCCAGCTTCTTACTTCAACACTCCTCATCCACCCACCCAACTTCCCCTTCACCTGGTCTCACCTATCACCTGCCAGCTTGTATTTCTTGTCCTCACTCCATCTTCTTATTTTGGCTTCGCCCCCTTCTTTTCCAGTCCTGAAGAAGCACCTCAGACCAAAACATCAATTGTTTATTCTCATCCATAGATGCTGCCTAGCATGTTAAGTTCCTCTTGCACTTTGTTTGCATTGCTCAAAACTTCCTGCATCTGCAAAATCTCTTGTGTTTAGAATTGCTTAGTTTCCATAGGAGGTTAGTTGTAGATGAGGTGCATCATTGTGACATGAAGGATCAAGAAAAGTACTGATAAAATGACACAGCCTTGTTTGATAGTGATCCTTACTGAGATTGGTTTGGTTGTATGAATCCTTCCCAAGTTATGGCAGCTGTTTGTTCCGAACTAACCTGAGATGAATCTGTGACAGAAGTCTATTGTGGCTGATTTTAGTGGGGTGGCAGTCTGTTCTTTACTTCTGAGTTGTAGTATGGGTTTCTCATTTTATTAGCCAGCAAGCTGCAGGGGCACTGAGTCTAGGGCAAGCCTGTCAAGGACAGGCTTGATTGAGGAGGTCTTAAAAGAATTCTTTCCAATGGGCATTGGAGTTCACCCCTATTTTCTATTTTCAACAAGGTGAAGCCTTAGCTGTTTGGGCTACTAATGTCTTTTATAGCACTAAAAATAACAGTTATTAACCACTGTTAGTGCCTTCCTGAGAATAGCAACAACATTATCCAATCTATGAGTTTTTTAAAAGAACTGTGGGAAAATCATTAAAAAATTTATTTTATTTTTCAAATTGGTATTGTAGTGTTTATAAAGTCTTATTATTGTAAAATTGCCTTCTACTCACAATGTTGATGAAGATTGTGGGTTACTTCATTGCTTACAGTTTTCTACATTATAGATGTTTCCAACCTCTCTCCCATTCTATAGTTAGCAATTAGTTTCCAGAGGAGTTTTGGCATGGTGTTGGGTTCCATTACTCTACTACACATTACGAAAATGATGGCGATTTGTTGACATGACATCTGTTCCTGCCTGATCAGAATTTTTTCTGACATTGAATAATCCAGTGGATATTTTTAATGTAATGAAGCATTCTTTCTATTTTATGTTATATGATTGATTTTCTATACCAGATGTACATGAAAAGTCAAAATATATAGTGGTTTAAAGATGCAAACACGAGGAAATCTGCGGATGTTGGAATTTCAAGCAACACACATAAAAGTTGCTGGTGAACGCAGCAGGCCAGGCATCATCTCTAGGAAGAGTCGGTTGGGGTGATATACTGCGTCTGGCGCTTCCGATGTGGCCTTCTATATATTGGCGAGACCCGACGCAGACTGGGAGATTGTTTTGCTGAACACCTATGCTCTGTCCGCCAGAGAAAGCAGGATCTCCCAGTGGCCACACATTTTAATTCCACGTCCCATTCCCATTCTGATATGTCTATCCGCGGCCTCCTCTACTGTAAAGATGAAGCCACACTCAGGTTGGAGGAACAACACCTCATAATCTGTCTGGGTAGCCTCCAACCTGATGGCATGAATATTGACTTCTCAAACTTCCGCTAATGCTCCACCTCCCCCTCGTACCCATCCCTTATTTATTTATATACACACATTCTTTTTCTCTCTCTTTTTCTCCCTCTGTCCCTCTCACTATACCCCTTGCCCATCCTCTGGGCTTCCCCCCTCCCTATTTTCTTTCTTCCAAGGCCTCCTGTCCCATGATCCTCTCATATCCCTTTTGCCAATCAACTGTCCAGCTCTTGGCTCCATCCCTCCCCCTCCTGTCTTCTCCTATCATTTCGGATCTCCCCCTCCCCCTCCCACTTTCAAATCTCTTACTAGCTCTTCTTTCAGTTAGTCCTGGTGAAGGGTTTCGGCCCGAAACGTCGACTGTACCTCTTCCTAGAGATGCTGCCTGACCTGCTGCATTCACCAGCAACTTTTATGTGTGTTGCAGTGGTTTAAAGATGTCTGAATTTTAATTTTAGTCACAATGATATTCTATCTTTGGTTGGGGATGTGGATAAAATTAATTAAATAACCCCGATGTTGAACATGGAGGATGAAAACATTCTAATAAACTCAGCATTCAGTCAGGGGTAAAATTAAATAAGTGTAGTTATGAAAAGGAAAAATAAATTAAATGAATAGTACTGGAACAAAGCAGGGCTGAGGTGAAAGTAGGGCCAAAGCGCCAGTAATTAACTCCCGTGGGAAAGCTGCTGGAAAATATATTCCAACAGAGGGAATTAAGTTTCAGAAAAAGAGAATAGGTTATGTTCTCTTTCTGTATTACGTTGATGACTGCATTGGTGCTACTTCATCACAAATGCTAAGCTCATCAATTTCATCCATTTTGCCTGCGATCTCCATCTCAAGAGACAAACTGTCTACTGATACCTTTTATGAATGAACCAATTCCCAACGATATCTTGACCATACCTCTTCCTACCCTGACTCCCACAAAAATGTCAGTCCTTTTTCTCAGTTCCTTCGTCTCCACTGCATCTGTTTCTAGGATGAGGCTTTCATTTCTAGAACATCAGAGATATCCTCTTTCCTCAAAAAGCAGGGTTTTTCTTCCTCCACTACTGGTTCTGCCCTCACCTGCATCTCTTCCATTTCCCAGACATTCACGTTTGCTCCATCTTTCTGCTGCTTTAACAGGTATAGTGTCCTCACCATGAGCCTTTGTATCCAAACTTCATTTTCTGCAACTTCCACCATATTCAACGGGATCTCCCCCCTCCACTCTCCACTTGCCACAGGGATTATCCCCTCTGTGATTCCCTTGTTCATCCATCCCTCCCCACTAACCTCCCTCCTGGCATTTATCCCTGTAAGTGACAGAAGTGTCACACCTGCCTATTCGCCTCCTTCCTCAGTGTCCACTCAGGGCCCCAAAAAACAGTCCTTCCAGGTGAGGCAAAACAGTACCTGAAAATGTTTTGGGACCATCTACTGTATCTGGTGCTCCTGATGTAGCCTTCTCTAGATTGGTGAGACCCGAAGTAGACTGGGGAAGCACTTTGTCGTGCACCTCTACTGCACCTCTAAAAAGCAGAGCTTCCCAATAGCCAACCATTCTAATTCCAATCTCCATTCCCCATTTTGACATGTCAGTCCATGGCCTCCACTTCAGCCATGATGAGTCTACTCCCAACTTGGAGGAGCAACGCCTCCTATTCCATCTAGGTAACCTCTAATCTGATGGCATGAACATCAATTTCTCCTACTCCAGGTAATTTTTCCCCCTCCACCTTCTTCAATTCCCCACTCAGGCCTCTTATCTCTTCTCTTCACCTGCCTATCACCTCCCTCAGTGGCCCTCCCTCTTCTCTTTCTCCGATGGTCCACTCTCCTCTCCTATCGGATTCCAACTTTTCCAGTCCCTTATCATTTCCTCCTATCATCTCCCAGCTTCTTACTTTATACCCACTCCTCCACCCATCTAGCTTCACATAGCACCTTCTTGGTTCTTCTCCTTCCCCTTCCTCCACCTTTTACTCTGGCATGTTCCCCCTTCTTTTACCGTTCTGATGAGGGTCTTGGCCCGAAGCATCAACTGTTTATTCTGCTCCACGGGTGCTGCCTGAGCTGCTAGATTTCTCCAGAATGTGTGTGTTGTTCAAGTCACAATCGTAGTTTGGCATGTGTCCTTTGTTAGGAGTTGATCAAAAGTAATCAGCATTCACATTCAGGGCTGGGTTGCTGCAAGGCAGTGACGTGGAGCAGGCTAACCAGAGTCAAGGACTGAGAGGAATGACCACTCGATTGAAGGAGCTGGATTAGTGCCACAACAAGCCAGCAGACTGGGGCCGTCTTTCTGCTAAATACGCAGTGCACTAAACACCGAGAATGAGACTGAGAGGAAAGAAAGGAGGCTAGGGGAATAGACAAGAAGAATTGCTGGAAGACTGATAGTGTGGAGGCTCAACAGAGTGTGAGGCTTTGGACAAATAGAAGATGGAGAGAATATAGGTAATGCTCTTCAATTAGGTTAAATTACATCACAACTCAGGTGAAAGAATTTAAAAGTAACATAATTGTAGGAAAGACTTCAGCTTACCTGTCTACGTAGACCACATTTAACAATGTACTAAGTGGCAGTCCATAAGGCTTCATGAGTTTTGCTGGCTTAAGAAATTCATTACTAACTGTTGCATTGACATTATACCCAGCTTCCACCACCTATTCATTTCAAAAGCTGATTACACCAAAAGAAGACAATTCAGTCCATCTTAACTTATCTATTAGATAGCTGTGCAGCTTTCAATTTCAAAAATCGATTTCTTCTTAAGTGTTTTCTTGCCTTTTCATCTTCCCTCTACTCTGTCCAGAGTCCCAGTTCAGGTTTTTGTGTAGAGTATCCTGATGTCGATCGTAAAGTTATCTGTAACACAAGAGATTCTCCAGCCGCTGGAAATCTTGAGTAACACACTAAGATGTTGGAGCAACTCAGTAGACCAGGCTGTATCTATGGAGAGGAATAGATATCAGATGCATCCACGGAGGGGAATTTCCTCAATAGATGCCTGACCTGCTAAACTCCACCAGTACTTTTTGTGTGCTGCTAAAGTTGTTTGTTAGTGGCTTAAATGTAGACTGCCTCCATCTAATTCTGTACTTCAGTTAGAAGCAATATTATAGGTTTATCTGTTTCATTCTCTGTACTACCTTCTATTTCTCCATATGATCACAAATTCAGCTTTAGCAGGAGCACGAACCAAGTGCTACAGAATTGACCACATTGTCTATAATATTTGTCACTTCCCGGTCCCAAAGAACCTCAAAATAAGCTTGATGAATAGCATCTCAAGTTTCATCTAAGCACATTGTAAACTTTTGGATTTGATAATCAGTTCAATAGTTTTAGATAATAAGAATTTTCTGCTTTCATTTCAGATTTCCAGCATGTTCAATATTTTGTATATAATAATTCTGCAGGTCCAAAACTCTATTTTGTTTCTCCAATCAATTGTTTAGTCATCAACCACGACCATCTTTTTTGCCTTTCCCTGTTACCTATTGTGCCACTTATTCACAGTCGCCTTTCATTCCATGACAAGATTTTTCTTTTCTCTCCTTTCTCCTTTCTCTGCATTTTGAAGTCCGTTTACATCTGATCTTCCCCAGATGTAGACTGAAAACTGATATCAACAAGTCTTGAAGGCAAGGCCTGGTAATCAAAGCCCCTGGGTCAGCGTGGCAAGACGTCTGAGGCGCGAGATCTGTGACTGCGAGTCTGAGCCCAATGTCTGTGAATCTCAAAGTCTAGAGCCAAGGACTCCAGAGCAGTCTGTCCTGAGGCTGGAGGACTGTCTGTATGTGTGAGTTGGTGGGTAGGTGGGAGGGAGGAAAAGGGCTTGTTATGCTATTGTGTTGACAGCCTGTGCTGTGGTTGGAAGTGTGTGTGTGAGAGCTGTTATTATTGCTTGTGTTATTCTGCTGAACATTGTGGGCTTGCTATTTTGGTGCTGGAATGTGTGGTGGCACCTGGAGGCTGCCCCCAGCACATATTGTATTTAGGTTGTGTTGGTTATTGATGGAAATGATGCATTTCTCTGTATGTTTCAATGTACATGTGAGAATAAATGAATCAGAATCTTCCCCAGTCCCATTATAAGGTTATTGATCTGAAGCATTAACTCTGTGTGATCTGTCTTTTTCAGCACCTTGCGTTTTTCTGTCTTATTTTCAACATCGGTCCAATCTTATTCCAGCATGTATTTCATCCAGTTTGGAAAAGTACATTGAATACAAAGTATCATGCCTGTCTGATCAGTTCCTGGCTTAGGCTAAACTATTTCCTTTCCTAACTTACCTCAGTTCCTTCAAGATTCCCCAGTCTTTGCTGGGTGGCATAGATGCTGAGAACACAGAACACAGGTAATTACAACACAGGAACAAGCCTTTCAACCTCGTCTGTGCTGACCATGGTGTCATCACAGGTGTGACTACCAGTCTTGCACGTATATTTCAAGTGTGTCCTAAACACAATTTTATATGCCTACAACATGCTTTCTAAACTCCTATACTCAATGCCCTGACTAATGAAGGCAAGCTTTCATGACCTTTAATGTTTTGTACTTGCACCCTAAGACTCCTTTGTATGTTTATGAGCCTAATAGTCCTGACTTGTCAGTAGAGTTCTTCTTTGCATTGCTAGATCAACTTAACATAGTCTGAACTAGACACTGTTATACTCTGAACTGACCCCGTACAGTTTGATCATACCTTCTCTGACCATGACAGCACGGCAACAAAACGGTTAGCACAACACTTTACATTACCAGTGACCTGGGTTCATTTCCTGTCGCAGTCTGTAAGGAGTTTGTATGATTTCCCCTTGACCGTGTGAGTTTCCTCCAGCTGCTCCAGTTTCCTCCCACAGTCCAAAGTAGTACCACTTGGTCATTGTAAATTGTGCCATGATTAGACGAGGTTAAATTGGGGGTTGTTGGCTGACAGGGCTCGAAGGGCCAGTTGGGCCTCCTTCACACTGTTTCTCAATAAATAAATAGAATAAAATAAAATAAAAGACATAGGATCAGAATTAGGCCATTCGTATTTCACCATTCAATCGTGGCTGATCGATTTTCCTTCTCAGCCCCATTCTCCTGCTTTCTCCTCATAACCTTTGATGCCCTTACTAATTAGAAACCTATCAGCCTCTGATTTAAATAAGCCCAATGAATTCCACATGTTCGCCAGCATCTGACAAAAAAAACCTCATCTCTGACTTAAAGGGACTTCTTTCTAATTGAGGCTGTGCTTCTGATCCTAGGCTCCCCCACGAAAGAAACATCCTCTCCATGGCCACTATATCTAAACCTTTCAATTATTGATAGGTTTCAATGAAATTTCCCCTCAACCTTCTTAACTCCAGCAAAAACATGATGCGCTTGTTGGTTGCTGCTCTATGGTGGCTGGACATACAATATTTAATATTGAATTAACAAAAGCTCCAGGCACCTGTCTATTGAGGATGCATGAAAATAGTAGACTAAAATCATACTGATGGACATAGACTGACAATGCAACCCTTGACCTCATTTGGTATTAACTGCCAACGTCAATCAGACAAGTTTAAGGAAGATTGATCCTGAATTTAGAATTAATTGGCAGAGTAGAAGAATCTGTTCTGTAGCTGCAAGTAAAAGAAAAATAAATGTGCATAAAACCTAGCATAACAGCAGACATATATACGTAACTGCCTTGAAATAATTGCACAATTAGAGTACAATATACTTGCTACAAAATCAGTTTGCTTTCTTGATCCTGATACTATTCAAGATATTAACAGTTTTCTTAATTCTTCCATGTTTTGGGAAGTATGGAAAGTCTTGCAGAATGGATTCTTGTTCAAGAAAGTTAATAGGGATAATCCTGGGGATTATAAACCAGTGAGTCTCATAATGTGATGTATTTTCACTTCCTGGGCTAGGGAGCCTGATTTTTTTACCAACCACCACTACTACGTCGACTCAGGCCTAGGGGGCCGTCTTCGGGCACAATGACGGACTCTGCACTTCACCCTCTCCCTCATCAATGTGTTCAGTTCACCTACATTAGCTGTGCCGCTGTCTTCTAGGGGTGTGTTGACCATAGTCTTGGGAGGGTGCCCAGGGTTCATCCTCCCGTGCTTGGGCTCCCATATGATGACTAGGCTGGAGGTAGCTCGGGGTGGCATAGACAGTGCCCCGCTCGTTGTAGTCTTCTCGCCTCGATTTTAGTGGTGAGCATTGGTAGGTTGTTATAGAGCTCGACGTTCGTCATGTACTGTTGCCAACTCACATCAAGAGCCATCCAGAGCATTCGTGTATAGCAACCATCTAGAGACTTTCACATCATCTTGGTGAGTGTCCACGTCTCGCACCCATACATGAGAATGGACTCTATGACTGCTATGAAAATCCTCTTTTTAAGCCCACTGGTCAGGTTCGACTTCCAGATTTCTTTCATGTCATTCATAGCCCTCCATGCCAGTGCCTTCTGTATCTTTATGTCCTTCTCCGAACTCATCATTCTTGACCCAAGGTACTTGTAGTCAAAGACTTTCTTAATGGTATCATTCTCTATGGTCTTGAGAGTACCTTCGTCGCAGATAAACGCCATGTAATCTGTCTTTTTAGCGTTTAAGTGAAGTCCAACTTTATTACATTCAATTTCCACTTTTGTCAGTAGCTGCTGTGCTTCCTCCATCTGGTCAGAGAGCAGGACTATGTCATCTGCAAAATCGAGATCTGTGAGCGTAACTGGTCTGACCCTTTGGTTTGTCCTGGTTTTATGGTAAAACCAAGCTTGTCATGATCTTTGGTAGCTTGACGTAGAGCGTAATCAAGGACGATTATAAAGATGTAGGGTGCCAGAGTGTCTCCTTGCAGCACTCCAGCTAGGAGCTCGAACACTGCTGTTTCTCCGTCTGGTGATACAACTTTCGCCAGTTTTGGTATAGCTGGACTCTATTGCTCTCAGAAGATGGTCTGGCACTCCATAAGCTTTCAGGATCTTCAGCATTTTACCTCGATGAATGGAGTCAAAAGCTTTGCAAAAATCGATGTAAGTAAGCACAGCTGGTAGGTTGTTCCTCAATGATCCTACGGAGAGCGAGTATTTGCATTACTGTTGTGAGCTTCTGCCGAAACCCATTCTGATTGAATCTTAGCTTAGGGTCAATGGCAGTGCGAATCCTGTTCAAGATCATCCGATTGTATAACTTTGCTAAGATTCAGGTCAAGCTGATACCGCGGTAGTTATCTGTCTTTGTGAGGGATCCAGACTTGGGGACTGGGATAATGTTTGAGAGTGACCACTGTTCTGGTTTGTCGCCTTTCATCAGTCCCGTATTACATATGTCCAGCAAAATGTCATCCAGGTCGCAGTCCTTCAGGATATCTGGTGATATCCCATCAGGTCCAGAACTCCTGCCCTGTTTGAGTGCATATTTGGCCTTCTTCAGTTCCTCAATGGTGAATGGGCCATCATCGATGTCGACTTGCATTAGTATCGTGGATATGTCCTCTTCTTCTTCCGTGATCATTGGAGGGCTTCCCAGCAGGTTCTTAAAGTGGGTAAACCAAGTCAGGACACGGTCCTCTGCTGTTTTACCACTTATTTGACCTGATGGGGACTTCTTCCGTCTACTGATCTCATTGACTAGGCACCATGCTTCTCCATGCTGCATGTCCTCATTAGCAGCTTCTATCTCTCTAATCCTCTCAGCTAGTTCCTCTTCCTTCAGTCAGTTGTAGGTGACAAAGAGATTCTTCTTTGCTGTCTTGAACTTGTCTCTTAGTTCTTCTGTTTCGTTCCTTCTAAATTCGGCATGACAAGCATTGACCACACTTCTTGCTGCGACAATGTCAGGATGTTTCGAGATCTGACTCTTCTTGATTCGCTTCACAGTAGGCAAACTCTTTGTTGCATCTGTGTGTGCGTCTATGAGCCGCTGATAGTGGTCAGTGGCAGTCTCCTCCTCCCCCCTTTCCAGTGGGCCGAAGCGATTTCTCACCTCCACTGTGTACTGAGCTTGAAGAATAGGTTGTGAGGAGAATAACTTCCAGTCTATCTTCTCCTTGGGACTTGTGGCTTTGGGTTGCCGCAAGCTCAGTCTCACTTGCATTGACACTACACTGTGGTCAGAACTGACCGAGTTGAAGGTGCTGTCGGCTTCTGTGTTGATCACATAATTACGCCATTTTGTTCTTACAAGGATGCAATCGAGCTGTTTCCTGTAGATGGAGGCTCTGTTTTCATATGTCCACATTTTACCAGCTCGCTTCTTGAGTTTTGTGTTGGCAGCAATGAGACTGTGTTCCTGGATGAAATCAACTAGGTATTGTTCATTTCTGTTGGTAAAGTCTTGGTAAAGTTTTTGCCTACCACTGCTTTCTAAACACAGCAGCTCCCACTTGTGACATCAAATGTCTAAGTTAAACTTCAAAATATATCCTTTGTTTAACTTCTGGTCATAATGGGAGCCAGTCTTCAGTTCATAAAATGTAAACAGCAAATAGTAATCAGTTTGAAGATAAAACAAGCATTGCCTATAGAGCAACTTTACAAACAAGTTCTGTTTATAGCAGAAATATTGTTGTAGAAATCAGGATGTTGGTCACTAAACATGATTTATTGCTGCTCAAGAGGTGCAGTATATGACAATGGGGTATTTATTTTGGTTTGCTTCAGCCAGACAATGCTGGCTAAGCTGCTTATGTTACGTATTGTAATTCTAAAAAAAACTAATTGAAAGAAAAAAACACAGAAGCTGGGAGATGCATGTCTACTTAGTTTTACTTTTACTTTAGTGAGGCACTTACATATGACATGGCGCAATAATGACGTATGCCATTCATATACTTGTACATGTAATCCTTAATGAATTTTGTAAACAACAAATTATGCTTAATCAGACATTATTAAGGATTAGGTTTTGGGGTACTTGGAGGCACATGATAAAATAGGTATAGTCAGCATGGTTTCCTCAAGGGAAAATCTTGCCTGGCAAATCTGTTGGAATTGGCTGAAGAAATAACAAGTAGGTTAGATGAAGGAAAATTGCTTGATGTTGTGTACTTGAACTTTCAGAAGACCTTTGACGAGGTGCCACACATGAGGCTGACTAACAAGAGCAGTTGGTATTACAGGAAGGACGCTATCATGGTTAGAAGATTGACTGACATGCAGGAGGCTAAGTGTGAATAAATGGGACATTTTTTGGTTGGTTGCCTATGACTAGTGGTGTTCCGTAGGGGCTGGTGTTGGGACCACTTCTTTTTATGTTGTAAGTTGATGATCTGGATGACAAAATTGATGGCTTTGTGGCCAAGTCTGCAGATGCTACAAGATAGGAGGAGGGGCTGTCAAGCTGTCAAGGAAGCTGGGAGTCTGCAAAAGGACTTAGGTGGAATGGAAGAATGGGCAATGAAGTGGCAGATGAAATATTGTGTATTTCATGCACTTTGGCAGAAGGAATAAAGACATAGACTATTTTCGAAATGGGGAGAAAATTCAAAATTCCGAGGTGCAGAAAGACTTGGGAGTCCTTGTGCAGGATTCCCTAACGGTTAACTTGCAGGTTGGGTAGATGATAAGGAAAGAAAATGCAATGTTAACACTCATTTTGAGAGAACTAGAATATAAAAGCAAGGATGCAATGCTAAGGCTTTATAAGGCATTGATCATACCATACTTGGAGTAAGGTGAGCAGCTTTGGGCCCTTTATCTAAGAAAAGTTATGTTGATATTGGAGAAGGTCCAGAGGAGTTTCATGAAAATGATTCTGAGATGAAAGGGTTAACATATGAGGAGCTTTGGGTGGCTCTGGGCTTGTACTTGTGGGAGTTTAGAAGAATGAGGAGGGATCTCATTGAAACCTATTGAACATTGAAAGGTCTGGATAGAGTAGATGCTGCAAAGATACTTCCTGTAGTGGTTGAGTGGTTGACAAGAGGGCACAGCCTCAGAATAGAGGGATATTCATTTAGAATGGAGATGAGAAAGAATTTCTTTAGCCAGAGGGTAGGGAACCTGTTATATACACTTGCACAGACAGATGTGGAGTGCAAATCATTGAGTATATTTAAAGTGGAGGTTGTTAAGTTCTTGGTTGGTTAGTTCGGGTGTCAAGGGTTATGGGGAGAAGGCAGGAGAATAGGTTTGATAGGGTTAACAAAGCAGCCATGATGGAATGGTGGAGCAGACTCGATGGGGCGAGTGGCCTAATTCTATTGCTACTATATGTCTTATGGTCTTATAAATGATGTGTTTATGGTTGGAAGGTTTATGTTCTCAGAGAAGTTTACTTTACAGCATTAATTGTGGGCAGCTCTGATCTATGTTTCCAAAATGCTTTTAGACCATTTGTGTAAAAAGTGTATCTGCATGCATTTAAAGTTGCTCATGTGGCAAAGAAATGGTATAAACGTAGAGAACAGTCCAGGCTGATTAGGAATGGGTAAGGAACATCAAGAAGCTTGAACGAAACACGGAGTGAACTAGAATCCATTCCTCTGGCTTCAATTTCTGTGAAGGGCAATTTGTTAATTTGTATCATTGGTATGTCTTTTTATCTTATAGGAATTGTACTTGTATTTTGGAAACCCTTTGTGTTTTAGAAATGGTTTATAATTTGGAAATGTCTAAGATAAACATCCTCTGCGGGTTTTAAACCTGTTTTAAGGATAAAAGGTTGGCACAATGTCATAGGCCGAAAGGCCCATACTGTGCTGTACTGTTCTATGTTCTACACTCAGTGGTCACTTTATTGGGTACACTTGTGCACCTGCTCATTAATGCAAATATCTCAGCAGCCAATTATGTAGCAGTAAGTCAATGCATAAAGTATGCAGACATGATCGAGAAGTTCAGTTGTTGTTCAGACCAAATGTCCAAATGGAAGAAGCATAATGTAAGTGACTTTGACATGAAATGATTGTGGTGCCAGTTGGGGTGGATCAAGTACCTCAGAAACTGATGATCTCCTGGGATGTTCATACACGACATTCTCTTGGGTTTATAGAGAATGATGCAAAAACAAAAAAAAACATTCAGTAAGTGGTAGTCTGTAGGCAAGAACACCTTGTTAATGAGAGAGCTTGGGAAATTGGCCAGTCTGGTTTAACCTGACAGGAAGGTGACAGTAACTCAAATAACTATATGGTACAACAGTGGTGTGCAGAAGGACATCTCTGAATGCACAACACATCAAACCTTGAAGTGGACGGGCTGCAGCAGCAGAAGGCCATGAACATGCATTGAGTGGCCACTTTTTTAGGAACAGGATGATTCTCTTTCTTACGATAATGGTACAGAAGGAATTCTTCAGGACAATAAGCTAGGTACTGTATAATAATTTTCTGACATTTCCTTAATGATCTTCCCTTCATCATAAAGTGAGAAGTGTGGATATTTCCATATGGTTGCACAGTGTTCATTGCTGTTGGCAAATGTCGAAGGAATCTGTTTAAGAGGGAGCTGCGCTACATGAGAGCGTACTCTGCTGTGCCACAGAGAACAAGCAGCAGCTGCAATAGGAAAGACTGAACAACCAAAAGATCCAACCAATAACCAGAACCATCACTTACACATGCACACGCTGCACCAGAATAAGTAGCTCCTCGATCAGCAACTACAACCACCAGAGGACCCACCAATATATGACCCATTAGGAGAACATCTTACTTGACTCAAGTGATTGAACTAGTAATGTGTCCTATTTTCAGAGTATCAGCAGCTGAAATGCATCTAACTACCAGTGAAATCTACTGAATATATTGATGTGTTTCCACTCATTAAAGTGTCTGGCTAACCAACATAAAATTAAAATCATTATCACTACTTTTCAATTTCCACAAAATATTAAAGTGACTGGAGAAGACAATTAAAATTGGTTTTGACGTAAATTCCAATATCTATTGACTTGAAACATTAAAATTTAAAACCTGCATCCCCAGTGCTAAGAACAGTGCTAAGATAGCAACATAGTGTCTCTGAAGAATGCAGGTGTAAAGTTGATTTGTTAAATAGCACAGTTTCAGGGAAACAAGATTACTATACCTGGCAGATCTAGGAATACTTAAGAACAGTGGTTTTATAGATCAATATAATCTCATTGCAGATGTATTTTACAGATTTTATTACTATTATCATAATTTGAGACAAGACTACACAGCAGAAAATAAAAGGTACTAAGGCAAAAGAAAATTGCTCCAAAATGTCAGAAATCAAATTTCCAGACAGGCACAAAACAGGAAATTATGCAAAATCGCTCACTACTGGCTTGAGCCAACTTTCAACTGCACAGCCCTTTTACTTTGCAGTATTATAAAAGAATTTCCATGCCTGCATTTATTTCTCCCTCTAGGTATGCCAGATTTCTTGAGCATTCATATAGTTATCAGTTAAGTAGTTCGTTTTTATCAGACTTAAGCAAATTCATGCCTTTTTGTTCATAGGTCAACATACTATTTGAATTCAAATTAGAAGAAAAAATTATGTCAAACATAACGAATCTGAACAATTAATGTTTACCACAAATTCTGCCTGACCTGCTGAATACCTCAAGTTCTTTAATTTTTTTTTCAGCTGTTTAACATCTCAAGTTTTGTTTTGCTTTTAGAAGTAAGATATGGAAAGGTGATAAGACTGGAAAGCAAGGGAGAAGATGCCAGAATAAGAAGGTGGGGGAAAGGAGAAGGAGGACAAGGTAGAAGATGATAGGTAAAGCCAAATGTGTGTCTTCCTCACCTCTGTTCTAAAGGGATTCCCCTCTAATTGAGGTTGTGCCTCTGACCCTAGACTCCCCCACTATAGAAACATCCTCTCCACACCCACCTTGACTGTGGCTAACAATTCCGAATGGAGCCATTAGCATCATTCCCATCTAGACCTTAGTACAGTATAATGATTTTTATCATTTGTTTAAATTATTTATTATCAACCTTTTTCACCCTTAAACTATTAGTTATACTATTTCTAGTAGTTCACACATAACTGAATACTTGTCATTCAAAAACTGTTAGAAAGCCCCTGACAAGAAGTAGGTTTCTATCTTTGAAGCTTCTGCCACACCTCGCTTGACTTCTGATTGCAGATGGATGATAATATTAGCCCAGTAAAGGAAAACAAACAATCATAAAATATTCTGTTGTGCCAGAAAGATAATCTGTGTGATTAAATTACTTGAAACATACCAAGGCAGGGCAATCTGGCATGTAGCAATATCTCGTTCTGACATGTTGGTACATTGCATTCTCTTCTGCCACGTTGAAGTCACTCAGGTAGGAGGAGCAACACATCATATTCTGTCTAGGTAGCCTCCAACCTAATGGTATGAACATTGATTTATCTAACTTGCAGTGTCTTTTTTCCCCTCCCCTTTCCCTCGTCTTGAATTCTCCACTTTGGCCTCTTACCACTTCTCCTCACCTGCCTATCACCTCCCCTAGTGATCCTCCTTCTTCTCTTTCTCCCATTGTCCACTTTCTACTCCCATCGGATTCCTCCTTCTCCAGCACTTTACCTTTGCCACCTATCACCTCCCAGCTTCTTACTGCATCTTCCTTCCCGACCCCACACACACTCTTGGCTTTACCTATCACCTTCTATCTTTTCCTCCTTCCCCCCATCCGTCACCTTCTTATTCTGGCATCTTCCCCCTTCCTTTCCAGTCTGGATGAAATGTTGACTGTTTATTCATTTCCATAGATGCTGCCTGACCTGCCTGCTGAGTTCCTTCAGCACTTTAGGCACGTGGATCTGGATATCTAGCATCTGCAGAATCTTTTGTTTTTATGTAACAATACCAGTTGGACACTTTTAGTTTCATTCACATGTTTTATGACTTTTACTTAATATGAAATAGTCTCTGCTTTATGTGTCTCTAGAGTACAGAACCTGTTTAATTGATCATCATTTATGAATAAGAATGAATAAATATACAGAATAGCACCAATCGCTTATTTCGTGGTGAAGTACTCTTTGCCTCAGCAGATGATAAATATGTTTATCAGACAGATAAATTACTTGGATGTGAATTCTGTGGTCTAATAAGTAAGTTTGCTAATCACATAACGATTGGTAGAGTTGTAGATAGCAATGATGGTTGCCTAACAATACCAAATGACAATGATCAGATGGAAAATTCGTCCTGGACAAGCGTTCACAAATGGAATTTAATCCAAGCAAGTATGATGTAACGCAGTTTTGGTCATCTAATTTTAGCTGGACATATATAGTAAATCTTGTCCAGGACCATAGAAATAGAAATATTAATGATATACAGAGTTCAAGTTTATGGCTCACTGAAAATGATAACACAGGTGGCTAGGGAATTGAAAAAGGCATTCAGCATGCTTGCCTTCAAGGACAGGAATTTTGTGTAAGAGTTGGGAGGTCCATGTTGCAGTTGTACAAGACATTGAATCAGCCATACTTGCAATGTTATGTGTAATTCTGGATGTCAAAGGATGTGGTAGCACTAGAGAGAGTGCAGAAGATTTACACCAGAATGTTGCCTGGAATGGAGAGCTTTAGTTACAAGGAGAGATTGGACAGACTGGAATTGTTCTCACTGGAACATAGGAGGCTGAGAGTCAACAAGTTTATCAAATTGTCAGGAGTATAAGCAGGGTAAATAGTCACAGTTTTTCCCAAGAGTAGAGAAAAGTCTGAAAATTGAAGGTATAGTTTTAAGGGAGAAGGTAAATAAATTAGATCTAATGATCAGGTTTTTCACATAGAGAATGAAGGGTATATGAATTAAGCTGCCTGAGGAAGAGATAGGGACAAGTATAATCATTGTGTTTATAAAGCATTTTCACAAGTAGATGGATAGGAAAGGAATAATTGGACACAGGGCAAATGCAAGGAAATAAGATTAGCTCAGGAAGGCACATTGGTCAGCCTGGACAAGTTGAACCATTCAGCGTTTTTCCATGCTGTAAGTCAATGACCCTGTGACTCTACCAGAATAGAATCTGCATAAGGA
Organism: Mobula birostris; assembly: GCF_030028105.1. Classification (NCBI taxonomy): domain Eukaryota; kingdom Metazoa; phylum Chordata; class Chondrichthyes; order Myliobatiformes; family Myliobatidae; genus Mobula; species Mobula birostris. The sequence goes on along the minus strand of NC_092371.1, from coordinate 53,813,391 downwards.
ACTTTGAATGGCATTGGAGCATCAAAACAATAACATCATGTCCTCTCAGTCCTGTCACTCTTAGCAACTAGTCAGTTCCAGAAAGATTTGACTCATTACATCCACAAGCTGAATGAAGCCAGGTGACAGATTACAGGTCAACACGGTTAACATTTTGAAGATTACATCAATGTTGGATAATTTGCTGTTGTTAGTAAAACCTGTTATTGCTATTGTTCTACTAACTTGTCCTGCAAACTGCTATATGGCACATGGATTGGGGTATGAAATCCTGATGAGCTCTTTATCGTAGTCCAGTTGGGCATCATACTCCTCTTCGTGACATGACCAAGTGAAGATCTTCTGTTTCTCTTGCAATGTCTGACATGTTCTCTGTTGCTCTTCTTCTGAACATTTCTTCCCTTTCCAATCATGTACTTGTGTTCTGACTCAAATCACAAAGTGGTTGCTGATGAATTAATTGTTGGTAATGAATTAGAAATGACATGATTTGATGAGTTGCACACAATATTTTCCAAGGATCTAATTTTTGTTTGAAAACTGTATTACATGGGATAATACAACTTTTAGATTGATGACATTTTTGAAATGGAGATGCAAGAGAATATTGAATATTATGAGAGGTGTCAAAACACTATCAATAATATGTAATGTTACCATTGGTATCAAATGAACATGTTTCTTGGCAAATACACGATCTTAATAGATTTGCCCTTCAAAGGGCTAACGTGGTCATTAGGTGCTGAACAGCCTGCAGTGATATAAGATTCCATGATATAGTTCATATGAAAAATAAAAACTTGCACTTCATAAGTTCAGGCCATCCTTAACACCTTACAGATATTCAAATACTTTATAAAGCAGTACAGGAGATGCCATAGAAACAAGAGATTCTGCAGATGCTGGAAATCTTGAGTAATACACACTGAATGCTGGAAGAGCTCAGCTACTCACAAGAAATCTATGGCAGGGAATAAGCAGTTAATGTTTCAGACTGGGACCCTCCAGTCCTGATGAAAGATCTCAGCCTGAAATGTCGACTGTTTATTCCCCTCCATTGATGCTGCCTTATTTGCTGAGTTCCTCCACTATATTGTGTGTATTGCAGCAGCTGTCATCCACTTCATGCATAATCTCTCCAAAACAGCAATGTGACAACAACCAGATAATCTGTTAATCTTCGTATCTGTTGCTTCACGTGCAGAAACCCATTTCTTCCATTTACCTTAAGGTAACCAATGTATTGGATTAGAGGACAGATACTGAGCCTGAGAGCCAGGGATCGTGCAGGGTTTGATGCTTCCCTATTGGATTCTATGATATTGATACAAGGATATATGTACTTGACCCCAGGAATAATCTTCTCCATATTTATTTGAAGTCAGGACATGGAGTATTTTGTACACACCTGATGGAGTAAACTGAGCCTCTCTTTAATACATGTTTAACAGTGTATCACTCCATAAGGATTGCAGGGTAAAGTAAGTCAAGCTATGGAGCAGATTACAGGAACATCACCTTTGAACGCAGAAGTAAATGAGCCAAGAATTGAGTGGCAATATATAATTTTAATGAGGCAGATATTCTTGTGTCCCAAAATTATTACTCTTGGTTGAGGTCAGGCAGTTTATGCAAGATAGCACTGGGCACAGTCACAGCTGACAGGTTAACATTTTTACTTTTATTTAACCCACAGATTATTGCACTGAAGAAAAGAACAACATTGAAACTAAATTAACTTAATAAATAAAATACCATTACATTGTATGCAGCTACCTGTCACAATGGCGGGGGCTTTGGGAGCAAGGGTGGACCCAAATGCAAGACACATCTTGTGAGGTTACTTAGGTTTAGTTTATTGTACGATACCAGGAGAGCAAGACAGAAGCAGGAATAGCGAACAGGATAAGGACTCAGGACTACGACTAGGCTGGGACCAAGGGTCTGGGCTTGGACTCGGAATCGGCTCCCAGAACTAGAGGAGACATGAAGAGGCTAGGGTATGGACTCCGAGCCCGAGACTGGGCAAGGACCCAGTACCTGGGTCTTGCCTCAGGCTCGGACCCCAGAACCAGGCATGGACATGACATGGGCTAGGGAGAGGAGGAACATGGAAAACAGAGCCTCGGTTTCGGGAGAGCAGGTACATGGAACCATGGCCACATACACAGAACAGAGAGCTGGGACCCCTCCTTGGGTACGGGACATAGGGCCGGGACTCACACACGGAACAGAGAGCCGGAACCCCTCCTTGGGTACAGGACATAGGGCCGGGACTCATGAACCTCTGCGGGGCAACGGCAAGATGGCCAGACTTACCCCACGGAGGCAAGGACAAGACAAGACAAGACAAGACCAACACGAATGAACACCAGAGAGTACCTATCTAGCTCCGGTGATGGAACTAGACCGAAGTGCAGGCGGGGGCTGCAGACGAGGGCTAGAGGCAGGGGGGCAGAGAAGGGATTCAGACAAGGGGGTAGGACAGGGATCACAGACCGCCAGGGCCAGGACTTGACTCAGAACTGGGAAGCTGCTAGGACTAGGACTTGACTTGGTGCTTGAATGCCACCAGGGACAGGACTTGACTTGACTTGGTGCTAGAATGCCGCCAGGACCAGGACCAGGACTTGACTTGGTGCTAGAATGCCGCCAGGACCAGGACTTGACTTGGTGCCAGAATGCCGCCAGGACCAGGACTTGACTTGGTGCTAGAATGCCGCCAGAGCCAGGACTTGACTTGGAACTTGAATGCACCCGGAGCTAGGACTTGACTTGGAACCGCCGGGCAGTGGTGAGCTCTCGACTCAGCCCGGGAACAGTAAATAGCAGTTCTTGATTCCCTCCGGCGGGTTAACTGACGGACCCACCTCGGTGAGGAAACTTCGCAGGCTCGCTTTGGTGAGGTAACTTGACAAGGTTGCTCCAGTGAGGAAAGACGAATTACCGGCACTCGCTTCGGCAGAGACTAGGCTTGCTCCGGCCAGATGACATTGGCACGCTGTACCTTGGTGACTTTGCAAACGCTTCCCGCACCAAACGGCTGAAAGCCGGAGACTATAAACTACCGGTTCAGTCGAGTGTTAATTGCCTCTAATCACCAAAGTCGAGGGACACGGGAAAACAAGGAATCAATGGTCTGGATTGTAACATAGACAAGCTAAATTTAAAGGGACCCCGATCCGGACCATGACGCA